>NC_080552.1:19803354-20103354 GCF_028640845.1 Ahaetulla prasina | reverse complement strand
ACTCGGACAATGAGGAGGTTGGGGAGGAACTTGGACCAGTTCTGGAGTCTGCGTCGGACGCAGAGATAAGAGCCAGGGCCGTCCGACATTTCCTAGCCACCAAAGAGGCAGCTGCCTCAAGCAATGGTCACTAAGGTGGTGTTGTGCCTCGTCCTCCCTCCTCTCCTCAGCCGGGCCCCTCCCGTCTACACCCAGGCCTGTTAAAAGACTCAGAGTCTGATAATGAAGATGAATGGCCTGTCATGCCTCCAGCCCCCGGCCCTGATCCCATGCCCGGACAGGATGTCAGGGATGAACAAACAAACCTCACTCCTACAGCATGTGAGCAGGGAGCCAGCCACGTGCTGGAATTACCAACAGCAGTTCCAGCTGAAGAGAATTCACAGTGGGAGGATCCTCGCTTCCGGAGATCTGAGAGGCGACGCCAGCAGAAGGAAGGGAGGGGCAGGCCTGGATAAATGCTGAGTCATGGAGCCACACCCCACAGCCTATATAAAGGACCTGCTTGTGGCATTCCAACCTTGAGTCAAGCAAAGTCTCATCTAGTTTGCTGAAGTCACAACTTGGACTCCTGCCTGCCCTGAGAAACCTGGAAGGAATTTGGCAAAGCTGCAGAGGCTTCGTGGCCACGCTTGATACGGACTTCCTAGACCCGGTCGTCGGAGGGGGAGGGGGACACGACAGGTGGGATGGCTAGGGAAGAATTTGTGGGTTGGAAGACGCTCACAAAGCTGGGGGAGGAGGGGAAAAAAATCATGCGCTGGTAATTTTATGCAGAGGATCAGCTTACCAGATTCCCCAAAGCCGACTCCCAACGGCGGCCCTCAACCAGGCTGGGAAGACAGGTTGACACTGAGCGCGCTCGCGTTTGAAACGCGAAGCTAATCTGTCGCGACATCCTTGTCATTTTTCTCCCCGCAGCTGCCCGTTCATTTAAGGGGTGAATTCCCCCCCCCCCTGCAGCAGGCGGTGTCGCCGTCGCCAAACACCCCTTCCTCTTTATCCCAGATTAGGAGCTCAGAAATGGCGGGCACGCCTGACTCCCCCCCCTCTTCCTCATCCTTGCAGAGAAGGGATTAAAAATCACCGCAGGCAGTGCCCCAACTTACAAGAGTTCCTTTAGCGACCGTTCAAAGTTATGATGGCAGGGAAGAATGAGACTTGGGACCCTTTTTTCATCGCTACGGCCTTCGCAGCACACACACACACGGTCACGTGATCCGAATTCGGATGCTTGCCAACCGGTTCATTCTTAGGACCGCTGCTGTGTCCCCATTTTGCGACCTTCTGACCAGCCAAGTCAAGGGGGATGCTGGAATCACGTAAAACGGGTGTCACTAACAATACAGCTGCAGTGATTCGTTTAACAAGCATGGCAAGGAAGGTCATAAAATGGGGCAAAATTCACTTCACAAATGTCTCGCTTAGCAACAAAAATGGGGGGAGTGTCAAGGGTGGTGGTCGTAAAGGCGAGGATTACCTGTGTTCATTGTGTATGTGAGCATTTAATAGCAATCGCACTTAAGACTTATATACTGCTTCACAGTATTTTACAGTCCTCTCTAAGCGGTTTCCAGAGTCAGCCTCTTGCCCCCAATAATCTGGGTCCTCATTTTACCCACCTCGGAAGGATGGAAGGCTGAGTCAACCTTGAGCCAGTCAGGATCGAACCGCTGACAGTGGGGCAGAGTCAGCCTGCAATACTGCATTCTAATAGGAAGGGAGGGAGGGAGGAAGGAATAGCAATAGCACTTAGACTTATATACCACTTCAGTGTTTTACAGCCCTCTCTAAGCGGTTTACAGAATCAGCCTCTTGCCCCCAACAATCTGGGTCCTCATTTTACCAACTTCGGAAGGATGGAAGGCTGAGTCAACCTGGAGCCGTTGAGAACTGAACTGCTGGCAGTTGGCAGAATTAGCCTGCAATACTCCATTTTAACCACTGCGAAACCAGGAAGGAGAATGAGAAAGGGAATAAGAAAGAAAGGAGGGAGGGAGGAAGGAGAATGAGAAAGGGAATAAGAAGAAAGGAAAGGAGGAAGGGAGAGAGGGAAGGAGGGAAGGAGGGAAGGAAGGAGGGAGGGAGGGAAGGCAGGCAGTCAGGCAGTAGCACTTAGATTTATATACCGCTTCACAGTGCTTTGACAGCCCTCTCCAAGTGGTTTACAGAGACAGGATATTACCCCCAACAATTAAGAGTCCTCATTTTACCGACCTCGGAAGGACAAAGACTGAGTTAACCTTGAGCAGGTGAGGATCGAACTCCTGGCAGCTGGCAGAATTAGCCTGCGATACTGCATTCTCACCACTGCGCCACCACGGCTCTTAAACAAAAAGTTTAGCCTTTTTTTGTGATAAAAATGTCCGCTCTTTTCACCCAGGGAAAGTGACATGTTTCAAACTGCAGGGATTTGAAGAGAACGGCAATTGAGCTTATCTGGCACGGCCGTTGGCTACGCCGCAGGCCAGGCTGCATTCTTCGGGACAGATCCTCCCGTAGGAAACCAGGATACGTAAAAAAAACAGGGAGCACAAATTTTCTTTTAATTACAAAAAAAAAATCGAAATTACAATATAATACAGAAACTTTTTACACGCGGATTAGAATGGTTTCCTACCAGAAGGTAAAGAAAAATATTCTCTTTTTTTTTTTCTCTCTCTCTTCTGGTTTTGGGTCGTCTTCTTTTTTTTTTTTTTTTAGTTTTCAGCTATGTTATACAAAGTTGTAGAACATGCAGCTCTCCCGTTGATTGGGTTTTGCTCCTTTAAATTAATTTCTCTCGCTTTTTTTTTTTTTTTGCTAAGTGCAAATGCTAAGTTTCTCTCTCCACCTTTTAAGGCAAGTTAAATGCAACACTGCAAAGTTGATAATAGAAAGTACCTATTAAAATGTCAAAAGGGGGCGGAAATCCATACACTTCTTCTTGTCTACCCGTAAACAGATGAATGCTTTTGGAGAGATAGATACTATAAACCATATATATATGTATATATAAAAAAGAAGCTACCAATAAAAAAAACACCACAACCCCCAAAAATGGAATCTCACACAAATTCCACTCTCCACCCAAGTAACTTTCCACTTGTAGGCATGTTCCGTTTAAACCAGGGGTCTCCAATCTCAGCAGCTTTAAGACTTGGCAACTTGGAAGACTTGTGTACTTCAACTCCCACAATTCCTCAGCCAGCTTTGCTTTGCTGCCTGAGGAATTCTGGGAGCCGAAGTCCACAAGTCTTAAAGCTGCCAAGATTGGAGACCTCTGGGGTTTAAAAGATTCAGGGAAGATTCGGATTAAAGAGAGGGGAAAAAAAAGACAACGCAGTAGACTAACCAACAACATCCAGGAGTTTTAAGAGGAAAAAACAACAACATGGTTTTCTTAAAAAAAAAAGCAAAGCAGGAGAAAAACAGATGAATCAATCGATCGTATTGCTGGAGCCCCCCCACCCAATCCAGAAAGGGAAAAATAAAAGATCTGAAGGCTGGTTGGGTTTGTAATCTCTTTTGCCACACCTTGGTTAGGATTAAGTCTTTTTTTTCTAGCTGAGGGCTAGAGCTGGCTTCTAAGACTGCAGCTGGCCTCCAGTTTTATTTGCACCATCTCTACAGGCACGGGTGGCCAAAACACCTCCCCATCTTCAAGTTTTGAAGAGTTCAAGGATTTATTGATTTATTTATTTTTTAAAAAGAAGATGGGTTTGGTAGGACATTACCTGCTACAGATCGGACCAAGTAATCGTCTCAGTGGGAATTGATAAGCTGGAAGATGTCCTTGAGATGCATGTTTTGGATCAGGGGTCTCCAACCTTGGCAACTTTAAGACTTGTGGATGTCAACTCCCAGAATTCTGGGAGTTGACGTCCACAAGTCTTAAAGTTGCCAAGGTTGGAGATCCCTGTTTTGGATAGTCTCTTTCTTTCTTCTTCTGAGAAACTTGTAGGTAATTTTCAGAAAGAGCAAAGAGCTGCTGGAAGTCAGAGGTCTTTGTCAAGGAATACCTTCCCCGATGCTCTGGGCTCCTTCCTACCCATAGTTTCTTCCTCAAATGTATTGGGAGACTTAGTCCCAAGGCCACAACTCTCAAAAGCCTTTTCTAAACCGTGAGTGGGCCAGCTGAAGTTCTCCAGAAGATGCGAGCATAGGTAGTGATGAGAGAATCTGGGCTTTTCAAGTAGAGGAAATGGAAATAGAAATTACTAGTTAATTAATTAGTTAAATCGGGAGGGGGGTTGTCCTCCAACTTCGGCAACCTTTAAAACCTGCGGACTTCCAATTCCCAGAATTTCATTTCCGTAAGGATCTTGGCTGCCTGGGGAATTTGTGGGAGTTGGAAGTCATAGATTTTAACATAGCCAAGGTTGGACACCTCTTGTGTTAAACGATAAAAGAATTCTTCCCCACTTGTTACGGGCAACCTTGTTCCAAACTCCTCGTTCAAGATCCTTACAGGAATGAAATCTTAAGAGGCAGGGTTGGGTTTTCTACAACCAGGAGTAAATGCACACAGCCTTTACCCAACAGAAAAAGCTGAGCTAATATTCTGGAACTCAAAGCAGAGGAAGAAGGGAATTGTTGCATCAGCTGTTCCATGATGTAGGAGCAGAAAGGAGGATGCAAATCCTTTTCACTTTAAATCTAGCCCAAATAGCCAAAACCTATCAAGAATATGTTAAAAAGAAAAAAAGCAGCTTTAAGATGCAAAAGAACTCAATTTCCTCGGAATGAGGAGTCTTTCTAAACTCAAGTACTTCTATGAGAACGGGTCCCTTTTGGGTTTTAGTGGTAGCAAAATTATTCTACATATATATATAGAGAGAGAGAGAACAATTGCTACCGCAAAGAAGCCAACAATTTAAGGTTAAGGTGCCGATTTAAGAACCTGAATAAGATCCATATAAGCAGAGTTATCGGATCAGCTTGGACTTAACGTGTTCCGTGGGCTTGGTTTTCATGGCCGAACGATAGCAAAGGGAAAAAAACCCCACAATTTTGAATCTAACGTGGCTTAAGATGGGACCGGAATGGCAACCTGTGGAATGGAAGACAAAAAGAAAAATTTTGGGATGGAAGAACTTCAGGAATATATGGCTCCTATGGGATTAAATTCCCAGCCGGTCCCAAAACTTTCACCATGAAGCACATCACTTTCTCACCAAGGAAAAGGGTCCAAAAATTTTCCACGGGAACATTCTGATCTATTGATTAGTCTGAGCGATCCTTATTGATTTGGGATTCTGTGGGCCACCTAGACCAGGGGTCTGCAAACTTGGCTCTTTTAAGACTTTGCTGGCTGAGGGACTCTGGGAGTTGAAATCCACAAGTCTTACAAGAGCCAAGTTTGCAGACCCCTGCCCTAGACCTACGCACACGGGGTTGTGAGCGCTCTTCCTTGGAAGCGAGCAGCTATTCAAAGCATCCCTGATTTTATTTCAGAATCATTTTAAAGAAAAGTGGGAGTTGCATGATCACGTCCAGAAGGAAAGGGGAGACGGTCAACTGCTTGGATATCCAGGAGGAGAAAACAAAACAAAGAAACAAACATAAAAAGCTGGTTTGATAATATCGTTTAAAAGGAAAGAAGGTAGCTAGAATCGGGGAGGAAACCCTTGAAAAGCAAGCACTCTGCTTCACCTTCCCTGATTCTTTTCCACACTTAATGGAGGGTGAATAAATGACAATATTTATGGGCCTTTTCGTTATAGCCAAAGAATCCTGTCCTCCTCCAAGGAATATAGTTTTTTGTTTTTTTTTTCTCACGGAGGAAATTTTTAAAAAATATAAAATAAAAAAAAAATTGAAGGAGGGAGGGGAGCAATCTGGGAGACAAACAGAGCTAGTCCTGGTTCAAAAACCGTCACTTGTATTCTATTGCTTGAGCTGAGCCAAGGCCCCGAAGGAAAACCGCAGGGAAGATTCCCTCGGTTGGATTTAGGGTTTTAGAAGAGAAGAAAGCCATTTTCTGCAATGTTTCACACACACACACACACAACCTGGCGTCCACCAAAGATGCAAGAGGCCCTTTGGCTTCCAGGCTTCTGACCCAGGGAGAGAGAGAAAGACCCTTACTGGCCAAACTCTTCGGAAGAAAGGTCATCAACCTTGACACGGGTGGCTGCTGGTTTTGGGAAGGGAAGCCGTTTCTGAAGACAAGGAAGTTTTCCTTCCTGAAATCACGAGAGCCAGCCGGAGTGCGGCTCACTTCCTTGTCCTCCGAGCTCTGGTGTGGGTGGCTGATCACGCAGGAACTTTCTGGCATGTTTCTGAGGTCACACCTCTTCCAGATGAAGGTATTAAAGTCACAGAGGACCGAAGGGGGTACAGGTGTACTGAAGATGGAAGGGGAGATCTGGGGGAGGGGGGGGGAGAGACAGGAATATTTGGAGAACAGGCTCTATCCATCCATCCAACTGATCTTACTAAACCAGGGGTCTCCAACCTTAGTAACTTTAAGGTTTGTGGACTTCAACTCTGGGAGTTAAAGTTACTAAGGTTGGAGACCCCTGTACTCAACCATTGTTTCTCAACCTTAGCGGCTTTAAGTTGGGTGGACTTCAACTCCCATAGCTGGCTGGGAATTCTGGGCTTTTAAGATGGGCAGACTTCCAACTCCCATAGCTGGGAGTCAAAGCCCACTCCTCTTAAAGCAGCTCGGGTTGAGAAGCACTGATCTAAAGTGGGCCCTTTAAAACGGTTCTGCGGAAGAACCCAAGACCTAAATGTTGAGACCACAGATCTAGCTTCTTGGTGACCTGTTCACACCCCTGGGCTTCGAGAGCTGGAGGATGCATAAGGGAGCTTAGAGCCAGGTGCTCCCACAGGTAAGGGATGGGGGGCGGGGGCGGGGAAGGTCCAAGGCGCATAGGGGCAGTTCTCCTAGCCGTGAGAGCAACGGCAGAGAAAAGCGGAGGAGGCCCAACCCAATCGCACACCTGCCTTTCACCCAGAACCTCAATACTTTTGACCTCTGTGTAGGCCAGTCAGTTTGTCCTCGCTTCCTCCAGCTGGGGCTCTCATTTCCATTGCACAACAGAGAAAACCTCCATGGGCTACATTAACGCTGATCTGCTTTGTGCTTCCGGAGGCCCCAGCCCCACCGCTGAGCTGTGATCAAGGCTCATCAAATTATCCGAGGGTTTCCCCCCAGCTCGCTTTAGGACAGGGGTCTCCAACCTTGGTCCCTTTAAGACTTGTGGACTTCAACTCCCGGAGTTCCTCAGCCAGCATTGCTGGCTGAGGGACTCCAGGAGTTGAAGTCCACAAGTCTTAAAGGGACCAAGGTTGGAGACCCCTGCTTTAGCAGACCCCCGACCCGCTTAAGAAGGGCATCGGTCCCCTGCTTTTCCTAGCAGAAGAGGGAAGCTGTGGAAGATCTAAGCTAAGAAGAGCACACACACACACACACACCCGTGCCACGCCTGGCTTTTTGGGCAGGAAGAGAAGCGCCACCTGAGCGTTGCAAATATTCCAAACTCCTCCTCCGCCGCCACTTTCAACCTCTTCTTGGGGTTGAGGTGTTGGGAGGTCCTACCGCTACGGAAGGAGATGATTTGGCAATGCTGTATACCCCTCCCACTCCTCCTCCTGCGGAAGCCCTCTTCTCAAAAACCGAGAGCACCTGGAGAAAACTGAACGGTGCCGGGATTAAAAAAACAAAAAACCCTTATTGCAAACTAGGGCTCCCCTGCACCTAGCGGTGGGCAGGGGGGAAAAAAAAGGACTTCTGAACTGGGAGGCAACCAGGGAGGCAGAAGGAACAGGTGGCGAAGGTGGACATGTAGCTTTTGTGGGGAGGGGAGGGGAGGAGGGGTCGAGCGAGCGAGCATCGACAACCAGTGTGTGTGGACTTTCCCTGCAGCAAGTTCCAGGAAAGGACCTTCCCCGAAAGCGGATCAGAACCGATGCCGAGGCTGAGGCCCGAAGTGCATAGGGAGGTTGTGCTCCAGCTGAAGGTTCATTGGGGGGAAGTCGTAGTTCACTCGCATGTTGGGGAGCGGAGGCACGTAAGGGGCCGGGATGGGGCCGAGGTTGATGGGGCCGAGGTTGTTGTACAGGGGGTGCACCGGAGGGAGAGGGAAAGGGGGGTGGCCGAACGGGTAGGGGCGCATTTGGTGGTGATGATGGTGGTGGTGGTGGAAGTTCTGGGGAACCGGCCTGGGGATGGCTTCGATCCGCGGGATCTTCTCTGCGGGTTTCTCTGCCGGAGGCCCGATCCGCTTAAAACTGTTTTCTGCAAAAGAAAACAAATAGATATATATAGATATATAAAAATATAGAAGGAGAAGGTAAGCAAGAAGGTGACAATTTAAAAAGAATTCCGGCCGTCCTGTTTGGATGGGTTTCCTAGTATTAGGATGAAGTAACCGGGTCATTTGGACTAGATTTGCGTGCCACGTCTGTGTTTCTTTAAGGACAAATACGGGCTAGCACTGATGACGTTCCCTAGCTGGGTCATGAGAGGTCTGCAAGAATACAACCAAGCTCAGAGAGCACTGAGGAGCCCACAATTCTCCTCCTCGTCCGGAAGTCTGCAAACCCCACTTCCCTTCTAGCACTGATGATGGTTTGGCAATGAAACATCTGCAAGAAAACCACTAAGCTCAGAGAGCACCAAGGACCCCATGGTCCTCCTCCCCCCTCCCTCTCCACTAACATCTCTCCTCTCTTGCACTGATGATGTTACCCAGTTGGGTCATGAAACGTCTGCAAGGAAACCACCAAGCTCAGGAATCATTAAAGACCCTACAGTCCTCCTCCTCTTCATGTCTTCTCTCCCTCCTCCTCCTTTCTATTTCTTCCCCTCTTCCTTCTCTTTCTCACTCCTCCTCCTCCTCCTCCCAAACCCCACTCCCTTCTAACACTGATGGTGTTCCCTAGTTGGGTCATGAAACGTCTGCAAGGAAACCACCAAGCTCAGGAATCATTAAAGACCCTACAGTCCTCCTCCTCTTCATGTCTTCTCTCCCTCCTCCTCCTTTCTATTTCTTCCCCTCTTCCTTCTCTTTCTCCTCCTCCTCCTCCTCCCAAACCCCACTCCCTTCTAACACTGATGGTGTTCCCTAGTTGGGTCATGAAACGTCTGCAAGGAAACCACCAAGCTCAAAGAGCACCAAGGGCCCCATAGTCCCCTTCCTCCAGTCTTCTTCTTCCCCTTCTCTTCCTCTTCCTCCTCCTCCCAAACCCCACTCCCTTCTAACACTGATGGTGTTCCCTAGTTGGGTCATGAAACGTCTGCAAGGAAACCACCAAGCTCAGGAATCATTAAAGACCCTACAGTCCTCCTCCTCTTCATGTCTTCTCTCCCTCCTCCTCCTTTCTATTTCTTCCCCTCTTCCTTCTCTTTCTCACTCCTCCTCCTCCTCCTCCCAAACCCCACTCCCTTCTAACACTGATGGTGTTCCCTAGTTGGGTCATGAAACGTCTGCAAGGAAACCACCAAGCTCAAAGAGCACCAAGGGCCCCATAGTCCCCTTCCTCCAGTCTTCTTCTTCCCCTTCTCTTCCTCTCCTTTTCCTCTCCTCTCCTCCTTTTCTTCCTCTTCCTCCTCCTCCTCCTTTCTCTTCCTCTTCTCCTCCTCCATCCACAAAAGCACTCCTTTCTAGCACTGATGATGTTACCTAGTTTGGCAATGAAACATCTCCAAGCTCAGAGATCACACCAAGGACCCCACAGCCCTCCTCTCCTCCTTTCCCCTCCCTCTCCACTAACATCTCTCCTCTTCAGCACTGATGATGTTACCTAGTTGGGTCAGGAAACGTCTGCAAGAAAACCACCAAGCTCAGAGAGCACCAAGGAGCCCTCGTGTCAACCCTGAGCTCCAAATATTCTCCTTTCTTGGTCAAAGGCAAACATTCCCACCTAATGCCGCTTTCCTGCTTCTATCCATTCAACGCCAAGGTTCAACCAACCTCCGCTCTTCCTCTTTTGTTCTTCTTCCGCTTCCTTCTGAATTTCGTGGATTATCTTCTCATCGTCCTCCTGTAAGGGACAGGGAGACCCAGAACCGTCAGGAGAGCTAGAGGTCGATACGCTTAAATTTATACATGTATATAAAAAGGGAAATCGGTGACGCTGAACGAAGGTGTCCTCCGCCTTCTGCAAGGGGAAAAAAAACTAATTTCTTTTGCACGCCTGTGTTTTGAGACCTTGACTTGGGTCTGCTGCCGTTTGTTCACGGCGAATCACCCCTGACTCCAGGGCTGTAGATATGTCACTGCTACCTCCTGCAATCTCTGGTTCCTGAAATTACATCCACAAGACTTCAAAGCATGCCTTTGAGGTCTCCACCCGAGGAGCAACTGCCCCGGAACACTTGTGAGCAATCTCCATTCTTCCCCTTGTCAGATTTAACAGATTAATAGAGTTGGAAGGGACCTTGTAGGTCATCTAGTCCAACCCCCTGCTCAAGCAGGAGACCCTACACCATTTCTGACAGATGGCAGCCCAGTCTCTTCTTGAAAGCCTCCATTGATGAAGCTCCCACAACTTCCGAAGGCAACTTCTGTCCCGTGGGTTGATTGTTCTCGCTGTCAGAAAATTTCTACTTATTTCTAGGTTGAATATCTCTCCTTGTTCGGTTTCCATCCATTGTTCCTTGTCTGGCCTTCAGGTGCTTTGGAAAATAGCTTGACTGTTGTGGCCCGCCAGCTGCCAGCAGAGCTGGCGGCAGACTTGGACAATGAAGAGGTTGGGGAGGAACTTGGGCCAGTCTGTTGTGTCTCGCTCGCTCCCCCTGCCACAGCCGGGCCCCTCTTATCTTCTGCCAGAAGCTGATAGTGCTGAAGAATGTCCTGGCATGCCTCCAGCCCCCAGCCCTGGCACCATGCCCGGACAGGCCGAACAAACAAACCTCCCTCCGATAGCATGTGCGCCTGAAGCCAGCCACGAGCTGAGATTACCAACAGCTGGAGACGAAACGATGCAATGGATAGACCCACGCTTCCGGAGAATGGAGAGGCGATGTCAGCAAAAGGAAGGGAGGGGCAGGCCTGGATAAGTGCTGAGTCATGGAGCCACACCCCATGGCCTATATAAAGGGTCCGCTTTCTGGCATTCTCTGAGTCAGGCAAAGTCTAACTCAGATTGCTGAAGTCACTTCCTGGTCTCCTGCCTGCCTTGAGAACTCTGATAGGACTTTGGCAGAGCTGTAGAGGCACACTTGATACGGACTTCCCCGACCCGGCCGTCAGTGGAGGAGTGGGACACGACACAGTCCTGGAGTCTGGGGAAAGGCTCTGATGGATGCTCTGCATCGGACGCAGAGATAGAGCCAGGACTGTCCGACATTTCCCAGCCACTGGAGAGGCAGCTGCCTTTGGAGGCCGAGATGAATGAGGAGGAAGAATAGCTGGGGCCTGTTCCAGATGCATGTATACACAGAGCAGTTAGGAGAGGAGAACAACTGAGGACTAAGAGTCTGTTTCTCGTTTCTGCTAAGGCTGGGTCAGAATATTAACCCCCCCACTCCTCTCTGTGGCAGCCCCTCAAGTATTGGAAGACCACGATCATGTCTCCCCTGCTCTTCACTAGACCGGCCAGGCCCAGTTCCTGCAACCATTCATCGTATGTTTTAGTCTCCAGTCCCCTAATCATCTTCGTTGCTCTTCTCTCCCAGTCTTTCTAGAGCAGCGGTTCTCAACCTGTGGGTCGGGACCCCGTTGGGGGTCGAATGACGATTTGCCAGGGGTCGCCTAAGACCATCGGAAATATGGGAAGTATACTTGCGAGTCGAAGAATCGCGCTCCAATGGTTGACTCCACAAGCCAGCTGCAGGCTCTTCGAATCGCTAGCCGAATTCGGCTTCAGGCACGATGAATTAAAAACGAAAATAATTTTATGGTTGGGGTCGCCACATCGTGGGGAATTGTATTAAAGGGGTCGCAGCACTATAAAGGTTGAGAACCACTGTTCTAGAGTCTCAACCTCTTTTTTATAGTGTGGT
Organism: Ahaetulla prasina; assembly: GCF_028640845.1. Classification (NCBI taxonomy): domain Eukaryota; kingdom Metazoa; phylum Chordata; class Lepidosauria; order Squamata; family Colubridae; genus Ahaetulla; species Ahaetulla prasina. The sequence continues at coordinate 20,091,413 of NC_080552.1, read as the reverse complement.
GACCAAAACTGGATGCAGTATTCCAGGTGTGGTCTTACTAAGGCTTTATAGAATGGGATTAGTTACCTTGTCCGGAGAGGAATGGACAAGGTCTACTTCCTGGCTCTCTGTTTCGCCAGTCATCAATTCCACTTTTGCCATTTCCTCCCCGAAAGTCAATAAATCGAAATAACGATGATGATATATGTATTCTAAATGTAGAATCAATGGACTGCTACATAAGAAGAATGCTAAGGGTGAGAAAACTAATGTAAGCTGCAGAGCTAGTTGGAAACAAATGGCCATCCCATTAAAAAAAAATAAAAAATGCACGGACATCTTGTTTTCATTTCTTCGCTTTTTAATGTTTTCCTGTATTTTCCCTTTCCTGTAATGTGGAAAATCCTCTGGATTTGGAGGAACCTCTAGGAAACATGCGGTCTCGGGTGAACATGCTTGCACACGCACACACATGCACACACACAAAGAGAGACACACACAGAGATGATACAGAAATGGGACAGTTTTCCCAATTTGGATTTCATAAAAAGACGTCTGGAAATTTTGTCGAAGCCCTTTCTCTCCCCCTTTTAATGTTTGATGGGAACCAAACAGCATTTTGGCAGGAGGATGGTGTGTGTGTGTGTGTGTGTGTGTGTGTGTGTGTGTGTTTCAGCTCAACCAAAGCTTGTTCCTGGATTCACTAAGTCACTAGTTTAACTGATCTTCCAAGCTGGTCACTATGCCAGAAGGAACTCTTGTGGGTCTTTGAAAAGCATCGTTTTTCGTTTCCCACAATGGAGATCACAACGTAAGGGGTCCGCAAACTCGCACAATCTGGGCATGGGAATCATTTGCAGCAGGGGTGAAATCCAAATTGTTTTTACTACCGGTTCTGTGGTCATGGCTTGGTGGGCGTGGCAGGGGAAGGATATTGCAAAATCCCCATTCCCTCCCCACTCCTGGGGGAAGGATATTGCAAAATCCCCATTCCCTCCCCACTCCTGGGGGAAGGATATTGCAAAATCTCCATTCCCTCCCCACTCCTGGGAGAAGGATACTGCAAAATCCCCATTCCCTCCCCACTCCTGGGAGAAGGATACTGCAAAATCCCCATTCCCTCCCCACTCCTGGGAGAAGGATACTGCAAAATCCCCATTCCCTCCCCGCTCCTGGGGGAAGGATATTGCAAAATCCCCATTCCCTCCCCACTCCTGGGAGAAGGATACTGCAAAATCCCCATTCCCTCCCCACTCCTGGGGGAAGGATACTGCAAAATCCCCATTCCCTCCCCACTCCTGGGGGAAGGATATTGCAAAATCCCCATTCCCTCCCCACTCCTGGGGGAAGGATACTGCAAAATCCCCATTCCCTCCCCACTCCTGGGAGAAGGATACTGCAAAATCCCCATTCCCTCCCTGCTCCTGGGGGAAGGATATTGCAAAATCCCCATTCCCTCCCCACTCCTGGGGGAAGGATATTACAAAATCTCCATTCCCTCCCCACTCCTGGGGCCATCCAGAGGTGCTATTTGCCGGTTCTCCGAACTGCTCAAAATTTCTGCTGCCGGTTCTCCAGAACCTGTCGGAACCTGCTGGATTTCACCCCTGGTTTGCAGCCATAAACCAAGGATCATGTTGTTTCCAGAGTTCCCCACATGGAAAAGGGGGAGACTGAAACGTATCTCTAAACACACACTTGCGGAGTTGTCCACACACAGAAATACATGCAAGCGGTCTTTGACTTACAATACCTCACTTAGTGACTGTTAGAAGTTACAATGGCACTGAAAAAAGTGACTTATGACCGTTTTTGCCCCGTTTTACGACCTTTCTCTCTCCGCCACAGGAGTTAAGGGAATCGGCGCCATCTTTTATTTCCGTCTGCTGCAATGGCTGGCGGTTACTTTCTTGGCATGCGACAGCAATGATGTGAATCCTTTACAAAGGTCGCCCTTGAAATGCTTCTGGGATGTTTGAGGAGAAGAGAATGCGAAGCACATGGGCACAAAAGGGCCTGAAGATGCGCTGGCATGTGCAAGCAACGATGTTAAAAAGGAAGATTTGTAGCTATCAGCTGTACAGCCGACGCCACGGGAACTCCTTCCAAATTCCTCTCTCCAGAACAGGTTGCTTGAGATAAAAAGTTTTCTCTTTCTCTCTCTCTCTCTCTCTCTCTCTTTCTTTCTTTCTTTCTTTCTTTCTTTCTTTCTTTCTTTCTTTCTTTCTTTCTTTCTTTCTTTCTTTCTTTCTTTCTTTCTTTCTTTCTTTCTTTCTTTCTTTCTTTCTTTCTTTCTTTCTTTCTTTCTTTCCTTCCTTCCTTCCTTCCTTCCTTCCTTCCTTCCTTCCTTCCTTCCTTCCTCTCTCTCTCTTTCTCTCTCACCCCTTCCAAATTCCTCTCTCCAGAACGGATTGCTGAGATAAAAAGTTTTTCCTTCCTTCCTTCCTTCCGTCCTTCCTTCCTTCCTCCTTCTCCCTTCCTTCCTCCCTATCTCTCCCCTTCCAAAATTCCCTTTCTCCAGAACAGGCTGCTAAGATAAAATGTTTCCTTCCTTTCTCCCTCCCTCCCTCTCTCTGCCCCTTTCCAAAATTCCTCTCTCCAGAACCGGCTGCTAAGATAAAGTTTCCTTCCTTCCTTCCTTCCTTCCTTCCTTCCTTCCTTCCTTCCTTCCTTCCTTCCTCCCTCCCTCCCTCCACCCCATCTCCCTCTCTCCCCTTCCAAAATTCCTCTCTCCAGGACGGGCTGCTGAGATAAAGTTTCCTTCCTTCCTTCCTTCCTTCTTCCTTCCTTCCTTCTTCCTCCCTCCCTCCACCCCATCTCCCTCTCTCCCCTTCCAAAATTCCTCTCTCCAGAATGGGCTGCTGAGATAAAGTTTCCTTCCTTCCTTCCTTCCTTCCTTCCTTCCTTCCTTCCTTCCTTCCTTCCTTCTTTTTTTCTTTCTTCCTCCCTCCCTCTACCCCATCTCCCTCTCTCCCCTTCCAAAATTCCTCTCTCCAGAACGGGCTGCTAAGATAAAGTTTCCTTCCTTCCTTCCTTCCTTCCTTTCTTCCTTCCTTCCTTCCTTCCTTCCTCCTCCCTCCCTCCACCCCATCTCCCTCTCTCCCCTTCCAAAATTCCTCTCTCCAGAATGGGCTGCTGAGATAAAGTTTCCTTCCTTCCTTCCTTCCTTCCTTCCTTCCTTCCTTCCTTCCTTCCTTCTTTTTTTCTTTCTTCCTCCCTCCCTCTACCCCATCTCCCTCTCTCCCCTTCCAAAATTCCTCTCTCCAGAACGGGCTGCTAAGATAAAGTTTCCTTCCTTCCTTCCTTCCTTCCTTTCTTCCTTCCTTCCTTCCTTCCTTCCTCCTCCCTCCCTCCACCCCATCTCCCTCTCTCCCCTTCCAAAATTCCTCTCTCCAGGACGGGATAAAAAGTTTTCTTTCTTTCTTCTCTCTCTCACTCTGAACAGTAGGGAACTCGTTACAGTGCTGATAATCACAGAAGCTGTGGAAGTAGTAAATGCAGGGAGTCCTTGACTTACGGCCACATCCGAGCCGAGCCAACATTTCTGATTTCTGGGGCTAAGGGAAACGTTGGTTCAGTGAGTTTCTGAACCATTTGATGACTTTCCTTGCCGTAGTTCTTGTTTAACTATTGTTAAATAATTAAACTGCAATTGTTAAATTAGAAACACTGTTTTGTGAAGTGAATCTGGTGACTTTGGTTGCAAAAGGGGATCACGTGACCCCGGGGACACTGCAACCGTCATAAATAGGAATCAGTTGCCAAGCGTCTGAATTTTTATCATGTGACCATGGAGATGTTCCAACGATGGCAAGTGCGAAAAACGGGTCATAAGTCACTTTATTCAGTGCCTTTATAACTTTGGTCACTAAACGAACTGCTGTTAAGTCAAGGACTTCCTGTAGAAGTAAGAAGAAGTCAGTTATGCGAATAAAGCAACTTTAGAGCATGTTGTTCCTCTGGGATAACAGACTGCAACTGTTTGAACAATTTTGCATATTTTTTTCTGGCGCTATCAGTCACGGGGAGAGTTGTGCAGAGCACCAAAAGGTTGTGTTTGCATTGTTATTGTGAAACAAAAAGCAGAACATGGCTGTTGTGGTCCCCCAGCGGAGTTGGACAGCGATGAGGCTGAGGAAGAACATGGGCCAGTCCTGGAGGCTGGGGAAAGCCCGGATGAGGGCTCTGCGTCGGAGGCAGAGGTGGGGCCAGGGCCATCGGGGAGTGAGGCGCGGACTCCGGAGCCTCCAGAGGTTGACAGTAGTGAGGCAGAGGAACAGGAGGAGCCTGTTCCTAATCCACGCATGAGAAGAGCCGCCAGAAGGCAAGAGCAGCTCAAGCAAAAAGGACAACTTGGGAGTAGGGCCAAGAGATGATTGGCCCCTCCCATAAGGCTTAAAAGACCAGCAACAGCGTTTGGGCTCTTTGTCGGAAAACAACGTTGATAGCCTTGCTCCTTGTCTTGCTGCATTTATTTCTTGTCGGCGTCTTCTGCTTTTGAACTTTTGCCAAGAAAAAAGCCTTTGGCAGTTTGCCTAATTAGACCAAGGTTGGCGATAAGACTGAAGAATTGTGCTTATGAAGAACTTGCTTCGATTTAGTTTGGACGACGCTGAGAATGAGTTAATTCTCAGCTGTTCTAATAAAGTCTGTCTGTTTTTGAACTGAGGGAGCCTGTGGTCCCTCTGGCAGCCAAAATGGGGCGTGGGAAGGGGCGTGTCCCGTTTTACCTAGCAAGGTGCTGCAGGAGGCTGTCCAGGCCGAAAAGTGAGCATGGGGGAGGGGGGGCATGTGGTCCCCCCATGCCCCGTTTTGGCCAGAAGGATGCTATCCCCTCTCCTTCCCCTCACCCCAGCCAGCCCGCAGACGAGAACTACAATGCTGATCTGGCCCTCAACAAATTCCAGTTTGACACCCCTGATCTAAGGGCTGCTCACGGCCCCTGAGCCTTCAGGTTGCTGACCTTTGCTTGGGACTGTAAAGTCCTCTGGCCAACCACGGCTGGGCGCAGAAAACGAAAGGAGGTGGGGAACCCGCAGAGACCAGATAAGAGAGTAAAAAGCAAAGGGCCCCATCACACTGCAAGACGATCTTGATTGCCAAAGCTCCCCTCAACAGAACGTATTCCTTTCCAACTCAAAAAAAAGCAAAAAAATAAAAATAAAAAATCTCTCGCAAGATATATTTACAGTCTTTTATATCGAGCCGGAATCACTGGCTAATTATTCCAGGATGGAGGGGTTTATATTTAAAAGTGGTGTTTCAGATGAGTCAATAGGAACTTGGTTCCTCCATCTGTAATTTGATATGCAGGCATATATAGATCTCCCCCCCCATCCGACATTCTCTCTCTCTCTCTCTCTCTCTCTCTCTCTCTCTCTCTCTCTCTCTCCATGTGTGGGCACAGCTGTTCCCAATAAGCTCAAAATGCTTTCATGATGTATGGATGTTCAGAGGGAGGAGGAGAACAAGGACTTTAAAAAGAAGAAGATCATTCCCATATTAAACCAGGGAAGGTCTCAAGAGCAACAGGGAAACGGTGACGAGGCCAAGCCTATTTTCTCCAAGAAATTGGGAAACGTGAAGGCAGGGAGGCAGGGTTGAAATGGTGAAAGGATACCAGCAGGACAGAGAACGCATAGAACGTAAAATAACAAGAGTTGGAAGGGACCTTGGAGGTCATCTAATCCAACCCCCTGCTTAGGCATGAAACCTTACACCACTTCAAATGGTTATCCAACATTTGGCCTCTGGTGGCTCAACAGATTAATGCAGTCTGTTATTAACAGCAGCTGCTTGCAATTACTGCAGGTTCAAGTCCCACCAGGCCCAAGGTTGACTCAAGTCTTCCGTCCTTTATAAGGTAGGTAAAATGAGGACCCAGATTGTTGGGGGCAAACAAATTATACTTGTATATAATATACAAATGGATGAAGACTATTGCTTGACATAGTGTAAGCCGCCCTGAGTCTTCGGAGAAGGGCGGGATATAAATGCAAAAAAAACCAACAACAAAAAAAACAAACAAACAAAAAACATCTTCTTAAAAATTTCCAGTGTTGGAGCATTCACAACTTCCAGAGGCAAGTTGTTCCACTGATTAATTGTTCTAACTGTCAGGAAATTTCTCCTTAGTTCTAAGTTGCTTCTCTTCTTGATTAGTTTCCATCCATTTCTTCTTGTCCTGCCCTCAGGTGCCTTGGAGAATAGCTTGACTCCCTCTTCTCTGTGACAGCCCCTCAAATATTGTATATATATATATATATATACAATTGAGGGAACTGGAAATGTTTAGTTTCATATATATATACGTGTGTGCATACCATGGTAGCTCAATCAACACGGACTCGCACTTAGCACTTAAGACTTATATATCACTTCACAGTCCTTCTCTAAACGGTTTACAGAGTCAGCCTCTTGCCCCCAACAATCAGGGCCCTCATTTTACTCACCTTGGAAGGATGGAAGGCTGAGTCAATGGCAATAGCACTAAGACCAGGGGTGAAATCCAGCAGATTCTGGAGAACCGGTAGCGGAAATTTTGAGTAGTTCGGAGAACCGGCAAATCCCACCTCCTGCTGCCTCCAGAGTGGGGTGGGAATGGAGATTTTGCAATAGTCTTCCCCCAGGAGTTAGGAGGGAATGGGGATTTTGCAGTGTCCTTCCCCCAGGAGTGGGTGGGAATGGGGATTTTGCAGTATCCTTCCCCAGCCACACCCACAGAACTGGTAGTAAAAAAATCTGAATTTCAACACTGACTTAGACTTATACACTGCTATATAAGTCCTAAGCCGTTGACAGAGTCTCTAAGCGTTTGACAGAGTCAGCCTCTTACCCCCAACCATCTGAGTCCTCATTTTACCCACCTCGGAAGGACGGAAGGCTGAGTCAACCTTGAGCCTGGTGAGATTCAAACTGCCAAATTGCAAGCAGCTGGCAGTCAGCAGAAGTAGCCTGCAGTACTGCACTCTAACCACTGCACCACCGCGGCTCTTGGCATCCCTGGGCTTCTCGAGAGTCTTCCTGGGGGCTCTTCCCGGTTTTCCCGAGATAGAGGACGACACCACCACCACCACTCGTGAAGGGCGCCAAGGAATGGGGGTCACAGCTAGGCAGTTGTGAGGGGGTCAATCCCTTCGAGATTGTGGAGAGAACCTCGGGGCGTCCCAGACACTTACCGTGGGGTCGGTCCAAAGGGAACACCTCGCACAGTCTTGACACGGGGCTCCCGGGGAACGAGGGTGCTGGCAGAAGTGGTCGTACCCGTTAATGGCAGCTCGGCAGAGGTAGCACATCTGGGCCCCGCAACGACAAGACATGCGGTTGCAGCCTTCCGACTTGATCAAGCCGGTGGCGCATTTGTGGCACTTCCTGATGCGGGCCGCCGTCATCTTCTCTTCTCTGGAAGGCAAACGGGGTAAGAGTCAGGCGGGGGCCAGAAAGAAGACGGTTTGACTACATGAGCCAACAGCTCATGTGCCGAGACAGCCGGAGTTTGAAAAGGCTGCCCGAAGCTGGGTTGGTTCAGAACTGGCGTCGGCAACCTTTAAACACTCAAAAGAGCCATTTGGACCTGTTTCCCACAGAAAAGAAAACACCGGGAGCCACAAAACCCTTCCCGTGCCTGACTATTTCCTGAGCGGCCACAAATCTAGCCTATGTGGTTGAATTAAATGTTCTGTTTTCTTCTGAAACTTTCCTTTTCTTGGATTTATCCATGGTTGACCTACCGGGGGTTGAAAAGCTCAATAAATCACGTGCCGGCGGGTGTCACACATTGGCGGTTGTGATGCATATTTTGAGTGACAGGGAGCCGCAGCACAGGGGTGAAAGAGCCACATGCGGCTCCAGAGCCACAGGTTGCTGACTCCTGGTCCAGAGTTTTACCTACGTCGGGGATCTCCAAAATTGGCAAGTGTCCCAAAAAGGGACACTGTTGTCTAGCTCCAGAGGCAGCTGATAACTGCCAGATGGCCTTGACCCCCTCTCTGCCTCGGATGCAGAGCCCTCCTTTGAGCCTTCTCCAGCCTCCAGGACCGGCTCAGGTTCCTCCCCAACCTCCTCACTGTCCGACTCTGCTGGAGGGCCACAACACTCTCCAAGGTCATCTCCGTGGCTCTCCTACAACTTTCCCTAGAGCAGCGGTTCTCAACCTGTGGGTCGCAACCCCGTTGGGGGTCGAATGACGATTTGCCAGGGGTCGCCTAAGACCATCAGAAATATGGGAAGTATACTTGCGAGTCAAAGAATCGCGCTCCAATGGTTGACTCCACAAGCCAGCTGCAGGCTCTTCAAATCGCTAGCCGAATTCAGCTTCAGGTGCGATGGATTAAAAAAAGAGAAAAATCTTTGCTCTGATGTCTCCCTCTCAAGCCAGCTGCAATCACTCCCAATCCCTAGCCTAATCTGGCTTCAGGCGCGATAAACTTAATAGGAGAGGAGTCTCCGCTTTAATGCCTCCGTCCTCAAGGCAATCGCAAGCAGTTCAGATCGCTAGCCAAGACGGCTTCAGGCGCGATAAATTCAAAACGAAAATAATTTTACGGTTGGGGTCGCCACATCGTGGGGAATTGTATTAAAGGGGTCGCAGCACTATAAAGGTTGAGAACCACTGCTCTAGATGGTGGGTGTCTTCTCTGTCTGAAGCTAATAGTTGCCAAAGCCATGGTCGATTTATTGACCTCAGCCCATCTCACCTCCTGGAACAGAATTGAGGGGAAGTGCTCCAGATCTTTTCTCCGAAGCACAGTCATCTAAGAGAGGAATCTTCAAGGTGACTGAGGAATTCTGGGAGTTGCAATCCACAAATCGTAAGATTGCCAAGGTTGGTAGATCCTTGATCTAAGGCAGGGGTCTCCAACCTTGGCAACTTTAAGACTTGCGGACTTCAACTCTCAGAATTCCTCAGCCAGCTTTGGACCCAGGAGATCTCCTTTCTGAGACAGCCTTCCCTCCTGAGATGGCCATCACCCCCTATGGAAAGACCCTCATTTCAAGAGGGTTAGAGGGACCCGGGACGCGTGCTTTGGGGTTGCAACTGGGTGACCAACTGCCTTGACGATTGCATTAAGATTATTTTCATGGCCTTTTGCTTTGTTCTACGCCGATTTTTTTTTTTAAAAAGGGTGTCTTGAACTACACTTATTACTTATGGTAGCTGCCTACAGCGACCTCTTTGAGGTGGGTGGCCATATTGTTGCTTTAAATAAATAGCCAAATAAAGAACCGAAGGAGACGAAAAACCAATTTAAGGCTAAACATTCATCACCCATCCATCCACATTCTGCAGGTTTAAAGCCAGTCTCCTGGAGAACCAGCCAGACAGCCAAACTTTTCGGCTAGAAACAATGGAAGGTCTGAGAAACCAGCCGCAGAAGAATGGTGACTCCTGGCAGAGAGAGAATGCAGAACTGCAGGGGCGAAAAGGAGGCTGGGGAAACCAAGCTCACCCCAAGAGTTTTTCAACCGAGCAGGGTTGCTTGTTGCTTAGTTACTGAGATGCTGCCAAAGAAGTTGGGGCTACCATGGTCTGCAAACACTGGACCGTGTTTAGAATAGCAGTAGCACTTAAACTGATATAGAAGCAGCCTCTTGGCCCCAACAATCCGGGTCCTCGTTTTACCCACCTCCGAAGGATGAGTCGGTCAGGATTGAACTGGCAGTGGGAATGCAGAGTTAGCCTGCAATTCTGCATCCTAACCACTTTATTGTTACGTCGAAAGCTTCTCTTTCCCTCCCTCTTACTGCCAAAGAGACGCAAGGCCTTACGATCTTGAGTTTCTTTCTCACCCTTTCCTGTTTTTCCCGGCTAAGCACTGATGTTTTTGTAACAGTCCCTAAGCCCACCTTCCCCCTCCTCTACACTACAGCTGTTAAAAAGCTGTCAACACAATTGATTTCCCCTACTTGGAGGCGGCAGACAAGACAAAAGCTAACATCTAAGCCTTAAAATAGTTTAAAAAAACAAACACACACACCTCACCACCCACTACAATCAGGAAACCGTGAAACATCCTGTCTGCGTTCAAGCGCAAGAAACAGCCCCAGTTCCCTTTCTCTAAAGCTATCGAATTGCTCGTCCCTGCACTAAACCAGTTTGTTCCAATCACAGTTTATGAAAACAGCCATGTTGGTTGCGTTATACTCTCATTACAGTAGTGGCCAAAATTGTGGAAACCGTTTGGGGAAAGTGTATTTTTCAGGTTTGATGGCTAATAACACCACTTTTCTTTTTGGGAGTTTCAAGATAATCCTATTCCACTGCTGGAATGGCCTGGGAATAGCACGGACCTTCACCCAATTGAAAAATCTATGGAACCCACTAAAGAAACTTGCTAGTCAGAAGCGACCCAGCAATAAAACCCAGTTAATAGAAGCCATCGTTCAATCTTGGTTTCACATTATAACAGCTGCAGAACTCAAAGACTTGGTTCGCTCCATGGGAAGATGTTGTAAGGCCGCAATTCACGCTAAAGGTTACTCATAAATTAATTGACATTTTTTCTACCTGGCTTCCCCGAAAATAAGCCCTCCCTGAAAATATTTAACCGCATGCACAGCCGGTCCCTGCCATTTCCTCTGGTTAGAGTTAGGGAGACAGGGCTGAAAATCAGGTAAGACGGCAAGAGGAGCTCCGTCTTGCTCCACACGCCCCAAAATAATAAGACCTCCCCAAAAATAAGGCCAAGCGTTCAAAAAAATATAAGACGGGGTCTTATTTTTGGGGAAACACAGTACGTGTTTCACTTTTCTTCTTGATACTGTAACTGCTATTCTAATAGCAAATCCTTCATGAAAGTTACTGCATTACATTCTTGATTAAATTATCTTTCCATTGATATATAATTTTATGGCACTACTCCCATAAAAAAAAGTGGTGTTATTAGCTAGTTTTAGAAAATACACTTTTCCCCAAAAGGTTTCCACAATTTTGGCCACTATTGTACATACTCTAGAGCAGGGGTCTCCAACCTTGGTCCCTTTAAGACTTGTGGACTTCAACTCCCAGAGTCCCTCAGCCAGCTTTGCTTGAACTCTGGGAGTTGAAGTCCACAAGCTTTGAACTCTGGGAGTTGAAGTCCACAAGTCTTAAAGGGACCAAGGTTGGAGACCCCTGCTCTAGAGCAATAATGGCTAACCTTTTTGCTGTCGCGTGCTAAAAGCGAGGGGAACACAGGGGGTCGCGTGCGTGCGTGCCCACACCCATAACTCAATGCGCCCCGCCCTCCCGCACATGAGTGCACGCCCCACCTGTGCTCCCCCTGCTTCTGGCGCGTGATGGCATGGTGGATCTGGTAGACACGCTTTTTGCCCTGCCCATGCGCCAGAGGTTTTCTAGGAGCCAGGGGAGGGTGAAAACAGCCTTCTCCAACCCTCCTGGAGGCCCTCTGGAGGCCAGAAATGGCCCGTTTCCCAACTTCCGGTGGGCCCAGAAGGCCCGAAAGTCAGCAGGCTGCCATGCGCATGTGCGCTGGAGTTGAGCGAGGGTAACGCTTGCGTGCCCACAGATATGGCTTCGCGTGCCACCTGTGGCATGCGTGTGATAGGTTCGCCATCGCGGCTCTAGAGGTTTTAAAAGGGCCAACGTGCAATCCTCTCTTTGCAAAACAATTCTTAGCAATCCTGGCTTGCAGAGCAAACTGGGAAAAAGAGAACAAGGCTAGCAATCTCCCCCACCCCTACCCACCCCCTTAGGAACCATGTAAGCAGAGGCTCTTCTCAATGATCAGGAAATATCATCAGGAAATGAGATAATGTGCAAATTTCTAGCCTCAGATGCAAACTCTTGCTTCCATCGGTAATCAACGCAGATGTGTCCCTAACTTTGAAGAGTGCAGAAAGAAGGAAAAATAGAGTCATTATATATTTAGCGGAATGGAAAAACAAATGAAAGGTTTGCATACGGCCCTAAGGAGACAGCAGGGCCTCTGCGAAAGAGGAAGAAAATGGAGTTTACCCACAATGCACTCAGAACCGCAATCCTAGAGTAATTTTGAGGTCTCCAAGTTCAATTCTAGCAAAACTTCCAATTCTTCTCTGCAGTAGCCCAACTGTCCCTTCACCATTTAGAATAGTATAAAGGCAAAGGTTCCCCTCGCACATATGTGCTAATCGTTCCTGACTCTAGGGGGCGGTGCTCATCTCCGTTTCAAAGCCGAAGAGCCAGCGCTGTCCGAAGACGTCTCCGTGGTCATGTGGCCGGCCTGATTCAACGCCAAAGGCGCACGGAACGCTGTTCCCTTCCCACCAAAGATGGTCCCTATTTTTTCTACTTGCATTTTTTACCTGATTTCAAACTGCTAGGCTGGCAGAAGCTGGGACAAGTAACGGGAGCACTAGAGATTCGAACTGCTGAACTGCCAACCTTTCGATCGACAAGCTCAGTGTCTTAGCTACTGAGCCACCGCGTCCCTTAGAATAGAATAGAATTCTTTATTGGCCAAGCATGACGGGATATACAAGGAATTTGTCTGCAGGTGCATAAGCTCTCGGTGTGCATGCAAACAGCAAAGTGGTAAGCCATAGATCATAAATCATAAGATACAAACAACAAGTGATAAATCATAAGATACCAATAGGAGAAGATAGTAGGAAAGATGAGAAGAGGAAAATATGAGGATAATAGCAATACAGCTTACTACGTGGCTGTATTTATATGTAGAAGTATGTACCGTGTTTCCCCGAAAATAAGACCCTTATTTTTTTTAACCCTGAAATAAGCGCTTGGCCTTATTGCCATGAACTCAAAAGCCCAATTTGGCTTATTATCAGGGGATGTCTTATTTTGGGGGAAACAGGGTATTCTGCACTATTGGCCTAATAGCGTGTACTACAGCTGTATTTATATGTAGTAGAATGTAGTATGTATTGGGCCTCTGGTGGCTCAACAGGCTAATGCAGCCCATTATTAACAGCAGCTGCTTGCAATTATTGCAGGTTCAAGTCCCACCAGGCCCAAGGTTGACTCAGCCTTCCATCCTTTATAAGGTAGGTAAAATGAGGACCCAGATTGTTGGGGGCAATAAAAGTTGACTTTATATATAATATACAAATGGATGAAGACTATTGCTTGACGTAGTGTAAGCCGCCCTGAGTCTTCGGAGAAGGGCGGGATATAAATGCAAATAAATAAAAAAAAAAAATGTATGTAGTACATTCTACTATTTATATGTAATACATGCTATGTATAAAGACAACCATTTAGTAGGCTGCATTGCTATTATCCTTCTCATCTTTTTCACGTACATAGTAAAATGTACTATGGCTGCATTTATATGTAGCAGTATGTACTATGTAAATGTAGCACTATGTACATTTATTTTAGACTTCACTAGATAAAGACACCTGGTTTGAGATACAGGTAACTCCTAGATCTTTCTTGAGACCTCTATTATTTTACTATTATGTCATGGCACAGGAAAGATTCTTCCTCACTAACTTATCTTGTTAGCATCCTGCCACGAAAAGGTCTACATAATTCAAAACATTTCAATCTGGCTCTACGGACGCAGACTAAAATAGCAATGTTGTACTGTATCTTCTATGTCAGCTATGGCAAATCTAGACAGATGCTAAAAAGCAGAGATATCACCCTACCAACAAAAGTGCACTGGTTTTCCCAGTTGCAATGGATGGCTGTGAAAGTTGGACCATAAGGAAGGCTGAGTGCCAAAGAATCGAGGCCTTTGAACTCTGGGGCTGGAGAAGACTCCTGCGAGTCCCTTGGACTGCAAGGCGATCAAACAAATCAGTCCTAGAAGAGATCAACCCTGACTGCTTTTTAGAAGGCCAGATCCTGAAGATGAAACTGAAATACTTTGGCCACCTAATGAGAAGGAAGGACTCCCTGGAGAAGAGCCTCATGCTGGGAGCGATGGGAGGCAAAAGAAAAAGAGAAGGAAGTGGATGGATGGAGTCACTGAAGCAGTTGGCGTGAGCTTAAATGGTCTCCAGAGGATGGTAGAGGATAGAAAGGCCTGGAGGAATGTTGTCCATGGGGTTGCAATGGGTCGGACACAACTTTGTAACTAACAACAACACAGTATCTTCCAGCTTTGAACTGGAAAGTGTCCTAGAAACCAGGGGTCTCCAACCTTGGTCCCTTTAAGACTTGTGGACTTCAACTCCCAGAGTTCCTCAGCCAGCTTTGCTGGCTGAGGGACTCTGGGAGTTGAAGTCCACAAGTCTTAAAAGGACCAAGGTTGGAGACCCCTGCTACAACCAATTTTTAGGGATTGGGGCATCGTGATTTGTGAATTAATCTGCAGGCTGGCCTTCTGTGCTACGATCTTCTCGTTCCAAATTCCATTTTTGGTCATTGCCTTTGCGATTCGGACAAGCAAGAATAACTCCGCGTGAATTCAGCCCCTTCATTACTCTTCTATTCCCATCTCGTCCTCTTTCCCAACAGGAAATCCTTAGCAGCCGAGCAGGAAGCTGGCTCTGAAAATCCCGCTGGGCTTACTCTTCCTTCGGCTCAAACAGGAAGTCGCATTGTCCCGCGTTTCAGCTGGGCCCAGCGGTTCGCCAAAAGACATCAGCCGAGTTCTTCCTTCCCCTCTTCTTCAGATGAATAAAGCTTAAAAACCTGGGTGTATTATTAGATCTGCCCTCTCTCTCTCTCTCTCTCGATAAATATATCCTGTGGAAGAAAGCACGACGGGAGCTTTTTTTTTTTTTTAAAGTATTTTTATAATAATCTAGAATAGCTTGGCAAGACAATGAGGGACAAAGGAGGGGAGCGGCATAAAAACAACGGGCATCTCATTAAACGCCACCTTTCCTCCTCTTTGCTAGGATCCTTTCTGACCACAGCAATCAGACACAAGAGGCGGAATCCTTAGCCTCCTTCCTTCTGATACTCTCAAGGGCATCGAGCCCCAAATCTCAGGATGGCGTATTTGTTTTATTTGCATTAGCTCCTCTTCGGTTCACTTCCGTGGATGAGGTTTCTGGTCCCCTCTCTACTGCTTTGGAAATGTGCTCGAGCTTCATGCTTTGAGAAAGCCCGTCCAGCTACCGGGAGGGGCTTCAGATAATCTGCCTCCTGTGGCTCTTGGCTCCGAATGGCACAAAGGTTGCCCCACTTGTAGGAAGAAGGGTGAGAGTTTGACTTCTGTTGCAGCTGGTCAAGAAGACTAAAGATCTCTCGCCTCTCCTCTCCTTCCTTCCATCCTTCTCTTCCTTCGATCCTTTCCCTACTTCCTTTTCTCTCCTTTCCCTCCCTCTTTTTCCTTCCTTCCTTCCCTTCTATCCTTTCCTTCCTGCCTTTTCTCTCCTTTTTCTTCCTTCTCTCCTTTCCCTACTACTTCCTTTTCTCTCCTTCTCTCCTTTCCCTTCTTCCTTTTCTCTCGTTTTCCTTCCTTCCCTCCCTCCCATCCTTTCTCTACTACTTCCTTTCTCTCCTTCCCTCCCTCTTTTTCCTCCCTTCCCTTCCCTTCCCTCCTTTCTCTCCCTATTTTTCCTTCCTTCCCTTCTATCCTTTCCCTACATCCTTTTCTCTCCTTTCCCTCCCTTTTTCCTTCCTTCCTTCCTTCTATCCTTTCCCTACTTCCTTTTCCTTCCTTTTTCCTTCCTTCCCTCCCTCCCATCCTTTCCCTACTTTCCTTTTCTCTCCTTTCCCTGCTTTTTTCCCCTTCCTTCCTTCCCCTTCCCCTCTCCCTCCCTCCTATCCTTTCCCTCCTATTTCCTTTTCTCTCCTTTCCCTGCTTTTTTTTCCTTCCCTTTCTCCCTCCATCTGTCCCTCCCTCCCTCCCTCCCTCTATCCTTTCCCTTCTATTTCCTCTCCTCTCCCCTTTTCTCCCTCCAAGCAACTTTGAATAAAGAAGCAATTTACCTGAGAGGGGGGAAAAAACAACCCACCAGTCTTTACTCAAATTTCAACAGGTCGCGGAGAAGGTAGGAATAGAGCCAAGTCAGTCCAGGGAGACCAAAAAAAGAAAAAGAAAAGAAAGAAAAGAAAAACCTGGTAGCCACGCAAGCTTGTACCTTTTCATAAAACATGTTCCAGAAAAGGTGCTACTGTCCCGGATTTGTAATTTTGTAATCGTTAGGAAACAAAACATTAGAGCTTAAGAGCAACCTTTGCAGAACTGGCCCTAGTTGAAATCTGGGGAGTGGGCGGGTTTCTGTTTTCTTCTCCCCACCGCAACACTAAAGATACTCACATGGATGTTCTGTATTTAATGTCGTCCTTTTCAGCCAGCTGTTCACAACTGAGGTTCATGTGTTCCTTCCAGAGACCTTGGCATTTTCTGCAGGTTTCCTGGAGAAGAAAGCAGAGACCTTAGGTAAGGAAGGGGGACCCACCAAATCCAGGTTACCCAGTCAGGGAAGCTGTAATGGACCGATCCTGCACCGAGCAGAAGTTCTGGAGTACAGGCAGTCCTCGACATACGACCGTCCATAGCTCTTCTCCATGCAAACCTCCTTCCGAAATCTCAAGAGTGTCTTTCATCAAAAATCCTAAGAGCTCATCCATTCCTCTCTGGACAAGGTACTAATACCACTCTGCAAAGCCTCAGTAAGACCACACCTAGAGTACTGCATCCAGTTTTGGTCACCACACTATAAAAAAAGATGTGGAGACCCTAAAAAGAGTGCAGAGAAGAGCAACCAGGATGATTAGGGGACTGGGGGCTAAAACATACGATGGACAGTTGCAGGAACTGGGCATGGCTGGTCTAATGAAGAGAAGGACCAGGGGAGACAGGATAGCATCTTCCAATATTTGAGGGGCTGCCACAGAGAGGAGGAAGGGGGTCAAACTATTTTCCAAGGCACCCGAAGGCCAGACAAGGAACAATGGATGAAAACTGACAAAGGAGAGATTCACCCTGGAAATAAGGAGAAATTTTCTGACAGTGAGAACCATCAACTGATGGAACTGAAGTTGCCTTTGGAAGTTGTGGGAATTTCATCACTGGAAGCTTTCAAGAAGAAACTGGACTGCCGTTGGTCAGAAATGGTGTCAGGTCTCCCGCTTTGGGGGGGGGGGTTGGACTAGACGACCTACAAGGTCTCTTCCAACTATGTTAATCTGTTAAATCTCAGAATTGTGATTTTTAAACAAAATACGGCCTCCCCACCCCCACCCACCCCCGCCTGATTGCTTTCGGCCAACGCCAACCCCTGCATCGTCTGGCTTTGCTCACCAGAGATCAAAAGCAATCTATGCATTTCGACCTATGGATTCTGGAAGAGAGATCGCTGGCGTTGCTCTCTGAAGACAATCATCTCCAGAACTTTAGGAGAACCTCTCTTCCTTTCTCTTGTGGAAAAGGGCCCTCCAAAGGAGAGGTCTCCAACCTTGGCAACTTTAAGACTTGTGGATTTCAACGCCCAGGAGGAATTCTGGGCGTTGAAGTCCACAAGTCTTAAAAGTGGCCAAGGTTGGAGACCCCTGCTCCAAAGGACGAATTCATTCAGCAGCTAATACTGCCACCTTGTGGCTCAGGCAGGATGCTGGACTCCATCCCACCCCAAGGCCAGGCTAAGCCCGCCTGCATGTAGGGGGATAAAAAGATGAAACAGGTTTATTTATTTATTTATTTATTTATTTATTTATTTATTTATTTATTTATCAAATTTTTATACCGCCCTTCTCCCGAAGGACTCAGGGCGGTGTACAGCCTAAATAAAACACAATATATATACAATTAAAATCAAAATTTAAAATAAAACATATTTGTCAACAGCTGCAGAGTGGAGGAAGGAGATTCAAGCCAAGCCAACTTTAACTGCTCTGGGAAAGTATAAATGTTGACATGAGTCACGAAGCTGTTGAGGTTGGATGGCTTCCATCAGCAAAGGATCCAGGAGGATTATTTACACTGGTCCTCGCAAAGCATCAGAGATACTGGAGTCAACCGTGAAGCTCTGTTTGTGCAGCTATCTATCTATCTATCTATCTATCTATCTATCTATCTATCTATCTATCTATCTATCCACCCCTCCATCCATCCCTATCAACATCTATCCATCCATCCATCCAGCTATCCACCCTTCTTATTTTCCTCTGTATCTTACATTTTGATAAAATTAATAAATATTTGATTATCTATCTCTATTATCTATCCATCCATCCATATCTTATCCATCTATCATCTCTCTATATTTTTTCTTTTTCTTTTTTTCTTTCTTTCTTTCTTTCATCTATCTATCTATCCATCCATCCATCCATTATCTATCTATCTATCTATTTTGTCTATCTGTCTGTCTGATTCCATCCATCATCTCTCTATCATCTCTATATATCAACTATCTGTTATCTATCTACATCTATCTATCTATCATCTATCTATCTATCTATTTTGTCTGTCTGTCTGTCTGATTCCATCCATCATCTCTCTATCATCTCTCTATTTATTATCTATCTGTTATCTATCTATCTATCTATCTATCTATCTATCTATCTATCTATCTATCTATCTATCTATCTATCTATTTTGTCTGTCTGTCTGTCTGATTCCATCCATCATCTCTCTATCATCTCTCTATTTATCATCTATCTGTTATCTATCTACATCTATCTTTCTATCTATCTATCTATCTATCTATCTATCTATCTATCTATCTATCTATCTATCTATCCCTAGCTATATCTATCCATCCATCCAGTTATCCACCCTCTATCTATCTATCTATCTATCTATCTATCTATCTATCTATCTATCTATCCATCCCTATCAATATCCATCCATCCATCCAGCTATCCACCCCTCTATCTATCCATCATCTATCTATAAGAAGGACTAGGGGTGACATGATAGCAGTCTTTTAATATTTGAGGGGCTGCCACAAAAAAGAGGGAGTCAAGCTATTCTCCAAAGAGAGAATAGGGCAAGAGAAGAAGCAACAGATGGAAACTAATCAAGGAGAGAAGCAACCTAGAAATAAGGAGAAATTTCCTGGCAGTGAGAACAATTAATCAGTGGAACAACTTGCCACCAGAAGCTGTGGCTGCTCCAATACTGGAGGTTTTTAAGAAGAGACCCGGCAGCCACTTGTCTGAAAAGGTCTAAGGTCTCCTTATTGAGCAGGGGGCTGGACCATATTACCTTCCACAAGGTCCCTTTCAACTCAGTTATTCTGTATTCTATACTATCCATTTCTCTTCTCTCAAAAACCCTCAACCAATTCGCCTACGCTCGGCATTTCGCCACCAAGCAAATCGCTTAATGGATTTAAATGTCCCGAAGGAAAAACTAAATGACCAGGATCGGTGCCGGTCTTTAAAACTTTTATTTTGTTTTATTTTTTGTTTTCTCTTGGATGGGATCCCGCAAAACAAACACACAGGAAGGTTTCAACACCCAGGGTAAATTTCCATGTTTATTTGCACGAGTCTCTGTTATGACTCCGCTGCAGAAGTGTGGGGTTGTGCAATGAAGTTATTTACGGCCTTGCAGAGGGATTGTGCAAGGGAAGAAGGAAAAAGCTGTGTTTTGAAGCGTGGCGGGCGGGCGGGGGAGGGGGGGGGGCTGTAGCAAAACAATTCTCTGAGCATCTGAGCCTGGCCTTCTCCAATACAGTGGCCTCCGGTTGGGTTGGCACCGGCCATTGGGAGACTGCACTCTCCACACCCTCACAACAGGACATCAGGTTGGAGAAAAAAGATTCGGGTCGACCAGAAGCCCAGGTGAAGGCAGACAGAAAAAAACAAAAAGAGGAATATGGATCAACAAAAGAAAAAAGGAAGTGGCAAAGGATATGCCAAGTCTTGCATCACAATTCCAGATTGTGAGAATCTAGAAGCAATTGCTGGGCATATCCCACCTACATACAAGACCAGCCAAAATGAGCAAAAATTATTCACCGAGGTGTTGGAAATGTGAGGAGGTGGTAGGGACCTTTTGCCACATTTGGTGGGAATGCCCCAAAAACCAGAGGCTATCATATCGCAAGATCTAAAATGGACAGCTAACATCAAAAACATCATTAAAAAAGGACAGCAAAGAATGTTCTTTCTGCGCCAACTCAGTAAGCTCAAACTGCCCAAGGAGCTGCTGATCCAATTCTACAGAGGAATTATTGAGTCTGTCATTTGCACCTCTAGAACTGTCTGGTTTGGTTCTGCAACCCAATAGGAAAGACACAGACTTCAGAGGATAATTAGAACTGCAGAAAAAATAATTGCTACCAACCTGCCTTTCATTGAGGACCTGTATACTGCACGAATCTAGAAGAGGGCCGTGAAAATATTTACAGATCCCTCACATCCTGGACATAAACTGTTTCAACTCCTACCCTCAAAACGACGCTATAGAGCACTGCACACCAGAACAACTAGACACAAGAACAGTTTTTCCCCGAACGCCATCACTCTGCTAAACAAATAATTCCATCAACACTGTCAAACTATTTACTGAATCTGCACTACTATTAATCCTCTCATAGTTCCCATCACCCATCTCTTTCCATTTATGACTGTATGACTATAACTTGCTGCTGGCAATCCTTATGATTTATATTGATATATTGACCATCAATTGTGTTGTAAATGTTGTACCTTGATGAAGGTATCTTTTCTTTTATGTACACTGAGAGCATATGCACCAAAGACAAATTCCTTGTGTGTCCAATCACACTTGGCCAATAAAAATTCTATTCTATTCTATTCTATCAGGTAAAGCAATGGCTGGAAGAAATGCTAATGCAAAATATCGAATTAAAGCCAGAACTTTTCTTACTAGGTATTACAATAGATAAATACAATAAGGAAACAATATACTTAATGTTACATATTCTAAGGGCCGCAAAAACTGGCCTTTGTACCAAACTGGAAAAATAAAGAAACCGCTCAGAGGAAGAAGTAGCAGCTAAGGTATTAACTTGTTATGAAATGGACAGGTTGACATTGGAACTCAAAGATAAGAGGGAAACAGAATAGGACGAAATCTGAAATAAATTATACTATTGGTTGGAGAGGAGGAAGAATGCTAAAGGATAAAGGATTGCTGATGAGTTGAAAGTTTAGCAATTTATACGGTAGTTTCTTGAAAGAGATAGGAATGAAATTGTTACGGATGTAAGTTCTATAGACGCAAGAATTCTTGTGTTTGAATTGTGAGACAAGGTATATATATTTGTATAACGTAGAGGAATTGTATTAGTTGTAAGGTAAAATATGACGGAAATGTCTAAACCGGAAATGTCAAACCATGTCCAATGGTTTTAATTGTATTATTAATAAAAAAAACTTTTTTTAAAAAAGAGAGAATTTAGAAGCATTGCTTGGGGGCAAGGAGGAGGCAGAATTAGATTAAGATTAATTTCAAAAGCGCAGATCTGGCTTGGTCAACTTTTCCAAAGAACAAAAGATACCCTTCAATTACAGGTGTTCCTTGGACTTACGACCGCAATTCAGCTCCAAATGTACGTTGCTAAGCGACACATTTGAGTTTTACCCCATTTTAGGACCTTTCTGAGCCACCGTGGTTAAAACGAATGCCTGCGGTTGTTAAGTTAGTCACATGGTTGTTAAGTGAATCCTGGCTTTCCCTCTGACTTTTTGCTTGACAGAAGGTCACAAAGGGGGATCGCGTGACCCCGGGATACGGCGACCGTCGTAAATATGAGCCGGTGGCCAAGCGTCTGAATTTTGGGGATGCTGTGAGGGATGCGGTGGCCTAGAGGTGGAGCTCTCGCCTCACGATCAGGAGGCTGTGAGTTCGATCCTAGGTAGAGGCGGATATTTCTCTCTCTGGGCATGATGAGAATCTATCTGCTGAACAAAACTCCTCATCGGCGACAGGGAAGGGCATCTGGCCAGTAAAACACTCCGCTGGCTCCATTCAGTTGCCCACCCTGCAAGGGATTATGGGGTCGTTAAAAGAAGAAGATGATGATGATTGCGGGGATACTGCAAAGGTCGTAAGTGCAAAAAGTCACTTTTTCAGCGCCACTGAACGGTCACTAAATGGATGGTCGTACGTCGAGGACTATGTGTACACAGAAGAGAGTTGGCCAATGAAGAAGCATGAGAAAGCAAGAGAAAACCAGCAGGGATCTCCGTCAGTGCGTGTCTCCAGCCCCCACCAAGCGCTCATGGAGATCTGGCGATGGGAACCTGTCAACGGTTAATGGTCCAAGTCGTAATATTTACGACGGAATTATAAACTAGGACACAGAGACAGAGAGAGCAGATGCAATCTGCTAGTTCTCAGGCTCCATCCTCAGCTGAGCGTATCAATAATCCAATTAATGACACGAGGAGTCATTCCCGAGAAAGCAAGGATAAGGAACAGCTCTGCTAGATAAAATAGACCCAATAATTACACGCCTGCAGGCTCAAATTTGGGGGTTCAAGGGTCTTTAATCCCCCTCCCCCTTTTCTTGTATTCCTTCAGGACATATTGAAGGTAGAGACAGGGTCGTGGGTTTCCAATATTCTTACAACCAGTGTTCTGTCCCCCCCCCCGCCTCAGTCCGAGCGACGGCTTAATTAGCCGGCACTATCAGCTCTGGCAGCAAACTAGCGAGCGTCTGCCAAGTGTCTCTGTTATCTCCCTTGATGCCGATGAGTCAACCAGGAACAAACAATACTTCAGCTCTAGTTAAGCAGTTGATTTGCTTGCCACGAAGAGGTATAGCAGCCCTCGCTGCCTTTATATCCTGTGGGGTGTGGCTCCATGACTCAGCACTTCCTAGGCCTGCCCCACCCCTGCTTCTGTTGTTCCCGCCTCTCCTGCCTACAAAACCTAGGGTCCAGCCAGGCCTGACTGCCATCAGCCGGGTCTGGAGGCGTGGCCTGGGGGGGGGAAAGAGTCAGGGGATGGAGGCCTCGTTATCTCCTCCACCTGGCCTGCCTCTGGCTCCTGGAGCTGAGCCAGGGAAGCCGGTGCTCCCGAGGTAAGTCCTGATGGCCCTTCCCCCTCACTTTCTGGCAGGGGGCCCGGCTCGGAGGGCGCAGACATAACAACCGGTTCACCGTGCGTGTGCCTTCTACACATGTGCCCAGCCTTCCGCGCATGTGTTTTGCTTCTTCGCGCGCCTTTCTACACATGTGTAACACCACTGCTCCGTAGTCTGCACTGGCTTCCTGTGGTCTTTCGGGTGCACTTCAAGATTTTGGTTACCACCTTTAAAGCGCTCTATGGCTTAGGACCCGGGTACTTACGAGACCGCCTGCTGTTACCCTATGCCTCCCACCGACCCGTACGCTCTCAAAGAGAGGGTCTCCTCAGGGTGCCGTCCGCCAAACAATGTCGGCTGGCGGCCCCCAGGAGTAGGGCCTTCTCTGCGGGAGCATCGACGCTCTGGAATGAACTCCCCCCTGGCCTACGTCAAGTGCCTGATCTTCGGACCTTCCGTCGTGAGCTAAAAACATACTTATTTATTCAAGCGGGACTGGCATAATAGTTTGATTTTAAATTGGGGTTTATTAATATTTTAAATATTTTAAATTTTAATTTTAATTATCAGCCGTTTTCGTAATTTTGCTACATTTTAATTCGTTTTTAACTGTACATATTCTGTATTTTTATCTCTGGCTATACACCGCCCTGAGTCCTTCGGGAGAAGGGCGGTATAAAAATTTAATAAATAAAATAAATAAAATAAATAAATAAATAAATAAATGCGCCCAGCCTTGAAAACGTGCCTAAATAGGACGGTTCCAAACTTTTTCAGAGGTTGGCTTCTCAGCCCTGAAATCTCACAATTGTGACAACAACACCTGCCCGATGAAGAAGGTCAGCCCCCCGCCCCCCCTTCCAAGAGAATAATTGCCCATTGTGGATCGCTGGTTTGAAAAGCAACCTTGAAAAACTGGCGGAGACTATTTTGCCCCTTCTGACCAGCTGCGTCTTTCTGAAAACATCGCCAGATGTTTGAAGGGGAGTGACTTATCTTTTGTTCCCCTGAAGGACGAAAACAGGCAAGCTATATTTCTTTCTTTAAAGGCGCAGGACACACCTGCTCTGCAAAAGCCACGTTACTCCAACTATTGTGGGGGTGGAGGCGGGAAGGCATTTTTCTGGGTGAAGGTTTCTTCCGTCTCAGATTTGGCTTTGGGAGGGGGGGAAATAAGTCTGAGCTTGCTAGATAAAATGAGAAGCGGCAAAGAATAACGGAACAGAATAAGGGAGTTGAGGGGACCTTGGAGGTCTTCTAGTCCAACCCCCTCCTCAAGAGTGAGACTTTTTACAATTTCAGACAAATGGTCATCTAATCTCTTATTTAAAACTTCCAGTGTTGGAGCATTCACAACTTCTGGAGGCAAGTCGTTCCACTGATTAATTGTTCTCACTGTCAGGAAATTTCTCCTTAGTTCTAAGTTGTTTCTTTCCTTGATTAGTTTTCATCCGTTGCTTCTTGTCCTGCCTTCAGGTGCTTTGGAGAATAGCTTGACTCCCTCTTCTTTGGGGCAGCCCCTGAGATATTGGAAGACTGCTATCATGTGTCTCCCCTAGTTCTTCTTTTCATCAGACTAGACATATTCAGTTCCTGCAGCCGTTCTTCATATGTTTTAGCCTCCAGTCCCCTACCACTGTCTATGGTATCAAAAGCCACAGAGATCTCAGCCCAGAAAAGGATAGCTACTCTCCCTTTTAACAGAATAAGAGAGTTGGAAGGGACCTTGGAGGTCTTCTAGTCCAACCCCATGCTTAGGTAGGAGACCCTAGACCACTTGAGACAAACAGTTATCCAACCTCTTCTTTAAAACTTCCAGTGTTGGAGCATCCACAACTTCTGCAGGCAAGTCGTTCCACTGATTAATTGTTCTCACTGTCAGGAAATTTCTCCTTAGTTCTAAGTTGCTTCTCTCCTTGATTAGTTTCCATCCGTTGCTTCTTGTCCTGCCTTCAGGTGTTTTGCCATACCTGTTTAATTCATGTGTGATTCAAGGCAGCGGCTAAAGCTCACTGAATAAAACCCAACTGGAGGAGTTCAAAGCTTGCTAGAAGTCCATCAATCATTACCGCTGAATTCACATGAGATCAACAATAATTATTTTTCCTGAAGGATATAGATTTATGTATATGTGTGTGTGTGTATGTATGTATGTATGTACACACACACGCATGCACACACACACACATATATACATACACACACACACACATATATATATATATTCCCAAAAAATTACAAGCATCTTTCTCTAAGCTATTAACTTTGAGACCTCAATAGAGATTTGAAATTATTTTCCTGATCTTCCTTCCATAAATGGCCGATGGTTAATTCCAACCTGATACTAACTAAACCATCCGTTCAAATGGGTTGAAAGTACTTTATGAGGGGTCTGTTGTAACTTCGAACAGTCACTAAGCGACCGGTCATAACTGGAGAACTACCTGTACTGCTTTTAAAGAAAGATGAACGATAAATGATTTCATCGAATTGGTTGAATTAATACGTGAATGCCCCAGGTTGGTTTGGCGAGAATTGGTAACACAATTTTTCAAAATCTAGGGTTTTGGAGCCTCCTGCTGGCCATCCCTGGTCTTTACAACCACTGCAGAAACCTAAAAATGCAGTTCCTCCTCTAGAGGGCCGTATGCCTCTTGAAACTCAAAAACACTAGATTAGAAAAGGAAGCAGTTCTAAATTTTTCCCCCTCCTGCTTTCATCCCTGCAAGGAAACCAGTTGTAACGTCTGGGATTACCTAGAACAAGATACTCATGCAGAGAAGAAGAGAAGTTTTTTAAATAATTTTATTGGGGTATTTTAGTATCGGTCAATTTGACGGTTTTAATTCGGCCATTTATTGAATATGTATTTTAATTGCTATTTTAATTCTGTATATTTAATTGTTTTAATCTTGGCTGTACACCGCCCTGAGTCCTTCGGGAGAAGGGCGGTATAAAAATTTAAATAAACATAAACAAAACAAACAAGACCGAAATGCACGCATTCTCCTGACCCTCTTCAAAAATTACCCAACTTTCATTTTTGCATGCGCCGAAGGGGAATTTACGGAATGTGTAAAACAGAACAAGGTTACTGAAGTTTGAACCAAATCTAGGTTTTGCCCTGGTTCTGCCCACTTTTCTCCTGCCCTCCCTCGACTTTTGGTGCCCGGGCTTCCCAAAGGTAACTTAACGACCGGTCCTCACACTTATGACCATCATTACCAGGAGCACTGCAAACATTTGCTTCCGGTTTGGCCACAAAAACGCCAAGTCACGTGAAAAAGCCTTTGCATAAAAGTCCACGTGACTGGTAGTCCTCGACTTACAGCCACAATGGAGCCCAAAATTGCTGTTGCCAAAGGAGAAAAATGGAGCTCTGCCCCATTTTACGACCTTACTCGCCACAGTTGTTAAGTGAATCACTGCGGGCGTTGAATTAGCAGCAGAGTAGCGACATTGTCATTAAGTGAAGCTGGCTTCCCCTTTGACTTTGCTTGTCGCAAAAGCGGATCGAAGGGCCCAGGGGCACAGCAACTGTCTATTCCTATTCCTATTCCTATTCCTATTCATCCTCCAAGGAAAGGCTGAAGGCAAAGGAGGTCCAGGCAGAAAACGAACATCATAGCTTCAAAATCTAAGGCACCGGTTAGGACAAAACTCAGCAGCAATTTTTCGTGTAGCTGTTGATAAAAAAATAGGATCGCCAATATGATCGCCAACGTCCAATGACGGATATGGCACAAGGAGCAGAAGAGGAGCTGGAAGGGAACTTGGAGGTCTTCTAGTCCAGCCCCCTGCTCGAGCAGGAGACCCTACATCATTCCAGATAAGTGGCTGTCCATCCAGTCTCTTCTTAAAAACCTCCAGTGATGGACAACCTCTGGTGGCAAACTGTTCCACTGATTAATTGTCCTCAGTGATAGGAAGTTTCTCCTTAATTCCAGGGGTTTTGCTTCTCTCCTTGGTTAGCTTCCACCCATTGCTTCTTGTCCTGCCTTCTGGTGCTTTGGAGAATAATTTGGCCCCCTCCTCTTTGTGGCAGCCCCTCCAATATTGGAATATCGATATCATGTCACCCCTGGTCCTTCTTTGTTGTGCCAGGGTAGATACGGAAGGCGTACCAGAAAGATAATGCCATGACAGGCAGAGATCTGGAGCAATGCTGCCCCAGTTTTTCATTAACTCAGCCTCTGTATAGGTCAGGGGTCTCCAACCTTGGCAACTTTAAGACTTTTTTTTTATTATTTAATTTTGTCACAACAGTATACATAAACATTGTCATAGTAAAAAAAGAAAGAAAAACATATCATGAAATATAAATATATATATATAAATATATGTTTTCTGAGGTTTTCACAGGTGTTTGTATGTAGGTCTTTGGTTGTTCGGGTTTTCTCCCGTGTAAAATTGGAAATGTCTTGGCAACGTTTCGACGAAGTCTCATTCGTCATCTTCAGGCTTCAGCTTCGTGCTTCTGGGATATATTTCTGGGATATATTTCTGGGATATATTTAATATATATATTAAATCCCCCTGCAACTCAGATTAATCTGAGCACAACCAAGCCCCCACCCAAACAGGACATACCCCCATCCAATCAGAGCACAAAAAAAACCCCCATCCAATCAGAGCATAGCCAAGCTCCCACCCAATCAGTTCAAACCCCCACTAGCAGTTAAAAAGGAAGAAACAGCTGCAATCACACATTGCTCCCAGAAGCATGAAGCTGAAGCCTGAAGATGACGAATGAGACTTCGTCGAAACGTATACATACATATATATATGTATGTATGTATGTAAAGTATATATATGTAAGTAAAGGATGTGCATAGCTATATTAATTTGCATAGCTGGCTGAGGAACTCTGGGAGTTGAAGTCCAAAAGTCTTAAAGATTTAAACCTTAAACCAATGTTGGAGACCCTTGGTAGAGGCAGTCCTCAACTTAACACCACAATTGAGAGTGGAGCACTTTTCGTTAAGCGAGACAAGTGGTCGGGTTTGCAATCTTTCCCTACAAACCGCTTTCTCATCCTCGTGTTCAGACTCATTATTAACTCAGCCTCTGTACAGGCGATCCTGACTTATGACCACAATTGGGAGTGGAGCACTTGTCCTTAAAGCGAGACAAGCGATCGGATTTGCAATATTCCCACCAAAATGGTTCTCATCTTGGCGTTCAGACTCATTTAAACTCAATCCTCTGTACCGGCAGTCCTCGACTTAACGACCACAATAGGAACTGGGACACTGGTCGTTAAGCGAGACAGGCGGCCCGATTTGCAAGCTTCCCTGCAAATCGGGTTTCTCGCCCTCGTGTTAGGACGTAACCATCCCCAATCTCGCCAAACTTTCCTTCCCTTGAGTGCTTCTCCAACTCCATTACTACGAGCGTGTGTTTAAATTAAGGGCTTAATTGGTTGACTTTTTTTTTTTGCCTTGCTTATTTAATACGTTATAATCAAATGTGGGATTCCCTAGATCATGCGGTTTTCAATTATTTTTTTTCCAGGCAATTAAAACGGTTAGTTTAATTAAAAAAATCCAAGGACTACTGATCCAGAGCCTAATGGATCTAATGTTGGGCTGAATTCAAGCGAACTTTTCTTTCCTTTCATCCAATTTTTGGGGTGTGCTGACTGAAAAAAAATCCTGCTCTGTGTCCCGGACAGACGATAAATATTTTAAATAAAATAAATGCCATCGCAGAGCTGAACCAATGCAAACTGAAAGGAATTAGGATTTTCCGTTCCTTAAGAAAGGCCCTTAAGAGCGAGCGTTTATATAAAAACACTTGTCTTAAAAAGATGCAGTTCCTTGCAGGATTGAACCTGGATCGGTCACTGGGACCAGACGTTTAGTTTTCCCAGCTTTCGGAGCCCATCCACAGGGAATTTCTCTCTCACTAGAATGTGCGAGCTTTGGGCTAATCTACGCGTAGTATTTATATGGTGCCTGGTTGCGTGTGGCTTTTTAGTTGTAGATTGGGGTGTTGATGGCCGGTACGTACATTCAGTTTTTTCAGCTTACTAAGATTGTTGGCCAAGCAGGCACAAAAACAGCCAGGGAAATGATTAAAGCCTGGGAAATGGTCCCCTTGTCAGTCAACAGGAGTGCTGACTTACCCCCAGCTGACCAGGTGCTTAGGAGCTGAGGGCTTCGCAGCACAAGGAACAGGTCACCCACGCCCCAATCAACAATTCTTCCTCCTCCTCTTCTTCCTTTCCCGTCCCCCTGTTACCTAGCTGGGTCATGAAACGTCTGCAAGAAAACCACCAAGCTCAGAGAGGACCAAGGACCCCGTAGTCCTCCTCTTCCTCCTCCTGACCCCCCTTCCTCCTCCTCTCTACAAATCCCACTTCCTTCTTGTACTGATGATGTTCCCTAGCTGGGCCAGGAAACATCTGCAAGAAAACCACCAAGTTTAGAGAGGACCAAGGACCCCGTAGTCCTCCTCTTCCTGACCCTCTTCCTCTCCACAATCCCACTTCCTTCTAGCACTGATGATGTTCCCTAGCTGGGCCAGGAAACGTCTGCAAGAAAACCACCAAGCTCAGAGAGGACCAAGGACCCCATAGTCCTCCTCTTCCTCCTCCTGACCCCCCTTCCTCCTCCTCTCTACAAATCCCACTTCCTTCTTGTACTGATGATGTTCCCTAGCTGGGCCAGGAAACGTCTGCAAGAAAACCACCAAGCTCAGAGAGCATCAGGGACCCTGTAGTCCTTCTCCTTGTTCTCCTCCTTCCCTTCTCCACCATTCCACTCCACACAACCCACTCCTTCCTAGCACTGATAATGTTCCCTAGTTGGATAATGCAACGTCTTTAGGAAAACAAGCAAGCTCAAAGAGCACCAAGGACCCCTCGTTTCAACCCCGAGCTACAAAGATCCTCCTCTGAGGGTTTTCTGTTCAGGATTTTGCAAAAACAGCATGCACTAAGAGAACGGAGCGAAGATGAAAGCGCCATCACTGATCAAGAGAAAAGACCCTGTTCCTTTGACGTTATTTTATTCGAGAGAGACCAAGACCCCGAGCTGGCCTTTGGCCTCTCTTGTTAGAAGAAATAAGAACAAGAGACCAGCCAGCTGCCAAGATGGCCCCTCCTGCCAGCCACACACGACGGCGGTTTAACCTTGAAGCCTCCAACTTTCCGCTTAAAACTCCTCCTGCATTATGGATGGTGGCGCATCACGTCCAGCCATCATGCTGACATTTTACAATTGCTCTTGGTCGGGGAAGAGAACAAGCAACTCCAGCGCTCTCGCTAAAACATAAGCCTGCCCAAGAAAATAATGGAAGACCCATGTAAGGGACGCAGTGGCTCAGGGGCTAGGACGCTGAGCTTGTCGATCGAAAGGTCGGCAGTTCAGCGGTTCGAATCCCTAGTGCTGCCGCGTAACGGGGTGAGCTCCCGTGACTTGTCCCAGCTTCTGCCAACCTAGCAGTTTCGAAAGCAGGTAAAAAATGCAAGTAGAAAAAATAGGGACCACCTTTGGTGGGAAGGGAACAGCGTTCCGTGCGCCTTTGGCGTTGAGTCATGCCGGCCACATGACCCGGAGACGTTTTCGGACAGCGCTGGCTCTTCGGCTTTGAAATGGAGATGAGCACCGCCCCCTAGAATCGGCAATGACTAGCACGTATGTGCGAGAGGAACCTTTACCATGTAAGAAACGGTAAAATCAAAGCCTCTCACGTCAGTGGTGAAGTCCTGAGAGGTTTGCCACCAGTTCGCTGTGCGCGCATGTGTGGTGCGCCAAGCATGCGCTGTGCGCACAAGTGCACAGTACACTCCAAATGCACGCTGCACACGCACAGTATGCATCAAACGCACGTAGGCGCACCACAGGTGCTACCGTAGAACAACGGGCGGCGGGGGGGGGGGGACAGCTCTGCCCCGCGATTTAGATTCGCTAGAAAGCAAGATTTCCTGCTTTCTAACGAATGTAAATCGCGCAGCACAGCTGATCATCGGAAATACTGGTTTGGATTGAACCAGTAGAATTTTTTTTTACTACCGGTTCGCACGAACCGGCGCGAACCGGCAGCCTTTCACCCCTGCTCTCGGTCCATCAAGCAACACCAGAATTTAAGAAGGCCTTCAAAAGATGGTCGCTCTCGTGAGGTCCTGCAGGAACAATGGCTTCCTGAAAAATTGCTTCCATAAGAAGGATCTTATTCGTAGCCATCTGCTCCAGATGTGAACCCGAAAGCTGGGTGAAACATACGTTCTTCGAAATCTTGGCTTCTATGAACGGGGAAAGAATACGCAGAAACATGGAAGAGACCTCCATCTCAGACCACAAGAGGTTTCTTAAGATCAAACGTCAAGATTTTTAATTTGTCACACAAGGAAATGATAACCAGAGGACTTGGTTGACGTATTGCTTGGGTTCACAACATCAAGCCACCCAGCTTGGCTTTGGCTTAAAATGTTCGGTAATTTTGACTACTGTGGCTTGTAAACCATGATTTATGGTTCCGTGGGGCATGTAAGCTAAGCCGCTGTGAATTTATTAAATAAATCTGAAGTTATAACCGTAAGCAGTTGCTGAATGCCTTGAGGGCCAGTTTGAGATTATAATCAGGGCCACCTCATTCATCTAGGGCTGGTTCTGAAAGCTCCCCAAAAGTTGTCTTATAATTGCTGCAGAACCAACCAGATCTACTTCGGTGCGTTCCCACAGAGAGGGACGACTGGCGGCCCCCAGGAGGAGGGCCTTCTCTGTGGGGGCTCCTACCCTGTGGAACGAGCTTCCCCCCGGGCTTTGACAACTACCTGACCTCGGGACCTTTTGCCGCGAACTTAAAACTTATTTATTCCGTTTGGCTGGACTGGCTTGATTTTAAATTCTAAATTTTTAATTTTTAATTATGGGTTTTAAATTCTGTAATTTTTATGGGGTATAAGGTTATTTTAAATTTTTTGGCTAATTTTTGAATCAGTTTTTTAAGGGTTGTTTTAATTAAGGTGTATGTTTTTGTTTGTATTTTATTTGCCTGTTCACCGCCCTGAGTCCTTCGGGAGAAGGGCGGTATACAAATTAAAATATTATTATTATTATTATTATTATTATTATTATTATTATTATTATTATTATTATTATTATTATTATTATTAATAATAATAATACTTGCATATTCAACTTTAGCTCAAACAAAGTCCTTGATAATTTCCCTTTTCCCCCCAACCAACTCTGTCCTCTTCAAAGGAGAATATTTGTAGCTTGGGGTTGACATGAGGGATCCTTGGTGCTCTCTGAGCTTGATGGTTTTCTTGCAGACTTGCGTGACCCAAGCCGCAAAACTGATGATGTTACCTAGTTGGGTTATGAAACGTCTGCAAGAAAACAAACAAGCTCAGAGACCCTCTACCTCTACCCTCTTTCCTTTAATTCTTGTAGTTGGGACTACCTAGTTATGTCTGGAGAAGACATCCAATCCTAATCCTCTCTCTTTCTACCTCTAACTCATAAAGACACCTGAACAAGAGGAGTTGATGTTCCTCGGAAGCTTCCAAGCACCCCTCTCTCCTTTGGTTGACCCTGTCATCTGCACCTCTAGAACTGTCTGGTTTGGTTCTGCAACCCAACAAGAAAGACAGAGACTTCAGGGGATCATTAGAACTTCAGAAAAAACCATGGCTACCAACCTGCCTTCTGTTGAGGACCTGCATACTGCACGAATCAAGAAGAGGGCTGTGAAAATATCTACAGACCCCTCGCATCCTGGACATAAACTGTTTCAACTCCTACCCTCAAAATGACGCTATAGAGCACTGCACAACAGAACAACTAGACACAAGGACAGTTTTTTTCCCTCTGCTAAACGAATAATTCCCTCAACACTGTCAAACTTATTCACTAAGTCTGCACTACTATTAATCTTCTCATCGTTCCTATCACCCATCTCCTCCCACTTATGACTGTATGACTGTAACCCTGTTGCTTGTATCTTTACGATTTATATTGATATTGATCGTTTCCTGATTGCTTATTTGTACCCTATGACTATCATTCAGTGTTGTACCTTATGATTCCTGATGAACGTTTTCTTTTTATGTACACTGAGAGCTTCTGCACTAAAGACAAATTCCTTGTATGTCCAATCACGCTTGGCCAATAAAGTATAGTATAGTATAGTATAGTATAGTATAGTATAGTATAGTATAGTATAGTATAGTATAGTATAGTATAGTATAGAGCAGGGGTCTCCAACCTTGGCAACTTTAAGGCTGGCGGACTTCAACTCCCAGAATTCCCCAGCCAGCAAAGCTGGGAGTTGAAGTCTGCCAGCCTTAAAGTTGCCAAGGTTGGAGATCCCTGGTATAGAGTAGAGTAGAGTAGAGTAGAGTAGAGTAGAGTAGAGTAGAGTAGAGTAGAGTAGAGTAGAGTAGAGTATACTGTAGTATAGTATAGTATAGTGTATAGCATAGCATAGTATAATATAGTATAGTATTGTATTCTTGGCTACAAAGGAGACACACACATATATACACAAACACACACTCTTAAGAGTTAAACTCTAAGTGCAAAGGAAACAACACTGAATTTCAGGTCCTCCTAGAGCTATCGCTTCCTCCTTCTGCTCCACAGTGTTCCCCTCTTAAGAAGGGGGTTAAGCAAGACAGCTGGGCTTCTTCTTCTGTGACCAAATTAGGAAACAAATGACAAAGGGCTCTCTAAGATCATCGCAAGACACACGGTGGCCCAGAGCTTCGGTTTGGCCTTTCTGGCTGGGAGTGCAGAATGCAGCTGGGCACCGCCCCACGTCAGGCCCAGCCGTCCCAGCATAGCTGTGTGGAGGCAGACGGGCAGCCTCAGAGCTGACGGGGGCTGAAGTCCCTTCTTCGATGTTCATGGAGGCCACTGAGGTTGGCCTCCATTATCACATCCGTCTAGAAACTCCAAATCCAAGAGCAGGATACCAGGAAAGTGCAGGTAGACCAGTAATGGAGCCAAACGTTTACGTTGTTAAGTGACCACAATCGTTGAGTGAGTTTTGCACCATTTTATGACTTGCCATAAGGGACGTGCGGTGGCTCAGTGGCTAAGATGCCGAGCTTGTCGATCGAAAGGTCGGCAGTTCAGCGGTTCGAATCCCTAGTGCTGCCGCGTAACGGGGTGAGCTCCCGTGACTTGTCCCAGCTTCTGCCAACCTAGCAGTTCGAAAGCACGTAAAAAATGCAAGTAGAAAAACAGGGACCACCTTTGGTGGGAAGGGAACAGTGTTCCATGCGCCTTAATCCAGGCTTAAAGTTGCCAAGGTTGGAGACCCCTGCTCTAGGTCACTGACCTTCTAACCTTTTCGTCCTGGAAATGAAGAGGCCATTAAGCCAGGACAATCACCCTGTCTGGATCTCTCGGCCCTTCCCAACCTGGGACCCTGAATTTAGGGAAGCCGAAGCAGCTCAGCTATGACTTCATGCTGACAAACCCACTCCTGTTTCTGCCTTAAAGAAGTCACTGCGAAGGCCAACCGCAGCTTCCTGCTCAAACAACCCCTGAAAAAGCTCGGCTTGAAAAGACGGGCGGACGGCTTTGCCTCTTATGGATATATTTCCCCGAGCCGATCGGCACCGAAGCCGAATCATCTTCTCGCTTGGATGGCTATATATGGAAGGAAGCGTTAAGGCAGAACCTCCACACACACCCCACCCCCATGCGAGGTTTCACTTCCCAAATCTGCCTAATCTATTTTTAATTCCGGGTTTTTTTAAAAAAAAAAAATCCTGCTTTTGGAAAGTATGGGATAGCCCAAACCACCACTCATCGTGCTAAGTTTGGAGAGAGAGAGAGAGAGAGAAAAAAGAATATGTATATTTTTTAAAAAGAAAAGAGAAGAGAAGAGAAGAGAAGAGAAGAGAAGAGAAAAGAAAAGAAAAGAAAAGAAAAGAAAAGAAAAGAAAAGAAAAAGGAGGAGTGCAGAGAGGATCAAGACAGCTCTCCCCCTAAGAAGTCAGATTCCCAAATATGTTGAGCCTCTTGAGGCTGTTTTGGAAAAGGCTCAAGTTATTCAGCCTTTCACGATTTAAGGGGTTGTTACAGGATTTACATCTGAAAGGACTCTTATTGTGGGAAAAAAAGAAGAAAAAACAAAACAAAACAGGAAGAGCTGAGAGCTACGGAGAATGTCTGAACACACTGTCTGAAAAACCGAGGGTCTCCTGCTTGAGAAAGGGGGGTTGGTCTAGAAGACCTTCAAGGCCCCCTCCAGTGGTGGGTTTCAAATTTTTTTACTACCAGTTCTGTGGGTGTGGCTTGGTGGGTGTGGCAGGGGAAGGAGACTGTAAAATCTCCACTCCCACCCTACTCCAGGGGAAGGTCACTGCAAAATCCCCATTTCCTCCCGATCAGCTGGGACTCGGGAGGCAGAGAATAGATGGGGGCGGGGCCAGTTAGAATTTTTACTACCGGTTCTCCGAACTACTCAAAATTTCCACTACCGGTTCTCAAGAACTGATCAGAACCTGCTGAAACCCACTTCTGGTCCCCTCCGACTCTTGTAATTCTTGTTTTCTGCAACGGTCCCGTTTTTGGAGATAAACGGAAGGAAAAAAAAAACACCCCAGGAAGAGCTGAGCTACGGAATGTCTGAAAATATTGTCTGAAAAATAAGGGCCTCCTGCCTAAACAGGGGGTTAGTCTAGAAGACCTCCGGGGTCCCTTCCGACTCTTTTGTTATTGGTGTTTTCTGCAAAAAAACAAACACGTTTTGACAAGAGTAGAAAGAAACGAGACACTGCCCTTGGCTAAAGAAAGCCGAGTTATGCCATAAGAAAGCAACAGCTGGAACGTGGACAACATCTGGTTAGCAAGATTCTGAGTCTCCCCCCCCCACCAGGAGATAGTTATGGATCTTTAAAAGGAGCTCAGTTGGATGCAAATTGCTTCCTTTCCAGTCTAGGTGCCAAGAAGGTTTACACACACACAAATCTTCCCTGCCACCGAATTCCATGGTTCTGACTTAGTAGTTCTGGTTCTCTGCTCGGTCCACAGCATCAACCACAGGGATGGGCTGCTGGGGGTTCAGGAGAACCTTATGCAACCGTCATAAATGTGAGTTGGTTGTCAGCCATCCAAATGTACATCACGTGACCACGGGAAGGCTGCCAAGTTCCTAGGTGTGGAAAAAAGGTCATTAGGTGCTTTTTTCCAGCGCTGTTGTCACTTTGAACGGTCCCTAAGCGAACTGCTGTAAGTCGAGGACTAGCTGTAGCATTTCAGGCAAACGGTTGTCCAATCTTTGCTTGAGAAAACCTCCAGGAGTGGAGCATCCACACCTTCCAGAGGCAAACCGTTCCCAGTGAATTAATTATTCTAATGATCGGGGAAATTTCTCCTTAAGTGGAGGCTAAAACATATGAAGAACGGTTGCAGGAACTGGGTCTGTCTAATCTGATGAAAAGAAGGACTAGGGGTGACAGGATAGCAATCTTCCAATATCTCAGGGGCTGCCCCAAAGAAGAGGGAGTCAAGCTATTCTCCAAAGCGCCTGAAGGCAGGAAAAAAAAGCAATGGATGGAAACTTATCAAGGAGAGAAGCAGAGCTAAGAACTAAGGAGAAATTGCTTGACAGTAAGAAAAATTAATCAGTGGAACAACTTGCCTCCAGAAATTGTGATTGCTCCAACACTGGAAGTTTTTAAGAAGATGTTGGATAACCATTTGTCTGAAGAGGTGTAGAGTTTCCTGCCTAAGCAGGGGGTTGGACTAGATGGCCTGCAAGGTCCCTTCCAACTCTGTTATTCTATTCTATTCTATTCTGAAGTACCTTTAAGTATATCTCCCAAGTGTTCACCTCCTGCCAGGAAAGCTGGCATCTTTTGAACTTGGCGTCTCATAGAATCGGAGCCAGATTTGGCAAACCCCGAACAACAACGGCTTGCCCTGCCTGACAAAACAGGGTCTCCTTGCAGGAAAATTAAGAGATTTATGATGGAGGATGCCCTACAGGTTTTTCTTTTTCTTTCTTTTTCCCCCCAAAAAAGTTTTTGTTTTTATTTCTCATAAACATATTTAAACGTACAATCTTTTATCCATCATTTTCCATTCACCTCGTCTTTTAACTTTCATTGTTAGTTGTTTGGGGCTGCTCTTTTACCATTGAACCTCCTTTATTTTCCTGCAACCTTTTCCTCTTCCCTTCCCCTTCTTTTCCTTCCTCCATCTCTTCCTACTTCCTTCGTTCTTCCTCTCCTTCTCTTTCCTGCTTCCCCTTCCCTTCCCCCACTCCTCTCTTCTTCCCCCCCCTCTCCTACTCCTCTTCCCCCTCCCTTTTCTTCCTCTCCTTTTTCCCTTTCTTCTATCTCTCTCCCTCTCCTCTATCTTTATCTCTTCCTACTTCCTTCGTTCCCGAAGGCCATCACTCTGCTAAACAAATAATTCCCTCAACACTGTCAGACTATTTACTGAATCTGCACTACTATTAATCGTTTCATAGTTCCCATCACCAATCTCTTTCCACTTATGACTGTATGACTATAACTTGTTGCTGGCAATCCTTATGATTTATATTGATATATTGACCATCAATTGTGTTGTAAATGTTGTACCTTGATGAACGTATCTTTTCTTTTATGTACACTGAGAGCATCTGCACCAAGACAAATTCCTTGTGTGTCCAATCACACTTGGCCAATAAAAAATTCTATTCTATTCTATTCTATTCTATTCTATTCTATTCTATTCTATTCTATTCTATTCTATTCTTCCTCTCCTTCTCTTTCCTGCTTCCCCTTCCCTTCCCCCACTCCTCTCTTCTTCCCCCTTTCCGACTCTCTCTCCTACTCCTCTGTCCCTCCTTTTCTTCCTCTCCTTTTTCCCTTTCTTCTATCTCTCTCCCTCTCCTCTATCTTTATCTCTTCCTACTTCCTTCGTTCCCGAAGGCCATCACTCTGCTAAACAAATAATTCCCTCAACACTGTCAGACTATTTACTGAATCTGCACTACTATTAATCGTTTCATAGTTCCCATCACCAATCTCTTTCCACTTATGACTGTATGACTATAACTTGTTGCTGGCAATCCTTATGATTTATATTGATATATTGACCATCAATTGTGTTGTAAATGTTGTACCTTGATGAACGTATCTTTTCTTTTATGTACACTGAGAGCATCTGCACCAAGACAAATTCCTTGTGTGTCCAATCACACTTGGCCAATAAAAAATTCTATTCTATTCTATTCTATTCTATTCTATTCTATTCTATTCTATTCTATTCTATTCTATTCTATTCTTCCTCTCCTTCTCTTTCCTGCTTCCCCTTCCCTTCCCCCACTCCTCTCTTCTTCCCCCCCCCTTTCCGACTCTCTCTCCTACTCCTCTGTCCCCTCCCTTTTCTTCCTCTCCTTTTCCCCTTTCTTCTATCTCTCTCTCTCTCCCTCTCCTTTCCTCTCTTCTCCCTTCCTCCAGAAAGGTGAACCGTCTCTGCTGCCAGATTTCACTGCAGACGACAGCAACCTAACACTCCCGGAACAGCAGCCTTAGGCTTGGCCAGGAAACACACACACAACACACACACACACACACACACACACATACACACAGGGCACAATTTCTGCCCCAAGTCTTTTTTTTCTTCTCTTTGTTTCCTCCCTGGTTAAGCTTGCAGTAACACCACCAAAAAAAAATAAAAATCTGCTATCCTTTTAAGGTAGAAAAATGCCTGCCCCGACTGGGTGGGGGAAGAGCCCAAGAAGAGCCAACGGAGGCAAGAAAACTTCCTTTTTCCTGCGGCTTTGGCACAGGCTCAACAGAGCGTGTTCTCTCTCGGCTGGGCTGTTCGGAAGGGGAACTCCACATCAGCAAGTAGAGAGAAAAGGGTGAGGGGGGTGGGAGGAAGGCAGAGCTTTGCAAAATCAAGACACAAGCGGATTTCTCGGAAGGAAAAAAAAAAAAGAGCCGCTCTTCATGGGAAAAACTAACGGGGACGCACACGGTGGCTCAGGGGCTAAGACGCCGAGCTTGTGGATCGGGACGGTCGGCAGTTCAGCGGTTCAAATCCCTAGCCTAGGTCTCCTGCGTGAGCAGGGGGTTGGACTAGGTGACCTCCAAGGTCCCTTCCAGCTCCGTTGCTGATAAGATGGGAACGGTCTGCAGATCCTGATCAAAATAGGAACTTGCTAAACTAAAAATTTCAGCTGAATTATGCAGCCTCGGGTTGACCTGCCAGCTTGTTTCATCTTGGGGGGGGGGGAGGGGGAGGGGTCGTGATTCTGAATTAAAAACGGGACGCGATGGCTCAGTGGCTAGGACGCTGAGCTTGTCGATCAGGAAGGTCAGCAGTTCGGCGGTTCGAATCCCGAAGCGCCGCATAACGGGGTGAGCGGGTGAGCTCCCGTCGCTTGCCCCGGTTTCTGCCAACCTAGCAGTTCAAAAGCAGGTCAAATGAATTTGGCTTCCTCTTTGACTTTTGCTGGTCAGAAGTTTGCAAACATTGATCGTTTGACCCTGGGACACTGCGACCGTCATAAATACGAGTCCGTTGGCAAGCGTCCGAATTTTGATCACGTGACCTATGTGGGGAAGGAGGGCTGCAACTGTTGTCAAGTGTGAAAAATTGTATGTCACTTTTTGTTTCAATGCTGTTGCAAACGGTCACTAAACGAACGGTTGCAAGTCGAGGACAAAAGGGACGCGGCGGCTCAGTGGCTAAGACGCTGAGCTTGTCGATTGGAAAGGTCGGCATTTCAGCGGTTCGAATCTCTAGTGCCGCGTTAACGGGGTGAGCTCCCGTGACTTGTCCCAGGTTCTGCCAACCTAGCAGTTCGAAAGCACGTAAAAAAAAAATGCAAGTAGAAAAAACAGGGACCACTTTTGGTGGGAAGGGAAGAGCGTTTTCCGTGCGCCTTTGGTGTTGAGTCATGCCGGCCACATGACCACGGAGACGTCTTCGGACAGCGCTGGCTCTTCGGCTTTGAAACGGAGATGAGCACCGCCCCCTAGAGTCGGGAACGACTAGCACGTATGTTTCTTCTGTCCACAACCCTCTTTCTTTCTAGCACTGATGATGCTACCTAGTTGCATCATTAAACCAAACTCAGGGAGCACCAACGACTTCACTGTTCAACCCTGAGCTACCAATATTCTCTTTTATTTTACATTTATAAGAGGCTGCCGGACACCAGAGTTGCCGGATACCGAGGTGAATCAATCACTTTTGCATAGAGAAGGTCTTGTTTTTAAACCCTGACGCCTTCAATTGAAAATAAACGACGCCTCAAAACGACGTTATAGAGCACTGCACACCGGAACAACTAGACACAAGGACAGTTTTTTCCCGAACGCCCTCACTCTGCTAAACAAATAATTCCCTCAACACTGTCAAACTATTGACTAAATCTGCACTACTATTAATCTTCTCATCGTTCCCATCACCCATCTCCTCCCACTTATGACTGTATGACTGTAACTTGTTGCTGTATCCTCACGATTTATATTGATTGTTTCCTAGTATGATTCGACTGCTTATTTGTACCCTGTGTGACTATCATTAAATGTTGTGCCTTAGAATTCTTGATGAATGTATCTTGTCTTTTTATGTACACTGAGAGCATATGCACCAAGACAAATTCCTTGTGTGTCCAGTCACCCTTGGCCAATAAAGAATTCTATTTATTCTATTCTAAAAGGCCCCAAGGCCCGCGGGACAGGCACTGCAGCACTGAATTAAAAAGGGTGCATTCTTAATCCGAACTGTTTTGAGCTCAAAATGCTCCCCCGACCAACGTTGAGTCATTCAAAGCAAGGTTTCTGGCCACAGGAGTTTTGCTGCATCCAGCTTCATTTGGTATGTTAGCCGTGCCTCCTTTCCGGTAACAAGATAATTGAGGTTTAATTATAATGATGACGGCAATTAGTCTCTCTTATTGTGGAGGGGTCACTTGAGCGTTGGTAGGAGCAGGAAAAAAACAGCAAAAGAAGCTGCTTTTAGGAAATAAGGAAGGTACGGCTGTTTGTAATTCAACTTGGTTTTTTTTAAAGAGGGGTTTGTGTACAATAGAGAACAAATGTTAGAATTTTGACCCTTATGAGTGCGCACAATAGTCAACAGATGGCCCACTCTACACATATCTAATGGAAAGAATAGAATAGAATAGAATAGAGTAGAGTCTAATATAATGTAGAATAGAATATATAAAATAGAATAGA
The DNA here is from genome assembly GCF_028640845.1 of Ahaetulla prasina. Lineage (NCBI taxonomy): Eukaryota > Metazoa > Chordata > Lepidosauria > Squamata > Colubridae > Ahaetulla > Ahaetulla prasina. Next base: position 20,050,423 of record NC_080552.1, on the reverse strand, counting down.
ATATATCGCATAGAATATGTAGAAGAGGATAGAATAGATCGAATAGACGCTAATGTAACGTAAAATAGAATAGAAAAGAGTAGAGACGAGAGGAGACTAATACAATGTAGAATATAATATATAGAATAAAATATACAGAATAGAATAGAATATATAAAAATAGAATATATAGAACAGAATAGGATAGGATAGAATAGAATAGAAAGAATAGAATAGAATAGAATAGAGTCGAGTCGAGACTAATACAATATAGAATAGAATATATAGAATAGAATAAAATAGAATAGAACAGAATAGAACAGAATAGATAGAATAGACATTAATATAATGTAGAATAAAGACTAATACAATGTAGAATACCATATATAGAATAGAATAGAATAGAAAATAGAATAGAATGTAAAGGAATGGAATGGAATGGAATGGAATGGAATAGAATAGAATAGAATAGAATAGAATAACAGAGTTGGAAGGGGCCTTGGAGATCTTCTAGTCCAACCCCCTGCTTAGGCAGGAAACCCTACACCACTTCAGACAAATGGTTGCCCAACCTCTGCTTAAAAACTTCCAGTGTTGGAGCATTCACAACTTCTGGTGGCAAGTTGTTCCACTGATGAATTGTTCTAACTGTCAGGGAATTTCTCTTTAGTTCTAGGTTGAGATTATAGGTTGACGTACAACCATTCCTTTAGTGACCGTTCAAAGTCCCAACAGCACTGGGGGAAAAAAGTGACTTACGACCATTTCTCACCCTCATAGCTGTTGCAGCATCGCCATGGTCAGGTGGTCAAAATTCAGAAGGCTTGGCAACTGACTTGTACTAATGGTGGTTGCAGCCTCCCGGGGGGGTCGGCTGATCCCTCTTTTGCAACCTCCTGACCAGCAAAGTCGACGGGGAAAGCCAGATTCACTTAACAACCGTGTCACTTGGGCTTAACAATCGCAGTGGGCTCACTTAACGGCCGTGGCAAGAAAGGTCACGAAATGGGGCAAAACTTGCTTCACGGCTGCCTCACTTAGCAACCAAAACGTTGGAGTCGTACGTCGAAAGCTACCTACGTTGTCACGATTAACCAGGCGAGGTGAAAAGGAGTCGGGATAATAAATAAATAAACAGTTAAACGTCCTTCGCTGCTACCCAGCCTCACAAAAGGAAGATGGGCTAACTACTCTCTTTCATAGATGAATGATCACCATGGCAACCGTATCCTTCACCTTCTGGTCCTTCCCAGCTCAGTGGGAAACGCTGCTGCAGTGACTTGTGCTGAGACTGCAAAACAGAAACAGACTTTTCTGCCTATACGGGAAATTGCACCGAAACTGCCGTTGTCGGCAAGTTTACAGCTGTTGTCGAGAGAGACAACACCACACACCCATGGCCATCACAACTGATGGGCAAAAACTCAGTTAACCGATTTCTCGCTTCGCAACGTAAATTCTGGGCTCCACTGCGGTCGTACGTTGAGATCAGTGATGGTTATTCAGCCGGTTCTATCGGGTTCGGGCGAACCGGTAGCGGCGGCCGCTGCAGGTGGCTCCGCCCACCCTCCCAGATGTAATTACATCACATTTATCCACGTTTTTGACGCTCTGAGCACGCGCACTCACATTTGCAAACCAGTAGTGAAGGTAAGTAAATACCACCCCTGGTTTAGATCTACCATATATCAGAAATCAAGCTGGATTAACAAATAATAGGGCAGGTTCAACATGCATTCGCTCAGAAGGAAATCGTTCTTATTGAACTTTTTTATTTTATTTTATAACCCAAAATTGGAAAGACAGAGAGAGAGGAAAAAAATCTGAGATTCAATGCACAGTTTCCCCCCTCCATCCTTCCTTTCTTGTCTTAGAAGTGGCTTTCTGGCTGAAAGCATCTGCTTTCTTGGTGTAACTCCTAGGAACTTTAATTACATCCTGGTTGGAATAAAATACAGTTGGAGCCATTCAGGGTCGTAAACTAAGACCTGATTTTGTTTTGGAAGTCCTTGTTTAAGCTAGCCGCAGTTTGTTAGACGCCACAACAAGCCATGGGTCACTTATAATGAGGAATGGGTGCTAAACTGTGATTTATGTTGGATCCGAAGCAGAATTATTTCGGCCGGAATTGCTTGGTTCCCGGCTTTCAAAGCACTCAAAACCAGATTAAAATTAGAAATCCTTTTAAGGCTTTGGGGTATTTCAAAAGCAAACATTTATCGGTTCAATACAATGCTGCTTCCTGCACCATGTAGCTGGTCAGTGGTTTTCCGCTGCCATCAAAATCTGTAATAAAACAACCGGATCTTTTGCCCTAGACTTAAATCAAGAAGTGGGTTCAAATCCTGAAGCCAGCTCAATGCACTATGGGTTGGGTTTGTTTTTGTTTTTTTTGGATAAACAGTTTCTTTGTATTTAGAAAGAAGAACTCCTTAGAGCAGGGGTCTCCAACCTTGGTCCCTTTAAGACTTGTGGACTTCAACTCCCAGAATCCTTCAGCCAGCAAAGCTGAGGTCTAGAGGAGGGGTCTCCAACCTTGGTCCCTTTAAGACTTGTGGACTTCAACTCCCAGAGTCCCTCAGCCAGCAAAGCTGGCTGAGGAACTCTGGGAGTTGAAGTCCACAAGTCTTAAAGGGACCAAGGTTGGAGACCCCTGCCTTAGAGAAAGGGTGAAGTTACACCAGGGGTGAAATTCAGCAGGTTCTGGAAAACCGGTAGCGGAAATTTTGAGTAGTTCGGAGAATAGGTAGTAAAAAAAATGCTTTAAAAGGTTAAAAAAAAAAGGCTCTGATGATCACGCGCCACAGCTGATTGTCGGGTCTTTTTTTTTTTTTACATTTTTTACTACCAGTTCCGCGAACTGGTAGCATTTCACCCCGGGGCTGGCTCCAGAGCGGGGTGGGAATGGGGATTTTGCAGTATCCTTCTGGAGTGGAGTGGGAATGGGGATTTTGCAGTCTCTTTCCCCTGCCATGCCCACAGAACCGGTAGTAAAAAAAAAGTTGAATTCCACCACTGAGTTATGCCATTCGACAGATAACTGAACAAAAGGGCTTTAAAATGCTGGTATGGTTTATTTCGTGTTTTTTTTTTGGAAATAGGAGGCTGCGTAGAATTCATCCCCACTGTGGATTAACCAATGGTGCCATCTAGCGGCGTTCAGCTCTAAGTGGACTTTGTGCAATTTTTAATCAATGAGACAGTTCCATTAAATAAATATTTTTTTTAAAAAAAAGCTTTCATTGAGCAGATCCTTTTCCAGAGCTAAAAATAACTCCCATCCCTGGGCCAGACAGCAATCCACAGCTGGCTCAGGAATTCTAGGAGTTGAAGTCCACAGGCTGCTGTAGTTGCCCTCCTCTGCTTTAAGGCATGGGGAAATAGATGCACACTCTCTATAGGAAGGGTGGGTCTTGAAAATTAATAATAATAATATTTGTGAAAATATTTGCAGATCCCTCGCATCCTGGACATAAACTGTTTCAACTCCTACCCTCAAAACGACGCTATAGAGCACTGCACATCAGAACAACTAGACACAAGAACAGTTTTTTCCCGAAGGCCATCACTCTGCTAAACAAATAATTCCCTCAACACTGTCAGACTATTTACTGAATCTGCACTACTATTAATCGTTTCATAGCTCCCATCACCAATCTCTTTCCACTTATGACTGTATGACTATAACTTGTTGCTGGCAATCCTTATGATTTATATTGATATATTGATCATCAATTGTGTTGTAAATGTTGTACCTTGATGAACGTATCTTTTCTTTATGTACACTGACAGCATATGCACCAAGATAAATTCCTTGTGTGTCCAATCACACTTGGCCAATAAAATTCTATTCTATTCTATTCTATTCTATTCTATTCTATTCTATTCTATTCTATTCTATAATAATAACCTTTATTGTCACTGCACCATGAGATTGGTGGAGCTCCCTCAGCGCACTCCCCCCACAACACAATACAACTCACAGTGGAAACAGAAAATCCCTAACCCAATAAATCATATTAACAATCACCCAGTCCTATTACACCAGTGTGAACATGTTACACGTTGTGCCGGCCCTGCAGTCCATCATACTAGGTAGTTATGATGCTATTTCGCATTCAGGAGTCTGACAGCCCACAGATAAACTTGGCCACTTTTCAGACTTGTGGACTTCAACTCCCAGAATAGCTGACTGGGGAATTCTGGGAGTTGAAGTCCATGAAGTCTTCAAGTTGCCAGGTTTGGAGATCCCCCTAGCATGTTGACTGACAGCTGAACTGGAATATAATCTCAGAAGGTTTTCTGCCAAGCAATTTGATGAATAGAATAGAATAGAATTTTATTGGCCAAGTGTGATTGGACACACAAGGAATTTGTCTTGGTGCATATGCTCTCAGTGTACATAAAAGAAAAGATACGTTCATCAAGGTACAACACTTACAACACAATTGATGGTCAATATATCAATATAAATCATAAGGATTGCCAGCAACAAGTTATAGTCATATGGCCGTCAAAGGTGAAACCATCATACTTGGTTTAAATGAAAGTGATGTAAGGAGATGCAAGATCCCAAGGGAGAAAGGAGTATGGGAGCATGGTCAAAAAAAAGTAACAAGAATTGAAATACTAAAAAGAGCAAGAGATGATGGATAGATATAGAATACTTCTTAATATAGGATGATTGATTTAAGAGTTAGAAAATAGAAGAAGTTACAAATGGGGAAAACATTACTACGCATATCGCTATATAATATATTATAATTACCATGAAGACACAAATGATAGAAGCTGAAAGATTATTATTAGATACACTTGAACAGTATTATTACTGTTATTGTTGTCTCTAAAGTAAGTTGATCATTATTACTATTATTATTTTAACTACGATTATTAATCTCAGAAATATTATTAGTATTTTGTAAATCTAAAATAATTCAGACAATACACTGTTCAGCAAGCACCTACCTGTATTTAAAGAAAAAATATATATAAAGAAAAATTATATGTATATAAAAATGTGAAACCACCGCTTGGCCGGTTGTTTATTTTCAATTGGCAATATCAAAAGACAGAAACTCACCTTACAATTGGCGATATCAAAAGACACAAATCCACCTTGCATTTGGCAATATCAAAAGACACAAACCCACCTTCCATTTGGCGATACCAAAAGACACAAACCCACCTTCCATTTGGCGATACCAAAAGACACAAACCCACCTTGCATTTGGCGGTATCAAGACACAAACTCAACTTGCATTTTCAATTTGTATCAAAAGACACAAACCCATCTCCAGATATTCCTTTCTCTCATTTCATCAAAGTTGTGAGTCACACACCTTTGTTGCCAACTGCAAAGTTAGCCTAAATGGCCTGAGGGTTTAAGCTCCTTTCTGGAATCTCTAAACCATGTCTAAAATTATGGGTGAGACAAAACAGCCAGAATCTTTCCCTGGTTGTGGCTTTTCTAGGCCTGTGATGGCAAACCTCAGGCACGTGTGCCGGAAGTGGCACACCGAGCCATCTCTCTGGGCACGCCGGCAGTCGCCTGTTGCTCTTTTGGGTTCCGGCATACACATGCACAATGGCCAGCTGCTCTTCCTGCACACATGTGCGCCAGAAACCGAAAGACCAGGTGACCGACTGGCATGCGCACACTGGAAACCAGAAGCTCAGCTCAGCGCGCCGGGAAAATGCTCCAGAGGTAGGTTTCAGCAGGTTCCGACCACTTCTGTAGAACCAGTAGCAGAAACTTTGACTAGTTTGGAAAACCGGTAGTAAAAATTCTGACTGGCTCTACCCCCATCTATTCTCTGCCTCCCAAGTCCCAGCTGATCAGGAGGAAATGGGGATTTTGCAGTATCCTTCCCCTAGAGTGGGGTGGGAATGGAGATTTTACAGTATCCTTCCCCTGGAGTGTGGAGGGAATGGAGATCTTGCAGTAACTTTCCCCTAGAGCGGGGTGGGAATGGGGATTTTGCAGTATCCTTCCCCTAGAGTGGGGTGGGAATGGAGATTTTACAGTATCCTTCCCCTGGAGTGTGGAGGGAATGGAGATCTTGCAGTATCCTTCCTCCAGGAGTGGGGTGGGAATGGAGATTTTACAGTATCTTTTCCCCCAGGAGTGGGGTGGGAATGGAGATTATGCAGTAGCCTTCTTCTGGAGTGGGGTGGGAATGGAGATTATGCAGTAGCCTTCTTCTGGAGTGGGGTGGGAATGGAGATTTTACAGTAACTTTCCCCTAGAGCGGGGTGGGAATGGAGATTTTGCAGTATCCTTCCCCTAGAGTGGGGTGGGAATGGAGATTTTACAGTAACCTTCTTCTGGAGTGGGGTGGAATGGAGATTTTACAGTAACCTTCTTCTGGAGTGGGGTGGAATGGAGATTTTACAGTAACTTTCCCCTAGAGCGGGGTGGGAATGGAGATTTTGCAGTATCCTTCCCCTAGAGTGGGGTGGGAATGGAGATTTTACAGTAACCTTCCCCTGGAGTGTGGAGGAATGGAGATCTTGCAGTATCCTTCCTCCAGGAGTGTGGAGGGAATGGAGATTTTACAGTATCTTTTCCCCCAGGAGTGGGGTGGGAATGGAGATTGCAGCAGCCTTCTTCTGGAGTGGGGTGGAATGGAGATTGCAGTAGCCTTCTTCTGGAGTGGGGTGGGAATGGAGATTTTACAGTAACTTTCCCCTAGAGCGGGGTGGGAATGGAGATTTTGCAGTATCCTTCCCCTAGAGTGGGGTGGGAATGGAGATTTTACAGTAACCTTCCCCTGGAGTGTGGAGGGAATGGAGATCTTTCAGTATCCTTCCTCCAGGAGTGTGGAGGGAGTGGAGATTTTACAGTATCTTTTCCCCCAGGAGTGGGGTGGGAATGGAGATTATGCAGTAGCCTTCTTCTGGAGTGGGGTGGGAATGGAGATTATGCAGTAGCCTTCTTCTGGAGTGGGGTGGGAATGGAGATTTTACAGTAACTTTCCCCTAGAGCGGGGTGGGAATGGAGATTTTGCAGTATCCTTCCCCTAGAGTGGGGTGGGAATGGAGATTTTACAGTAACCTTCCCCTGGAGTGTGGAGGGAATGGAGATCTTTCAGTATCCTTCCTCCAGGAGTGTGGAGGGAATGGAGATTTTACAGTATCTTTTCCCCCAGGAGTGGGGTGGGAATGGAGATTATGCAGTATCCTTCCCCTGGAGTGGGGTGGGAATGGAGATTTTACAGTAACCTTCCCCTGGAGTGGGGTGGGAATGGAGATTTTACAGTAACCTTCCCCTGCCATGCCCAGCAAGCCACACCCACAGAACCGGTAGTAAAAAAATTTTGAAACCCACCACTGAACTGCTCTTCCGGTTTTTGGCGCTCCCCCACGTGCGCATGTGCGGTCCCAATTTGGCACTTGATGCCGAAAAGGTTCGCCAACACTGTGCTAGGCAAACAGTCGTTTTGGTTTTCCATAAACGGGCACAACCTACCTTCCTGCAGCATGGATTGGGACAGCTGAACCGCTTCACCTCCTTATCCAGCAGAGCTGGGAAATTGCAAAAGGGACATCTAGAAAGCCAAGGAAAAAAAACGAGTGAGGGGCTTTGAAGGGGAAGCTTGTCGAAAGCAAGGCCTGTGTTGTGTCTGCGCCCCCCGAGCCGGGCCCCCTGCCAGAAAGTGACTTGGAAAGTGAGGGGGAAGGGCCGTCAGGACTTACCTCGGGAGCACCGGCTTCCCTGGCTCAGCTCCAGGAGCCAGAGGCAGGCCAGGTGGAGGAGATAACGAGGCCTCCGTCCCCTGACTCTTTCCCCCCCAGGGCCACGCCTCCAGACCCGGCTGATGGCAATCAGGCCTGACTGGACCCTAGGTTTCATAGGCAGGAGAGGCGGGAACAACAGAAGCAGGGGTGGGGCAGGCCTAGGAAGTGCTGAGTCATGGAGCCACACCCCACAGGATATAAAAGCAGCAATGGCTGCTATGCCTCTTCGTAGCAGGCAAATCAACCGGCATCAAGGGAGATAACAGAGCCACTTGGCAGACGCTCGCTAGTTTGCTGCCAGAGCTGATAGTGCTGGCTAATTAAGTCATCGCTCGGACGGAGGCGAGGGGGACAGAACAGCGTGGAAAAGGCGAATGTGGACGTAACAGCCACCCCGACCTTCCTTCCCAGAGCAGGTAATCAATGACTTACAACTCAACTGCTCAAAACCAAGTTGTGTTAACTTGACCAGGAGGCATTAAAGCGGAGACTCCTCCCCTATTAAGTTTATGGCGCCTGAATCCAGATTAGGCTAGCGATTGGGAGTGATTGCAGCTGGCTTGAGAGGGAGACATCAGAGCAAAGATTTCTCTCTTTTTTAATTCATCGCGCCTGAAGCCGAATTCGGCTAGCGATTTGAAGAGCCTGCAGCTGGCTTGTGGAGTCAACCATTGGAGCGCGATTCTTCGACTCGCAAGTATACTTCCTATATTTCCGATGGTCTTAGGCGACCCCTGGCAAATCGTCATTCGACCCCCAACGGAGTCCCGACCCAGAGGTTGAGAACCGCTGCTCTACGCGGACCAAGCTCTTTTAAGAAGCCAGGATTTGACAGGTCTCCGACTTGCGAGGTGGGTTGGGGAGGCCCCACCAGCAGCCGCTGCCACGTGGAGCGCCTTGAAAAGGTGGGAGGATGCTCCTAAGAGCCACACACACACACACACACACAAACTCCTCACAATTCACAACAAGGCAGTGAGCTTTACCTGACGAGTTCATCCGCGCAAGCAGCCGCCACTTCCTCCTCGGCTTTCCTCTCGTAGTATTTACAAAGGATGTTTTCCGGAAGCACTTTCTCCAGTTCGGTGGTGGGGAACGAACAGGTGCAGCTCCCTTCCATGCAACTGAGCTCCGACTGCGTTCGGGGAAGAAGGAGGAGGAGGAGGAGGAGGAGGAGGAGGAAAGGAGGAGGACATGAAGGTTACAGGCCCGGAGTGAAAGTTGCGCATGTCAGGAGTTGTGGTGGCACAGTGGTCGGAATGCGGAATTGCAGGCAGACTCTGCCCACTGCCAGGAGTTCAATCCTGACTGTCTCAAGGTTGACTCAGCCTTCCACCCTTCCAAGGTGGGTAAAATGAGGAGTCAGATTGCATGGCCCAAGAGGCTGATTCTTTAAACTGCTTAGAGAGGGCTGGAAAGCACCGTGAAGCGGTATGTAAGTCTGCTATTGCTTAGGAAGGAAGGAAGGAAGGAAGGAAGGAAGGAAGGAAGGAAGGAAGGAAGGAAGGAAGGAAGGAAGGGCAAGAGAAAAGAGGAGGGAGGGAGGAAGGACAAGAGAAGAGGGGAGGGAGGGAGGGAGGAAGGAAGGAAGAAAGGACAAGGGAAAAGGTGAGGGAGGGAGGGAGGGAGGAAGGAAGGACAAGAGGGGAGGGAGGGAGGGAGGAAGGAAGGACAAGGGAAAAGGTGAGGGAGGGAGGAAAGAAGGACAAGGGAACAGGGGGAGGGAGGGAGGGAAGGAGGGAGGGAGGGAGGGAGGGAGGGAGGGAGGAAAGAAGGAAGGAAGGAAGGAGAAAAGAGGCAGGCAGGGAGGCATGTTTCATGACCCAAACTAGGTAACATGCTAGTAATCATCAGACTAGCACTGATGATGTTCCCTAGTTTGGGTCGTGAAATATCTGCAAGAAAGCCAACAAGCTCAGAGAGACCACCCAGGACTCAGTCCTTATCCTTCTCTCCTCCTCTCCACAAACCCCTCTCCCTTCTAGCACTGATGATACTCCCTAGGTTGGGTCGTGAAACATCTGCAAGAAAACCACCAGGCCCAGAGAGCACCAAAGAACCCACAGTCCTCCTCCTGATCTCCTTCCTCCCGCTCTCCACAAATCCCAGCTGCTTTGGGTGTGCCCTAAAGAGAGGGTCCTCACCTTCCCGGAGCCAAAGACGGCCTCCTGAGCGTATTTTATTAAGCATTCCTTGCAGAATAGGTGTCCGTCGGCGCACTGCGTCAGCTCTTCGAACGCAAATTCCCCGTAGCAGCAGCGGCATTCGATCAGCTGGCCATCCTGAAAAGCAGATCCCAAAGGTGAGTCTTTTTTTAAAATTATTATTAAAAAGTTTTACAAAAAATTTTTTCCTCCCCATATCCACCCCTCTCCCTCCCTTTCCCCCCCCCCCCAAGACTTCCCAGAACCGAATACAGGGTATAAAATTAACAATCATAAATTAAAATACAACATAAATCATAATCCATAGTCGCTCCTTTCTCTAAAACCTTAACTCCCCTTCCAGAAACAAAAAAGGTACATTCTTCTTAAAGTCCATTATATATATCAGTCCATTCCACTCCTAAAGTCTTCAGAATCTTCCGATTAAATTGGTATTTCCAGTTCTTCGATAAAGTACATAGTTTTTAGTCTATAGTTTTTCGATCAACGCCAAAACAACGTTCCATCTTCCAGTATTCATCAGGAATTTTTCTGAAATAAAGGGGAGTCCTTAGCAACCGCCTAGAAGTGGCTCCCTTCTCTTGGCACGAAGCTGCAACGCAGAGAAAGGGACACCTGTGCGGGCTCACCTCCGGCATTATCAAGCCCGACTGGCTTCAAATGCTCCTTTGACAACATGAAACAAATGTTTCATAGGCCCAGTTTTGAAGAACAGGAAGCATCTGATAAAACGTGGGTGGATTTTTGCGCTTAAGAGGTGAAACACGACCGAGTTAACCAACAAACCAACCTTGCTAACAAGTTGAACATCGGGAGCTATCTAACAAAATGAAATGTGGCTCAACAGGCCAATGCAGTCTGTTATTAACACAGCTGCCTGCAAGTACAATTACTGCAGGTTCGAGTCCCATCAGGCCCAAGGTTGACTCAGCCTTCCATCCTTTATAAGGTAGGTAAAATGAGGACCCAGATTGTTGGGGGGGGGGGCAATACAAGTTGACTTTGTATATAATATACAAATGGATGAAGACTATTGCCTTACACAATGTAAGCCGCCCTGAGTCTTCGGAGAAGGGCGGGATATAAATTCAAATTAAAAAAAAAAATGAAACGAAGGTTCTACATTTAGGCAAGAAATTTAATTAATTAATTAATTAATTAAATTTCTTAAACATTTAGGCTGTTCTCCAAAGCACCTGAGGGTAGAACAAGAAGCAATGGGTGGAAACTGATCAAGGAAAGAAGCAACTTAGAATTAAGGAGAAATTTCCTGACAGTTAGAACAATCAATAAGTGGAACAACTTGCCTGCAGAAGTTGTGAATGCTCCAACACTGGAAATTTTTAAGAAAATGTTGGATAACCATCTGACTGAGATGGTGTAGGGTTTCCTGCCTGGGCAGGGGGTTGGACTAGAAGGCCTCCAAGGTCCCTTCCAACTCTGTTGCTATATTATATTATATTAAAAACAAAATGCAACGGGTGCAGTTTATGTGGTGCCTTGCTCAATAATAGTAACTGTGAGAGGGATCTTGGACAACCATTTAGATATGAGCCAGCAGTGTGCAGCAGCTGCCAAAAAAGCCAACACAGTTCTAGGCTGCATAAACAGAGGGATGGAATCAAGATCAGGTGAAGTGTTAATACCACTTTATAATGCCTTGATAAGGCCACGCTTGGAATGCTGCATTCAGTTTTAGTCGCCACGATGTAAAAAAGATGTTGAGACTCTAGAATGAGTGCCGAGAAGAGCAACAGAGAGCTAAAACATATGAAGAACGGTTGCAGGAACTGGGTATGTCTAGCTTAATGAAAAGAAGGACTAGGGGAGACATGATAGCAGTCTTCCAATATCTCATTGGTTGCCCCAAACAAGAGGGAGTGAAGCTCTTCTCCAAAACACCTGAGGGCAGGACAAGAAGCAATGGGTGGAAACTAATCAAGGAAAGAAACAACTTAGAACTAAAGAGGAATTGCCTGACAGTGAGAACAATTAATCAGTGGAACGACTTGCCTGCAGAAGTTGTGAATGCTCCAACACTGGAAGTTTTTACTATGATGTTGGATAACCATTTGTCTGGAGTGGTGTAGGGTTTCCTACCTGGGCAGGGGGTTGGACTAGAAGAACTCCAAGGTCCCTTCCAACTCTGTTATTCTGTTCTGTTCTGTTCTATTCTATTCTAAGTTCTTGTTAGATTTGTGCGGAGAACAATAAGAGATGAAGTATTGAAGAGGAAGAGAGAGAGAGAGAGAGAACCACCACTGCAATACAGAGGAAAGGAAATTGTGGTGTTGAAACAGATCCTAGAGAGCTAAGGAAACAATATCAATTCTTCACCCACAAAACTAAATGAAAAGGGAATAAATTTTAGATGGCCGATCCCGGAGGGGATCTGAAATTGATTGGAATACTAGAAAATATAGATTGGATTCTACCCTTAAAGCATCAGATTTTTTACGAGAGGCATATGAGTATTTTTGAAGAGAAAACACAAGGTGACAAGAAAATAAAGAATTGAAAAGAAAACAGGGAGGGGAGAAAAACCACTGCTAACAAGTCCTAGTCCTTGACTTATGACCACAACTAGCAAGGGAAAATTTGTTGTTAAGTGGTGCACTTGTTAAGCGAAGCATCGCAGGACCGCCCCTGGTTTTAGGTCTCTTTCCCCTCCCAGCGGTCATTAAGTAAATCACTGCAGTTATTAAGCGAATTATGTGGTTGCAACGCAAAGCCGGGCTTTCCCCGTTAACTTTGCTTGCCTGTCGCAAAATTGGTGATCACGTGACCCTAGGAGGCTGCAGCCACCATAAAATCATGTTGATTGCCAAGCGCTCAAAATTGTGACCGTGTGGACTTTTGGGACGGTCGTGACTGCCATCACAGCTCGAGGCAGCCAGCGTTTTTCGATAAAGGGACGCAGTACGATTGGTCAGCGATGCCTTTTGGCTACTTACTTTTTGATACTGCTCCTCGTTCATCTGCAGGGCAAGGAGGAAGTCTGCATGCTGGCAAAGAGAGACAAGACACACTTAGCACCGGCAGTAGTGAAAAATAGAGCATCTATCTTTATTAGTGACTGGAAACCCCCTGTGCACTGTTTGTGTAAAAATAAACTTGTGATTTGCAATGGATGGCTGCGAAAGTTGGACCATAAGGAAGGCCGAGCGCCAAAGAACTGAGGCCTTTGAACTCTGGTGCTGGAGAAGACTCCTGCGAGTCCCTTGGACTGCAAGGCCATCCAACCGGTCAGTCCTAGAGGAGATCAACCCTGACTGCTCTTTAGAAGGCCAGATCCTGAAGAGGAAACTCAAATCCTTTGGCCACCTGATGAGAAGGAAGGACTCCCTGGAGAAGAGCCTAATGCTGGGAACGATGGAGGACAAAAGAAGAAGGGGACGGCAGAGAACGAGGTGGCTGGATGGAGTCACTGAAGCAGTCGGCGTGAGCTTAAATGGACTCCATTCCCCTCTCCCACCCAGGGCTTGTAACTACCTCTGCCATGTGTATAAAGAAGATATTTTCTGGAAGACTTGGAAACCATTCATGGACTATGCACTTGGAACATTGGACACTTCGGTACCTGTACCTCGAGAACGTGGATTTTGGCAATCATGAGGATATATCCGAAGACCCAAATCTTCCTCTTTTTTTTTTTATGTATAGCACAAGGGTGGAAAAATGTATTTTTTTTTTTTTTTGTAATGTTAAAATTTTTTTAAAATAAAATAGTAACTACCTCTGCCATTTCTTTGATCTTCTGTTCGTAAAACTCCCTCTCCAGCTGCACCGGGGGCAGGAGGGAGAGCTGGTCGTAACTCCTCCAGTGGCGCCTCTTGTTCTCCAAGAAAAACATGCGCTTCTCAATCTTGGTGTCACCTGAAGCATGGTTTGAAAGCCACGATGGGGTTGTTAAAAAAGAAGAAGAAAAAGGAAAAAAAAAGAAAATCAAATGCTTCTCTTTGTGAAGACAAAGACCTCTGCGGAGGAGGCTTCCTTAAAGACAAAACTTTGTAAAGGAATGTGTGAGAATGCAAGTCTAAACTCAAAAGAGCCCAGCGGCAGGAATTGCTGGGAGCGGGTTTTCTTTCTTAAAAGGAGAAATTATTAATCCATCAGGATTTGCGCCGATGAATTTTGCTTCTGGCTGCCCGGGTTGCTTGTTTGTGCAGCTTTTACTGTGGTAGAAAAATCCAAATGGCTATTAGGGCTGAAAGCTCAGGAGAAGGAATAGGATCAAACTGGGGGAAGGAGCATCCCATAGAGGCAGTCCTCGACTTATTGTTCTGATCTAAGGTAAAAGATAAAGGTTTCCTATGCACATATGTGCTAGTGGTTCCCGGCTCTAGGGGACGGTGCTCCTCTCCGTTTCAAAGCCGAAGAGCCAGCGCTGTCCGAAGACGTCTCTGTGGTCATGTGGCCGGCATGACTCAATGCCAAAGGCGCACGGAACACTGTTACTTTCCCACCAAAGGTGGTCCCTATTTTTCTACTTGCATTTTTTTACGTGTTTTCGAACTGCTAGGTTGGCAGAAGCTGGGATAAGTAACAAGAGCTCACCCCATTAGGCGGCACTAGGGACTTGAACCGCTGAACTGCCCACCTTTCGATTGACAAGCTCAGCATCTTAGCCACTGAGCCACCGGGTCTCTTGTTCTGACTTAGACTTCCTTAAAAAGCAGGAAGCAGGGTCTTGGTCTTGAGAAATAATAATAATAATAATAATAATAATAATAATAATAATAATAATAATAATAATAATAATAATAATAATATTTTAATTTGTATACCGCCCTTCTCCCGAAGGACTCAGGCCAAATAAAACAACAATCAAAACACATACAACTAAAAACAACAATAAAAAAACTTATTTAAATTTGGCCCAAGTTTTAAAATACATTCAAACCCAATTAAAACTAATTAGAATTAAAACCCATAAAATCATCTAAAAATTAAAATTAAAATTCAAGCCAGTCCTTTTATTTAAAAGAGTAAATAAAAGAAAAAACCCCTTTTATTTAAACGACTGTGAATTCCTTTCATTCACAGTCAGCAAGGCTTGGCAAACAGTCTTTCAGAGGAATATTTATCAACACAGACCTTATCTCGCTTGGAAGGCTGCCAGGTAACTAGTTTCCAAACGCAGTGAGGTCGTCCCAAAGGTGCTTTTTTCAGGAGGAAACTGGAGTTTTCTTGGTTTTTTCTTTGAAGACGTTTTGCTTCTCATCCGAAAATCTTCTTCAGCTCTTGATTTGGATGGTGGGGAATGGAAGGACTGAAACTCCTTGCAGACAGAGCTGGTCATTTGCATCCTTTTAGAGGGTCCTTGAGGCCACTTGGAGATTTATCTGCAGAAAGTTCCAAGAAGGCTCCACACGTATTTGCACCACAGTTGACTTGGACACAGATAAACCTCCAAGTAGCCTCAACGGCTCTCTAAAAAGGATGCAAATGACCAGCTGTCTGCAAGGAGTATAAATCCTTCCGTTCCCCACCATCCAGTCAGAGCTGAAGAAGCTCCTTGGATGAGGAGCGAAACGTCTTCGAAAGAAAAAAACCAGAAAGTCCCGTTGCCTCCCGAAAAAAGCACCTTTGGGACAACCAGGACCTCGGATGGCCGAGAATCTCTGCAGACTTTTAGCTGTACAATTTGGGACGAACACCCCTTTGAATGGTGTGGGAGTAGGAATGGATTTCCAGAGGAAAAAATTGGCAAGGCTACAGGAACCATTTGCACCACTCAGGTGGCTCTGAAGACACAGGTAAACCTCCAAGTGCTTCAATGACCCTCTAAAAAGGATGCAAACGACCAGCTCTGTCTGCAAGGAGGATAAATCCTTCCATTCCCCACCATCCAAGTCAGAGCCGAAGAAGCTTCTCAAATGGAGAAGAGAAACGTCTTCCAAGAAAAAAACAGAAAGTCCAGTTGTCTCTTGAAACGAAAAAAAAAAAAGCTCCTTTGGGGAAAAAACCATGACCTGGAGCAGGGGTCTTCAACCTTGGCAACTTTAAGCCTGGTGGACTTCAACTCCCAGAACCCCCCAGCCAGCAAAGCTGGCTGGGGAATTCTGGGAGTTGAAGTCCTCCAGGCTTAAAGTTGCCAAGGTTGGAGACCCCTGACCTGGAGGATTGAGAACCTCCAAAGACTTCCCACCTTAAGATCTACCCAGGACAGGCTTTCTCAAACATTCATGCTGGGAGACCCATCACTTCCGGATAAAATCGCCTCTTGTTTTTACATTCCGCCACCAACGGTTCGAGCCCACCTCTGCAGAGCACTCTCCACCGGAAGCCGCTTACCCTGCTCAAATTTGAAGTCTATGTACGAATACTGATTCATTTCTTTCCTCCTTTTTCGCTTCCCGCTGGTTTCGGGAGACAACTCCTGCCATTTTTTGATGGCATCGGAAAAGGCCTATAAAAGAGGAAGGGAGGGAGGGGAAAAAAAAAGCCGTCAGGCCAGATGTGAAGATGGAGCCACAGATGTCAATTAAAGCGTTGGCTGCTATCAGGAATGGGGAGGATCTAAGACCGTAATGCTACTCTCGAAGGCAGGGAGGCCTCGGGCAGTCTTCCCCAACCCCAAAAGAAACCGCCAGGTGCAGCTGCGCCTTTGAAAGGCTGTGTTCTGTCCCCCTCGCCTCAATCCGAGCGATGGCTTAGGCAACTATCAGCTTCTGGCTGCAAACTAGCGAGCGTCTGCCAAGTGTCTCTGTTATCTCGCTTGATGCCGATGAGTCAACCAGGAACAAACAGTACTTCAGCTCTAGTTAAGCAGTTGATTTGCTTGCCACGAAGTGGTATAGCAGCCCTTGCTGCTTTTATATCCTGTGGGGTGTGGCTCCTTGACTCAGCATTTCCTAGGCCTGCCCCACCCTTGCTTCTGTTGTTCCCACCTCTCCTGCCTACGAAACCTAGGGTCCAGCCAGGCCTGATTGCCATCAGCCGGGTCTGGAGGCGTGGCATTGTGGGGGGAAAGAGTCAGGGGATGGAGGCCTCGTTATCTCTTCCACCTGGCCTGCCTCTGGCTCCTGCAGCTGAGCCAGGGAAGCCGGTGCTCCTGAGGTAAGTCCTGACGACCCTTCCCCCTCACTTTCCAAGTCACTTTCTGGCAGGGGCCCCGGCTCGGGGGCGCAGACACAACAGGTTGTAAACCAAGTGTCACTTTTTATAGGAGCAGAACAAAATTATTATCCCTACAAGTGCAGAATAAGTCATCTGAAGGTGGAGCTTCTAGGGATGGCTAAATTAACGTCTTTGATCAAAAGGAGAGAAAAAAAACAGGAGCGCCATTTATATTTTACATGTACATTGATCTGCATTCGTTTACTTACTGGAAACCCCGGTTATAGATCTTTTGCATGAAATAGGCGGGGATATGGAGGGGGGGGGAATGCATTTATGAGTTGTCGCTTTGATGATTTAAAAACCAAAAAAACACCCTGGAAAATTTAAAGAAACGAGCTTTTTTTTTCTTCCTGCCACCACAGGAAAAGAGATAATTTTGTAACTGACTTTTTTATTTGCTGCAGAAACCTCTTCTCCGTTTTTATTCCCTCGGCCCTTTTTTCTCCCTTCTTTCTCCTTACTAGTTTGCGTTGGTTTTTGTATGCTTTGTTTTAATTAAAATGATCAGGTTTTTTGTTTTTTAAAAGAGAACCCATTCAGTTCTGTTTGATTAAATTGTCGACGGAAGCCAAGCCAGTACGTAACTTTGTCCAGGTCTCTCTCTCTCTCTCTCCTGCTCTTTCTGGAGGGAGAAGGCCAGCACCCCATTTTAGTGGAAAGGGCAGATCTTATATCATGGAAAAGTAGGGTACCCTCGTTCTTGAAGGCCCCACCGCTATTTTCCCCGAGCTACTTTCAATCCCTCTGCAAAGGACTCTCCTGCACTAAGCACAAAGACAATCCTGCACAAACCTGATATCAATCCAATCTTTATTACGGTCATAGGCCAGCGGATTGCAACCTGGCGCCGAGGAGCCTCTGCCAATTAGGTTGGCAGGTTATCTACATGAAAACCAGGCCTGGATGGTGGACACAACAGAATCTCGCTGTAGCCAAACACATCGCATTCGAATCAGGGAGGTGGCCGTGGCTTCTTGATCTGATCCCACTGGAATCAATCCAATGGGCTACCCTCGCCTAGGAATTCACTGCTCGCTTCAGGAGTTCGATTCTGAGCGGCTCCAGGTTGACTCAGCCTTCCATCCTTCCGAGGTGGGTAAAATGAGGACCCAGATTGTTGGGGGGGCAAGAGGCTGACTCTGTCAACCGCTTAGAGTGGGCTATAAAAGCACTGTGAAGCAGCATATGCTACTGCTAAGGAAGGAAGGAAGGAGGGAGGGAGGGAGGGAGGGTGGAAGGAAGCCATAGTGGTGCAATTGTTACAATGCAATATTGTAGGCTAACTCTGCCTACAGCTGGGGGTTCGATTCTCACTGGCTCAAGGTTGACTTAGCCTTCTATCCTTCAGAGGTGGGTAAAATGAGGACCCAGATTGTTGGGGGCAAGAGGCTGACTCTGTAAACCGCTTAAAGAGGGCTGTAAAAGCCCTGTGAAGTGGTATATAAGTCTTAAGTGCTATTGCTTGTGAAGGGAGGGAGGGAGGAAAGGGGAAGGAAGGAAGGAAGGAAGGAAGGAAGGAAGGAAGGAAGGAAGGAAGGAAGGAAGGAAGGAAGGAAGGAAGGAAAGAAGGAAGGCAGGCATTGTAGTACAGTTGTTACGATGCAGTATTGCAGGCTAATTCTCCCACTGCCAGGAGTTTGATCCTGACCGGGTCAAGGTTGACTCAACCTTCTATCCTTCCGAGGTCACTAAAATGAGGACCCAGATTGTTGGGGGCAAGAGGCTGACTTTGGAAACAGCTCAGAGTGTGCTGTAAAGCATTATGAAGTGGTATATAAGTCTGCTGTTGCTTGTGGAGGGAGGGGGGGGGAGGGAGCCCTAGTGGTGCACTTGTTACAGTGCAATGTTTCAGGCTAATTCTGCTGACCGCCAAGAGTTCGATCCTGACCGGCTCCAGGTTGACTCAGCCTTCCATCCTTCTGAGGTGGGTAAAATGAGGACCCAGATTTGTTGGGGGCAAAAGGCTGACTCTGTAAACCACTTAGAGTATGTTGTCAAGCGGTATCTAACTCTAAGTGCTGTTGCTAGTAGCGTTACCTGCTTTGGGATCTTACCTGGAACTCACTTTGAGGCTCTGAGGTTTGGGGAGAACTGACTGAGGTCATAAGATAGAATAAAGCAAAGGAAAACTCGAGGTAAATGTAGGTGAAAACATTCTTTTGACAACGGTGTTTGGTCAGTCGGGAATTGAGCGTTTAGTATCCCCCCCAAGCAAAAGCCTCTGATACACAGAGCGCTAAGTAATGCAGAAATAGATTAATATTAATAGAGTCTGTTAACGTTATGGGCTCTTTACACTTTTAATCATTAAGCTGCTTGTTTGGATTTTGCCGACTGGCCTGCTCCTGGGAATCGGGGTTTTCTGCACTATTTCTTCCAGCTTACGGCTATTTGTCTGGGAAACGTGAGAGGCAGTGAAATGCGTTTGATAAACAGGAAGATGGCCAGAATTATTTCACAGCAGTTGGAGTTGCCTCCCACCCCAGTTTCACAGGTTTTTCTCTGCTGATAGTCCCCGACTTAGGTCAAGGTTCCCCTCGCACATATGTGCTAGTTGTTCCTGACTCTAGGGGGCGGTGCTCATCTCCGTTTCGAAGCCGAAGAGCCAGCGCTGTCCGAAGACGCCTCCGTGGTCATGTGGCCGGCATGACTCAACGCCAAAGGCGCACGGAGCGCTGTTCCCTTCCCACCAAAGGTGGTCCCTATTTTTTCTACTTGCATTTTTTATCTGCTTTCGAACTGCTAGCCTGGCAGAAGCTGGGACAAGTCACAGGAGCTCACCCCGTCACGCGGCAGCACTAGGGATTCGAACCGCTGAACTGCCCACCTTTCGATTGACAAGCTCAGCATCTTAGCCCCTGAGCCAGCGTGTCCCTTTTGTCCTCGACTTACAACCAGTTATTTAGTGACCGTTTGCAACAGCATTGAAAAAAAAAAGTGAGATACAATTTTTCACACTTGACAAGAGTTGCAGCCCTCCTTCCCCATAGGTCACGTGATCAAAATTCGGACACTTGCCAACGGACTCGTATTTATGACGGTCGCAGTGTCCCAGGCTCAAACGATCAATGTTTGCAAACTTCTGACCAGCAAAAGTCAAAGAGGAAGCCAGATTCACGTAACAACCGTGTTACTCACTTAACAGCTGCAGTGATTCACTTAAGAACCGTGGCAGGAAAAGGTCGCAAAACGGGACAAAACTCACTTAACAACTGTCCCGCTCAGCAGTGGGAATTTGGGGCTCAATTGCGGTCGTAAGTCGAGGACTAGCTGTATCAGAGGACTTTGAATTCCGGGCTCCTATGGGATTTCTTTTCTGAGCCCAGGCTGCGCTTCTCCGTTTCGGACATAAAAGAGGGGGGGGGGTGTTCCTAGGAAGGAGAGGGGGAAAAGCAAGAGGGGAGAACCTTTCGTGTGATTGCATAGTGTCCTTTGAGTTCATGGAGGGCCCACTTGATGTCTTGGCTGCTCAGCATTTTGAAGTCGGCCATGAGGAGGTCAGCGGCTTGAATGAAGCAACGTTGGTCGAGTGGATCCAGTTTGGAGAAGTCAAAATAGTCCACTTTAGGCACCTAAAGGATGAAGAGGAGGAGGAAGAGGAGGAAGAAAAGGAGGAGGAGGAAGAAGAGGAGGAGGAGGAGGGGAAAAGGAGGAGGAAGAGGACGAGGAGGAGGGAGAAGGAGGAAGAAGAGGAGGAGGAAAAGGAAGAGGAAGAAGAGGAGAAGGGAGGAGGAAAAGGAAGAGGAAGAAGAGGAGAAGGGAGGAGGAGGAAGAGGAGGAAAAGGAAGAGGAAGAAGAGGAGAAGGGAGGAGGAGGAAGAGGAGGAAAACGAAGAGGAGGAGGAGGAAGAAGAGAAGGAGGAGGAAAAGGAAGAGGAAAAGGAAGAGGAAGAAGAGAAGGGAAGAGGAAAAGGAAGAAGAGGGAGGAGGAGGAAGAAGAGGAGGAGGAGGAAAAAAGAAAATAAGGCATTTTTTTTAGGTAAACTACCTTAGGTACACTTTAGAATTTTTGAGGCAGTTCTGAAGATGCATATCGGCAGCTCCCGACTTATGGCTTACATTTGGACCAGAATTTCCCTTGCTAAGCAAGGGGGTTTGTTAAATGAGCCACGCCCGATTTTTGCAGCCTTTTTCGGCACGTTAAGCAAACCATGCAGGCATTAAGCGAATCCTGCTTGCCCCATGGACGTTGCTTGTCCAAAGCCGGCTGGAGAAGTTGACCCACGGCCATCATGCGCCACCCAGGACGTTGGCTGCCAACTCTCGTAAACACAGGCTAGTTGCCAAGCACCTGGATTCGGATGGCGTGACCTTGGAGGGGACACGCTGGGACGGACGTAAGCACGAGGACTGGTCCCAAGTTAGCTTTTTTTCAGGGCGACTGTAACTTCGAACGGTCGGTAAACAAAGAATAGTAAAAAACAAAGGATTGTAAATAGAGGGGAAATCCCAACTTGCCTTTGTCTCGTCTTGGCTGGAAAGGAGGCTGCTATTTGGATTTAAAACCATAGTGAGTTCCTTCTTTGGGTAATCTGGATTTTCCAGGAGAAAATTGCAAAGTCTGAAAAAAAGCAAAAGGAAATCGGAACCTGTGGAAAAGGGTGCATTCTGGAGAACCTCCCCCTGGCCCATCAAGCATTAAAAACAGTTTAAACGCTCCAGAACAGTCAGAAGCATCGGGGTGGTTGTGGGGGGGGGAGCTAAGAGATTTGGGGTACCCGACTGGTAGCCTAGACCGGGGGCCGCGGGATGCTTAGATCTGGCTTGAGGGGCTGCCCTGGAAACAGCCGACGATCGACCTGCAGTGCCTTTTGCCAGCGAATAAGGGAACGAGCAAAACAAACTAGAAGTGAAACAAAACAAAAGGAGAAACGTTTCTTCCCCTTTTGTATTTGGGCAAGCAAGAAAGGACAGGAAAGGAGAAAGGGAAAGAGAAAGAGAAAAAGAGGAAAGACAAAGACAAAGAAAAAGAAGGGAGGATGGGAAGATGGCAAGGAAGAAAAAAGAAGGAAAGAGGGGAAGGAAGGAGAAAGGAGAATGAAGAGGGAAGAAAAAGGAAGGGAAGGGAAGGGGAGGGAGGAAGGAAGGAAGGGAGGGAGGAACGGAGGGAGAGAGGGAGGGAGGGAGGGAGGAAGGAAGGAAGGAAGGAAGGAAGGAAGGAAGGAAGGAAGGAAGGAAGATTACTAATGACATTAGCTAGTTGAAGGAAGAAGGAAGGAAGGAAGGAAGGAAGGAGAGAATAGGAGGGAAGGAGGGAAGGAAGGAGAATGGGAGGAAGGAAGGAAGAAGAGAATAGGAGGGAGGGAGGGAAGGATGGAAGGAAGGAAGGAAGGAAGGAAGGAAGGAAGGAAGGAAGGAAGGAAGGAAGGAAGGAATGAGAGAATAGGAGGGAAGGAAGGAAGGACAGAATAGGAGGGAGGGAAGGAAGGAGAGAATAGGAGGGAAGGAAGGAGAGAATAGGAGGGAGGGAAGGAGGGAAGGAAGGAAGGAAGGAAGGAAGGAAGGAAGCAATGAGAGAATAGGAGGGAAGGAAGGAAGGACAGAATAGGAGGGAGGGAAGGAAGGAGAATGGGAGGGAAGGAAGGAAGGAGAGAATAGGAGGGAGGGAAGGAAGGAAGGAAGGAAGCAATGAGAGAATAGGAGGGAAGGAAGGAAGGAGAGAATAGGAGGGAAGGAAGGAGAGAATAGGAGGGAGGGAGGGAGGGAAGGAAGAAGAGAATAGGAAGGAAGGAAGGAAGGAAGGAAGGAAGGAAGGAAGGAAGGAAGGAAGGAAGGGAGATTATAACGAGGGTGGGAGGGTCTGAGGGAAGTCCCGCCTTAGCACTTGGCCACCACAGGTGTCACCGATGTCGAGCTGGCCACGCCCCCTGGCCACGCCCTCCCCCCTCAGGTCAAAGACAACCCTGATGCAGCCTTCAATGAAATGGAGTTTACCCCCCCTGGCTTAGACCAAAAACAAAAAGTTCGGGCAGAGAGACAGCTGGGACATGACGTCAGAATCATCTTTCTGTTGCGTTGCAAGGAAGGGAAGCTGGACACAAACTCTGCGCAGGAGAGGTTTGCTGGCCTGAGGAGTGACTCCACACCAGGCGTGTGACACTCACATGTTTAAGTCGTTGCAGTTTTTGCTTTGTATCAGCTCTTCGATGTACTCTCTCGTTGCATCTGGAAACCTGGCTTCCTAGAAGAGGCGGAGAGACGGCTGAATCCAGTGGTGGAATTCAAGTTCTCTTTTTTTTTTACTACCGGTTCTGTGGGCGTGGCTTGGTGGGTGTGGTAGGGGAAGGATCCTGGAAAATCTCCATTCCTACCCTACTCCTGGGGAAGGATACTGCAAAATCTCCATTCCCTCCCCACTCCTGGGGGAAGGATACTGCAAAATCTCCATTCCTTCCCCATTCCTGGGGGAAAGATACTGCAAAATCCCCATTCCCACCCCACTCCATGGGAAGGTTACTACAAAATCTCCATTCCCTACTTCTGGGGGAAGGATATTGCAAAATCTCCATTCCCTCCCCACTCCAGGGGGAAGGACTGCAAAATCCCCATTCCCTCCCCACTTCTCCTGGGGGAAGGATACTGCAAAATCCCCATTCCCTCCCCACTCCTCCTGGGGGAAGGATACGGCAAAATCCCCATTCCCTCCCCACTCCTGGGGGAAGGATACTGCAAAATCTCCATTCCCTCCCCACTCCTGGGGGAAGGATAGTGCAAAATCTCCATTCCCTCCCCACTCCTGGGGGAAGGATGCTGCAAAATCTCCATTCCTACCCCACCCCACTCTGGGGCCAGTCAGAGGTGGTATCTGCCGGTTCTCCAAACTACTCAAAATTTCTGCTACCGGGGCTCAAGCAACCGTAAGGCTTACCGTCTCTCGGGTGAGTAACACAAGGAGGTCTTTATCCTGCAGAGTAGCCGTCTGCTTGGGAAGCTCACCGGAACTGGTATCCAACGAGCCTTGGACTGGAAACGCCGGACCAGCCTGCTCGTTGATTACCGCCTGCTGGCCTCCGTCTTCCTCTGGGGGGTGAGCTGGTTGAGGGGAAGCGGGTCCTGGGATTCCATCTTGCTGAGGCTCAGGCCTGGGAAAAGCTGGCCCGGGGATCTCCCCTTGGTATTCCCTCGGCAAAGGTCCCAGTTCTCTTTCCAACGGTGCCGGCTGAGAAGGAAGAGGATTGACCGCAGTCCGTGCCTCCTTCTTCACCGGCTGGAAGTAGGGATGATCCAGTCGCATGTTCTCCTTGACGCAGTGCAAAACCCTCCCGAGGATGGGTGCCAGCTGCGGCTGAAGCCTCTGATCTCTCTCCACTTCTTGGTGGTCACGATCGGCCCTCGCTTCCTCTAAATTAATGACCTCCGGGGCAACTTCTCCCTTCGGAACCACACT
The DNA here is from genome assembly GCF_028640845.1 of Ahaetulla prasina. NCBI lineage: Eukaryota > Metazoa > Chordata > Lepidosauria > Squamata > Colubridae > Ahaetulla > Ahaetulla prasina. Next base: position 20,026,028 of record NC_080552.1, on the reverse strand, counting down.
GGGCCCAGCCTCCGTCCCACTCACCTCCCTGGGGTCAACGGGATCCGGAGAATCGGGTAACTCCAAGACTTCGGTCTGGCTCGGTCTGTCCGGTCCCGCAGTTCTCGCCATCAGGCCGTTCCGGCGGGCCCCAGGCAGCCTCGGAGAAGTCGAAGGTTTGGTCTTCTGGTCTTTGTGAGGAAGGGCCACCACATCGCCATTAGAGCCTCCTTCCCCGGTCTTGTTAATGGCTTGCCAGGGAGCGGCCGGCTTGATGACGTTGGGCCGCAAAAATTTCTTGGTGGCTGTCTTTACAAGGAGGCAGAGAGAGAGAGCAGTTAGAATCATCATTTCTTTGGAAAAATTGGGTTTTCTCGGTCTAAAATTACTCTGTCGAGATCCAGGGGTTTCAAACTTGATTTCCTTGAGGGCTGCATCAGGGTTGTGTTTGACTGTGGGGGGATGGCGGGGTGAGCATGGCCAGCTTGACATCACTTGTGTCGGGGGTGAGGGGGGGCGCCTGTGGTGGCCCTAGCGCTCTGCCAGTCGAAACAGGCTCCCGAGCTCCGTTTTCTACTGCGACGGCCTCCTGCAACCCTCTGCAGCTCAGTTTTCACTGGCACGAGTGCTGCAGCAGGCCGTTGCGGCTGAAAACGGAGCCTGAGAGGACAGCGTGTGGCCCTTCCCGAGCTCCATTTTCCCTAGTAGAGGGACCAGGCTGTTTCCAGGGTGGCCCCGCCAGCCAGATCCCCCCCACAGGCCTTGAGGTTGACGCCCCTGGTCTAGATCATGGCAGGTTTTAAGCTGCTTAAGGTGACCCTGACGACACAGTCAAACCGGCCAAGTAGCCTCTACGATTCTCTTAAAAGAATGCAAATGACCAGCTGTCTTCAAGGGATATAAATCCTGATTATCTTATATGCTCTCTCATCCTAGCCATTCTCATATTGGTTAGAAAGGTTAGCTGTTGGGATATACCGGAATTTACCGAGTATAAGATGCACCTTTCCCTCCCCCACAAAAGGGGATGAAAATTTAGATGTGTCTTATAGACCAAATAGGGGCTTTTTTGCCCTCCCGAACCCTCTGAGTGTCGCGTTTTTGCCCTCCCCGGCCCCCAGAAGCACTCTGCCGGCCGAAAACGGACCCGTTTTTTGGTGAAAACAGGGCTGTTTTTGGCAAAAATGGGCCATGCAAAGCACTGCAGAATGCTTCTGGGGACCTGGGTGGGCGAAAATCCAACACGCGGAGGCCAAAAACTATTGTTTTCTTGTTTTCCTCCTCTAAATTTAGGTGCATCTTATAGTCCAAAAAAAAAGTAGTTCTCAACTTAAATCCAATTGCTTAGCCACCATGTGAAACTATAAGAGACCTTGAGAATGGGATTTACGACCCTGATTCGGAGTTCCGACAGCCAGGTTCCCCTGGAATCACATGACTGCATTTTGGGGCCACATTTGCAGTCATTAAGACTGCAGGGCTTAATTATGGCCATACGCTGAGGAATACTTATATACCATCGGTGATGTTCTGGGATGTTTTGAATAAAAGGTGTTTTCTAAACCCTGTTTTATTTTTCAGGATCGTAAATAAATCTCTAAGGGGCTCAGGGGCTAGCTTGTCGATCGAAAGGTCGGCAGCTCAGAGGTTCGAATCCCTAGTGCTGCCGTGTAACGGGGTGAGCTCCTGTTACTTGTCCCAGCTTCTGCCAACCTAGCAGTTTCGAAAGCACGTAAAAATGCAAGTAGAAAAAATAGGGACCATCTTTGGTGGGAAGGGAACAGCGTTCCATGCGCCTTTGGCATTCAGTCATGCCGGCCACATGACCACGGAGGCGTTTTCGGACAGCACTGGCTCTTTGGCTTTGAAACGGAGATGAGCACCGCCCCCTAGAGTCGGCAACGACTAGCATGTATGTGCGAGGGGAAACTTTACCTTTACCTTTAAATAAATCTCTACGTCCCAAAAAGAGAATTAGGAATGTATGCTACCTGGATAGTCTAATTTTCTCTGGAACCAAAGAAAACAAAAATTCCCAGCAACACACAAAAAAAGCACAACTTTGCTTGCAACAGCTCTTTCAAGTTATATCTTCGACCTTCTGGTCCAACAGCTCCCGCTTGTCAAAATATCTCAGAGGAAAGAATAAAAAGCGGCTTGGGATGCATGTAATGACTTTTAGGTAATAAACCTCTCATCAACTCTAAGAACATTTAAGCACGGTTACTCACGCACTCGTGACGTCTCGCCTGGATTACTGCAATGCTCTCTACATGGGGCTCCCCTTGAGGGGCATCCGGAGGCTACAGTTAGTCCAGAATGCAGCTGCGCGGGTGATAGATGGAGCCCCTCGTGGCTCCCATATGACACCTATCCTGCGCAGACTGCACTGGCTTCCTGTGGCCTTCCGGGTGCGCTTCAAGGTTTTGGTGACCACCTTTAAAGCGCTCCATGGCATTGGGCCGGGTTATTTACGGGACCGCCTACTGCGACCGAATACCTCCCACCGACCCGTGCGCTCTCACAGAGAGGGTCTCCTCAGGGTGCCGTCAGCGAGGCAATGTCGTCTGGCGACGCCCAGGGGAAGGGCCTTCTCTGGGGCTCCCACCTTTGAACGATCTACCCCCGACTTCAAGCTGACCTTCGGACCTTCGGCCGCGGGCTAAAAACATACTTATTTAATTGTGCAGGACTGAGCTAGATTTTAAATTTTGGGTTTTAAATTGGGTTTTATTTCTATTTTTAATTGGACGGGCTTTAGAATAAGTTTTTTAAATGTTTTATATTGTATTTATATTGTATTTATCTGTTTTTAGTGCCTGTAAACCGCCCTGAGTCCCTTGGGAGATAGGGCGGTATATAAATATGATTAAATAAATAAATAAAATAAATAAATAAATAAATAAGCACCTGGAAAAGAGCAATCTGGCATTTAAGAGAATGCAGGGGGGGAAACTGTGCTTTGCTTTAAGCCCTGGGACATTCCTCAAACCTTGCACCTGGTTTACACACCGGACAATTTTGCTTGAGGTTTCATGCAAAGTGTGACACACACACCCCGCCCAATTGTAGCCGATGCACCAAACTGTGGTTGAATAATTAAGGTTTGGCCACAATTATTAGTATAAGATAAAGCCAATGTTAGCTACAGCTTATTTGGAAAACGTACAAAAAAATCAGTTTGGGAAGGCCCTGAACTTAAGAGTATTCAGGAGTTATAAAACTGATCGTTGGGAAAAATGCTCAGCTCCTTCACCAAGCTGCAAGAGAAAGGAGGTTTTTTTCCTTTGTTTTGTTTTCTGCACTGTTGAAAAGATTTTTTTTTTTTTTTAGAAAATACCATGGAGAAACTCATCGTTCTTCTTTTTTCCCCTTATATTTCAAGAAGAGAGGGACGCAGTGGCTCAGTGGCTAGGACGCTGATCTTGTCGATCAAAAAGTTGGCAGCTCAGCGGTTCGAACCCGTAGGGCTGCCTTGTAACGGGGTGAGCTCCCGTGACTTGTCCCAGCTTCTGCCAACCTAGCAGTTTTGAAAGCACGTAAAAAAAGGCAAGTAGAAAAAATAGGGACCACCTTTGGTGGGAAGGGAACAGTGTTACGTGCACCTTTGGCATTAATCATGCCGGCCACATGACCACGGAGACGTCTTCGGACAGCGCTGGCTCTTGGGCTTTGAAACGGAGATGAGCACCGCCCCCTAGAGTCAGGAACGACTAACACATATGTGCGAGGGGAACCTTTGCCTTGACCTTACCTCCATCAAGATGACCACGTCTTCGTCATCCTCGTCTTCCCACTGCTGGTGAACAGGTGTGTCCAACATAACAGGCAACTCTTCGTCCGAGGAGTCTGATATAGTGATGAGTCCCTCGTCTCGGTGGTTAATTCTGTCTGAAAGGAGGATAAGCCTGTCAACCAGCTGAAGGTTTGCAACGGCTGGTGCAAGATGCCCGTCCTCCCAAATCCAGACTTGAAATACGTGGCCCGAGCTTGCCTGGAAATAAGGCAGGAGGAGAAATCCCAGGACAGAGGTGGGTGGTCCTTCGTTGGCCTGTGGACTTCAACCCCCAGAATTCCTTGCGCAAGGCACTTCACCACCCACCTTGCTTAGCCACAGGAATTCCACTGGCCAGAAGTTGAGAACTACCTGAGAACTTACCTTTCCCTCGATGGCTCCGGAAACTATTCAAGTCGATGACTTCTTTCTGACCTCCGTCTTCCATGTTAGAAGGTTACGCACCTGAGCATGACATCCGCTTCGTCAGGAGCCCCTGGAAAAGGTAGAAGGACCGTCTGACCGCACGGCTTTGCGTGAGCTTGTTACTGCAGTCTCCAGGAGCAAGAGCCCTTAGACTTATACACCGCTTCACGGTGCTTGGCATCCCTCTCTAAGCGGCTTACTAAGTCAGCATCTTGACCCTAACAATCTGGGTTCTCATTTTACCCACCTCAGAAGGATGGAAGGCTGAGTTGATCTTGAGCTGGTCAGGATCGAACTCCTGGCAGTGGGCAGAATTAGCCTGCAATACTGCATTATAACAACTGTAGCACTATGGATGGATGGCTTCCTTCCTTCCTTCCGTTTTCCTCCCTATTTTCCTTCCTCCCTTCCTTTTCCTCCCTACTCTTTTCCTTCCTTTTTCCTTCCCTACTCTTTTCCTTCCTTCCTTCAGTTTTCCTCCCTTTTCCTTCCTTCCTTTTTTCTCCCTCTTTTCCTTCCTTCCTTCCTTTTCTGCCCTATTCTTTTCCTTCCTTCCTTCCTTCCTTCCTTCCTTCGGTTTTCCTCCCTATTTTCCTTCCTTCCTTTTTTCTCCCTCTCTTCCTCTTCCTCCCTACTCTTTTTCCTTCCTTCCTTCTCTCACACCTCATAATCATCACAGTATCAAAATCCAGGGGGAAGGCACTCAACGACTTAACAACTGCACCGATTCACTTATCGGTGGCAAGGAAGTTCGTAAATCGGGGCAAAACTCACTTAAACAAACTTCTCGCTTAGCCCAGGAAATTTTGGGCTCAATTGCAGTTGTTAAGTCCAAGATTCCCTCTAGCCGTGGTTCTAAACCGTGCGCACACAACAAAGCCAGGCTCATTTATTGCAACCACTGTTTTCGCGAACCGAGCCTTAAGATTCTGCCTTCGCTGCCTCTTCCTAGGCACAGCTACTTAAAAGGCTTCACGCCGAAATTAAGTTGGAAATATGAACTATTTTTGAGAGACTGCTTAAGGAAGAAAGACATTTAAGAAGAACCCATGGTGAATATTGGAAGATGGAACGTTGTTTTGATATTGATTGATGAAGGTTGGATATTAAAAACTATGTACTTTGTTCAAGAACAAACACTAACTCAATCGGAAATTTCTGAGAACTCTAGGAGTGGAATGGTCTGATATATAATGGATTGGAATAAATGTATTTTCTTTGTTTCTGGAAGGGGAGTTGAGGTTTTAAGGAGTGACTATGGATTATGATTTGTGTTATATTTTAACTTTTGTTGTTAGTTTTATACCCTGTATTCGGTTCTGGGAAGTCCCGGGGTGGGGGAGGAAGGGAAGGAGGGGAGGGGATGAGGGTAGAAAATGGATTGATGGTCAATGTCCAAAGATGATCGAAGATGTATAATTAATGTAAGATCGGAGCTGCCTGGCTACCACTTCAGAATGATGGGAAAGAAGGAAGTAGAAGAGAGAAGGAGGTAGGAAAGAGAAGAGGAGGAATAGGAAAGGAAGGAAGAGGGATAGAAGAGGGAGAAGAAAGGAGTAGGGAGGAAGGAGGAGAGGATGTAGATAAGAGAGGAGGAGGATGGTCGTGGAAAGTAGAAGAAGGTAGAGAAGGGAAGAGAGTTAAAGGAAGGGGGTGGTGACCGGGCAGGTCCGATTAATTGTATATGATGGTACATTAAATATGTTATTGGATATGAATGTTAAAATAAAACTTTTTTAATTAAAAAGAAAAAAGAAAAAGGCTTCACGCCATGGCTTTTTCGGGGCTCCTCCGGGGCTGCGTTTGGTGTCCATTGAGTGTGCGGGCATGTATGAGCGGGGAAGACTCACTGCGAATAACAAGAGAGGCTATAATTGAAATATGACATATGGATCTCAACAGAGGACTGTGCAATAAACGGCTCGCTGGGAAACGCACCGCTGGGCCGTTTCAACTCCACTCTCGTTGCCAAAAGCCTGCAGCAAACTTCCATTCAGAATTGTTCCATGACACCAAACCCATCCAGCATCTGTTTGGGTGTAAATAAAATCCTTCCAAGGGGCAGAGAACAGAGGCACCGGGGGGGGGCATAAAAATACAAGAGACCCACTCCACTGACCTTTATCTACCTGTGTTTCCCTGAAAATAAGACCCCGTCTTATATTGTTTTTGAACTTAATAAGGTCTTATTATTTTGGGACGCGTGGATCAACACGGGGTTCCTCTTGCCGTCTTACCTGATTTCCAGCCCTGTCTCCCTAACCCTAACCAGACGAAATGGCGGGGACCGGCTGCGCATGCCGTTAAATACTTTTGGGGAGGGCTTATTTTCAAAGGGGGGGGCTTATTTTAGCACGTGCTCAAAAGCCCGATTGGGCTTATTATCAGGGGATGTCTTAATTGTCCCTCCACAGATGCTTACCTGGCATCAATTTGCCTGGATAAGGGTACTAGACCAGATTCTTGTTTATAATAATTATGTCATATTTATTAATATTTAATAAATTTACTTTATTTAATATAAACATTATATTATTTATAGGGACACGGTGGCTCAGGGGCTAGGACATTGAGGTTGTCGATCGAAAGGTTGGCAGTTCGGCGGTTCGAATCCCTAGTGCTGCCGTGTAACGGTGTGAGCTCCCATTACTTGTCCCAGCTTCTGCCAACCTAGCAGTTCGAAAGCACGTAAAAATGCAAGTAGAAAAAATAGGGACCACCTTTGGTGGGAAGGGAACAGCGTTCCGTGGGCCTTTGGTGTTGAGTCATGACCACAAAGACGTCTTCGGACAGCGTTGGCTCTTCGGCTTTGAAACAGAGATGAGCACCACCCCCTAGAGTCGGGAATGACTAGCACGTATGTGCGAGGGGAACCTTTACCTTATTATATTATTTAAATATTTTTAAAAAATTAAGGGCTTCTTTGAACTCAACTCCTGTTCCTGGTTAGTTGCGCCTGACCCAAGTAGACTACTAAACACATTTTCCTGCTGGGCAACATTTTTACATGCCATGATTGTTCTGACGGAAGGACAGTCGAATATGGCAGGCACCAACGGTACAACTGAGAGAAAGTTGCCACACTTTGAGAACCATCATACTCTGCTGATGTTACATTTAATGCGGTGCTTCCACAGCCTGGGTAAATTTGCCCCAAACTGAGTAAAAGTGGGTTTTTTGGGGTAACAATACCCCTTTACCCATCACAATAGGGACATTTAAATTGATTTATTGATGGCCACGTGTGCTAAAACAGGGGTCTCCAACCTTGGCAACTTTAAGCCTGGCGGACTTCAACTCCCAGAATTCCCCAGCCTGGCTGGGAGATTCTGGGAGTTGAAGTCCGCCAGGCTTAAAGTTGCCCAGGTTGGAGACCCCTGTGCTAAAATATATTTAAAAATCTCCCAAAAGCATTCCTACCAAGTTACCAAAGGTAATTTGGTAACTGAAATTCCTTCAGCCTTTAAATTTAATTAGTTTTTAAATGTTTTTTTTTAACATTTCTGATTTGTGCTTTTGTGCTTTTTTTCTGGCTGTAAACCACCCTGAGTCCTTCGGGAGAAGGGCGGTATATAAATTAAATTAAATTAAATAAATGAATGAATGAATGAATGACATAAAGATCATTCAAGGATATGGTTTTTATAACGCAGGTAGTCCTCGACTTACGACCACAACGGAGCCCAAAATTTCTGTTCTTCAGCAAGACAATTGTTAAGTGAGTTTTGCTCCATTTTATCACCTTTTGCCACCTGTTAAGCAAATCATTGCATCTGTTTAGTTAAGACCCCGGTTGTTAAGTGAATCTGTCAAGAGGGTCGCAAAAGGGGATCACGTGACCCCTGCGACTGTCGTAAATGTGAGTCAGTTGCCAAGAATATGAATTTTGAGCACGTGACCATGGGGAAACGCTGTAACAGTCTAAGTGTGAAAAACGGTTGCAAGTCACTTTTTTGGGTGGCGCTGTAACTTTGAACGGTCGCTGAACAAACTGTTGTAAGTTGAGAACTGCTTGTAGTGTATTTACTAACACAATTAATAGCAACGACTTACAAAATGTCAAATTCAAAACTGCATCTGACGTCTGTAGAGCAGGGGGTGTCAGTTTTGGAAGGCAATTTTCTTTTTGCTTCTTAACTGCCACATATTTTAGCTGGGGAAGTCGGGAGGGGGTTGTTGTTGGAGCGGTAGAAAGTTAGTCATAACAACATTCCATATTCAAGGACTTTTGCCTGCGTCTGATGGAGACAGCCTGAAGATTGTATCCAATTGAGTGTGAAGAGTTGATTGGACAATGCGATGAACTTGTGGGTGTGGGGCAGGGCTGTGAACTGTCAAGTGGGTGTGGAAAACCTGGAAGCTTTCAGTTTCGGGTTTTCCCAGCTGTGCCAACATGACATCTCTAATAAATTGGAACTGAGGAACCTCAAGCCTCAGAGCTTTATTTCGTTGGGGGTGTTCCGTGGAACCCTGACAAGGGGTCTCTAAACTTGTCAACTTTAAGACTTCTGGACTTCAACTCCCAGAATTCCCCAAGTAACTTTAAGACTTCTGGACTTCAACTCCCAGAATTCCCCAACTAACTTTAAGACTTCTGGACTTCAACTCCCAGAATTCCCCAAGTAACTTTAAGACTTCTGGACTTCAACTCCCAGAATTCCCCAAGTAACTTTAAGACTGATGGATTTCAACTCCCAGAATTCCCCAAGTAACTTTAAGACTTCTGGACTTCAACTCCCAGAATTCCCCAACTAACTTTAAGACTTCTGGACTTCAACTCCCAGAATTCCCCAAGTAACTTTAAGACTGATGGATTTCAACTCCCAGAATTCCCCAGCCTGGCTGGGAGATTCTGGGAGTTGAAGTCCGCCAGGCTTAAAGTTGCCCAGGTTGGAGACCCCTGTGCTAAAATATATTTAAAAATCTCCGAAAAGCATTCCTAACCAAGTTACCAAAGGTAATTTGGTAACTGAAATTCCTTCAGCCTTTAATTTAATTAGTTTTTAAATGTTTTTTTTTAACATTTCTGATTTGTGCTTTTGTGCTTTTTTTCTGGCTGTAAACCACCCAGAGTCCTTCGGGAGAAGGGCGGTATATAAATTAAATTAAATTAAATAAATGAATGAATGAATGACATAAAGATCATTCAAGGATATGGTTTTTATAACGCAGGTAGTCCTCGACTTACGACCACAACGGAGCCCAAAATTTCTGTTCTTCAGCAAGACAATTGTTAAGTGAGTTTTGCTCCATTTTATCACCTTTTGCCACCTGTTAAGCAAATCATTGCATCTGTTTAGTTAAGACCCCGGTTGTTAAGTGAATCTGTCAAGAGGGTCGCAAAAGGGGATCACGTGACCCCTGCGACTGTCGTAAATGTGAGTCAGTTGCCAAGAGTATGAATTTTGAGCACGTGACCATGGATGGGGAAACGCTGTAACAGTCGTAAGTGTGAAAAACGGTTGCAAGTCACTTTTTTGGGTGGCGCTGTAACTTTGAACGGTCGCTGAACAAACTGTTGTAAGTTGAGAACTGCTTGTAGTGTATTTACTAACACAATTAATAGCAACGACTTACAAACGTCAAATTCAAAACTGCATCTGACGTCTGTAGAGCAGGGGGGTGTCAGTTTTGGAAGGCAATTTTCTTTTTGCTTCTTAACTGCCACATATTTTAGCTGGGGAAGTCGGGAGGGGGTTGTTGTTGGAGCGGTAGAAAGTTAGTCATAACAACATTCCATATTCAAGGACTTTTGCCTGCGTCTGATGGAGACTGCCTAAAGATTGTATCCAATTGAGTGTGAAGAGTTGATTGGACAATGCGATGAACTTGTGGGTGTAGGGCAGGGCTGTGAACTGTCAACTGGGTGTGGAAAACCTGGAAGCTTTCAGTTTCGGGTTTTCCTAGCTGTGCCAACATGACATCTCTAATAAATTGGAACTTTGAGGAACCTCAAGCCTCAGAGCTTTATTTCGTTGGGGGTGTTCCGTGGAACCCTGACAAGGGGTCTCTAAACTTGTCAACTTTAAGACTTCCGGACTTCAACTCCCAGAATTCCCCAAGTAACTTTAAGACTGATGGATTTCAACTCCCAGAATTCCCCAACTAACTTTAAGACTGATGGATTTCAACTCCCAGAATTCCCCAAGTAACTTTAAGACTTCTGGACTTCAACTCCCAGAATTCCCCAAGTAACTTTAAGACTGATGGATTTCAACTCCCAGAATTCCCCAAGTAACTTTAACACTTCTGGACTTCAACTCCCAGAATTCCCCAAGTAACTTTAAGACTGATGGATTTCAACTCCCAGAATTCCCCAAGTAACTTTAAGACTGATGGATTTCAACTCCCAGAATTCCCCAGCCAGCATGGCTGGCTAGGGAATTCTGGGAATTGAAGTCCACCAGCCTTAAAGTTGTATAAGTTTGGAGTCCCCTGCTGTAGAGCTTAATCACACACACACAAACACACACAGACACTGTATTAGGTGCTCCCTGCTGACTCCCAAGGCTAAGGAAGAAAACCACTCATATCCCAGAGCTACAAGGCTGGGACTAGAAAATTCCTACAAACCATCTCAGTAAATCCATTTCATCCAAGTTATTCTCACAAAACAGGCAGCAGACAATTTCAGGATCTGCCCTGCTTCTCTCTCCCCTCCCCATCCCCCAAATTCTTCTTACCTTCCTCTTCCCCCCACCCACCCCCGGGCAGGCTGCCTTGTGTTTTCACTGCACACAAAACTAGATCTGCAGGTAAATGGACTTTGTCCCTGCCAGCAGTTACAAACCAGGAAATTTAATTCTCGTAATCCCCACGAACTTTCCAAGGAGGAGCAAAGTCTGTTTTAGGGAGGGGAAGGGGGAGGGGAAGAGAGGAGAAGGCGCTTGTGGGATGGGGAGGGGGAGAAAACAGTTGAAAAGGGAGAGAACAGGTGGGAGAGAGAATTCAAAGGGAGAGTTCGAAGGGCGTTTCCATAAATGGGAAAACAGCAATATGGTCCGGAGGACGAGCAGACACGTGGCTTTAAAAAATGTAAAAAGAGAACAGCATTACGTGCCTGATCTGTTCAATCGATAAGCCACGTTTACATTCAAGGGGGCAACAAACCCTAATTAAAAACCCCAGAGGTAGATGAAGGCAAATGTTAATGAAGAATTAAAAACCTGTTTTGTTTTGTTTTTAGAAAAAAATAGTTTTAAAGTTTCAACTTCAAGAGGATTCGGAAAGTCCATGAAGCATTTTGGCCTGCAGACCTGAAGGGTTGAGGCGGAGGCAGACAGTCCTCCAGGCCAGGGGTCTCCAACCTTGGCAACTTTAAGCCTGGCGGACTTCAACTCCCAGAATTCCCCAGCCAGGTTGGAGACCCTTGCTTCAGACTATCTGGCCCTGGGCTAGGTAGATTTTTTTAAAAGTTAGTTACACAGGTCAACTTACGACCCCGCAACTGAGCCCAAAATTTATGTTGTTCAGTGAAGTTTTTTGTCCCAGGTTATGGCTTTTCTTGCCACCTCGGCTAACGGAAGCACTGTGATTGTTAAATCAGCCACACGGTTGTTAAGTGAATCCGGTCTCCTCACTGACTTTGTCGTAAGGTCGCAAGAAAGGGGAAAAAATCACGTGACTCCGGGACACTGCGACCGTCCTAAAGGTGAGTCAGCTGTCAGAAATTCAAATGTAAATCCGACGGTTGTTAAGTTTGAAAAAAATAGCCCTAAGTCCCTTTTCCCAGTCCCGTCGTAACTTCTAACGGCCATTAAACAAACTGCCGTAAGTCGAGGGCTACCTCTGTTGTCTTCAATTGGGGGAGGGTGAAGCCATGATTTCAGATCTCATGAGTCATTTCGGTATGATAGGAATCCCTCGGGAATTGGACATAAGATTAAAACAGCCTGTAAAACCGGGAGCAAATTCCAATATACACAATAAAGGCTGGTTTCCAAACCAAGCCAGCTAGCTCCAATTTGGCCAGCAAAGAAAGTTTAAAAAGGCTAAAAAAAAGTCCAGCGGGGGACTTGCCGACAACATAAAGTTAATTTATAGCGGGCCAAACCACATCTGGGTGGCTCTAAAATCCAGAAAGAGATTCTTGTCTTGCTTAATAATCCCAGGGTAGAAAAGCAGCAGGATTTGAAACCGAGACTCTGCTGTTTATAGAGAAACAGGTGCTGGGCCATCCACCACCACCCTTTCTCGGAAGGCCTTGCAGGGCGCTGGTGGAGACCCCAGAAGCAACATGCCAGGAAGGGGAAGAGGGAGGCCGGGCCCGTGGGCTGAGATGGGGGCAATGCTGCTGAAAACGAAGCAGCAAGAATTAGGGAAAAGCAAAGAAACCAACCAGCAAAACTCGCAAAGTGGAAGAGAAAGTGAAATGAAAAGACGGTGGGATTAGCTGGGAGAGTATTTTTCCTATAAGGAAGAGAGAAAGAAAGCCAAAGGGGGGGCATGGATTGGGGTGGGGGAGAGAGGGGGGGAGAACCCTAATCCTAACCCACCTGTCTGGGGGGGGAGGAAAATAACCAGACAATATTTTGGAGGGGTTGATCAACCACTGGGGTGGGGGGAGAGGGAAGGAGAGGGAAACCTCTTAGGGAAAGGGGGGGGGGAGGAAAGAGAAAAGAGCCCCCTCCCAAGGCTACCAAGTCCGGAAAGTAGGGCAGAGGGAGGCAGGAGGGGAGAAAACAACCCCCTCCCCAGAAATGGAAGGGGAAGGAAGGAAAAGTGAAGACCCCACCCCCAAGAAAGTAAGGGAATAAGTAAGGAATAAGGGGGGAAGAAAAGAACCCCCCCCATAAAAGGAAGGAGAGAGGATGGGGAAGGAAGGGAAGACCCTCCCCCCACAGGAAAGGAAGGGGAGGGAAGGAGGAAGGGAGGGGAAGACCCCTTAGGAAGGCCAAGGAAGAGAAAACCTACCCCCCCACACCAGAATTGAAAGGGGAGGGGAACAGAAGAAACCCTCCCCCCCAGGAAAGGAAAGGGAGGGACCCCTCCCAGGAAAGGAGAAGCACAAGAGGGGGAAGACAGCTCTCCCCCCCCCCCAAGGAAAGGAATGAAGGAGGCGAGGAGGGAAAGGAGAAAAAGAGACCTAAAAGGAAGGAGGGAGGGATAGGGAAGGAAGAGAAGACCCCTCCCCAGGAAAGGAGAGGCAGAAAAAGGGGAAAACAGCCCCCCCCAAAGGGACGAGGAGGGAAGGGAGAAGAGCCCCCTACTCATATAAAGAAGAGGGGAAGGGAGAAAAGACCCCTCCCCACAAGGAAAGGAGAAGCAGAAGAGGGGGAAAAGATTCCCCTCCCCCACGAAGGAGAAGGACAGAAGACCCCCAAGGAAGGAAGGAAGGGATGGGGAGGGAAGGGAGAAGAAAGACCCCCCCCATAAAAGGAAGGAGGGGAGATAGGGAAGGAAGAGCAGCCCCCTCCCCAAGGAAAGGGACCAGGAGGGAAGGGAGAAGAGCCCCCTACTCATATAAAGAAGAGGGGAAGGGAGAGAAGACCCCTCCCCCCAAGGAAAGGAGAAGCGGAAGAGGGGAAAAATATTCCCCCACCCCAGGAAGGGGAGAACAGAAGACCCCTCCAAGGAAGGAAGGAAGGGGACGGGGAGGAAGGAGAAGAAAGACCCTCCCCATAAAAGGAAGGAGGAGATAGGGAAGGAAGAGAAGGCCTGTCCCCCAGGAAAGGAAGGGGAAGACCCCTCCCCATAAAAAGAAGAGAGGAAGGGGAAGGAAGAGAAGAAGACCCTCCCAAGGAAAGCAGAAGCGGAAGAGGGGAAAGACGCCCCCAGGAAGGGGAGAACAGAAGCCCCTCCCAAGGAAAAGAGGGCGAGGACCCCAAGAAAGGAGGAAGACCCTCCCCAGGAAAGGAAGGAAGACCCTCCCCATAAAAAGAAGAGAGGAAGGGGAAGGAAGAGAAGAAGACCCTCCCACAAGGAAAGGAGAAGCGGAAGAGGGGAAAGACGCCCCCAGGAAGGGGAGAACAGAAGCCCCTCCCAAGGAAAAGAGGGCGAGGACCCCAAGAAAGGAGGAAGACCCTCCCCAGGAAAGGTAAGGAAGGGGAAAGCAAGACCCCTCCTCCCTCCCTCCCTCGCCCCCCCGGTTCCCTCACTCACCGCCCGCTGCCTCCCTCGCTCCCTGGCCGGTTGCCCCGTCCGGGCCTTCGCAGGCCGGCCTGCCCCTCGCGCTCCGGCCCGACCCCCGCGCGGCTCCGGCGCTTCCGGCTTCCTCCCTCCTCGGCGCCGCCCCCTCCCTCCTCCCTCCTCCCCCCCTCCCACTCCCCCCTCCTCCCTCCCGCCCGCCCGACTGCGCGCGCGCGTCACGCAGCGCCGGCCCCCCACCCTTCCCTTCCCTTCCCCGGCCCGCGCGCCCGCCACGTGACCCGCCAGAGGGGCGGGGGGCGGGGCAGGGAGCCACACGCGGAGCCCAGCCGGTGCCATAGAGCGCGCGGAGGGAGAGGCGCCCCCCACCCCGACACACCATAGAGAGAGAGAGGGAGGGAGAGACGCGACCTCGGTGGAGCACAGGGTGAGCCTGGATCAGGAGTCTCCAACCTTGGTCCCTTTTAAGACTTGTGGACTTCAACTCCCAGAGTTCCTCGAAGTCCACAAGTCTTTAAAGTTGCCAAGATTGGAGACCCCTGCTTTAGACAGCCCGAATTGAAAGCCATAAAATAGCTGGCTGGGGAATTCTGGGAGTTGAAGTCCTCCAGGCTTCAAGTTGCCAAGTTTGGAGACCCCTGATCTAATTTATATACCGGTATTTATCTACAATATCTATCTATCTAGTTATTTATTTCTACAATATCTAATCTTCTTGTATCTATCTATCTACTTAACTAACTAATCTATATACCGGTATCTATCTACAATATCTAATCTGCTTGTATCTTTCTTTCTTTCTTTTTCTTTCTTTTTCTTTCTCTTTCTTTCTATATCTACAATATCTAATCTTCTTGTATCTATCTATCTATCTATCTATCTATCTATCTATCTATCTATCTATCTATCTATCTATCTATCTACAATATCTAATCTTCTTGTATCTATCTATCTATCTATCTATCTATCTACAATATCTAATCTTCTTGTATCTATCTATCTATCTATCTATCTATCTATCTATCTATCTATCTATCTATCTATCTATCTATCTACAATATCTAATCTTCTTGTATCTATCTATCTATCTATCTACCTACGTACCTACCTAACTAACTAACTAACTAACTAATCTATATACCGGTATCTATCTACAATATCTAATCTATTTATATCTTTCTTTGTTTCTTCCTTTCTTGTATCTTTCTTTCATCTTTGTTGCTCTTCTCTGCACTCTTTCTAGAGTCTCCACATCTTTATTTATAGCGTGGCCATGTTTCCCTTTAGATGATACTGTACTGTAAACACCAGTAAAAGTGGTGTTTACATAAAAATCACAAAGGTAAATATTGTGATTTTAAGGGTATTCCTGTGTCCGATTTTTTTCCCCTTCCATTTGTTAGTTACATTTGGTTACAATGAACATTTCAACTTAGGATAACAAATATTTTTCCCTAACATGTTATCCACCAGGTGGAGCTCAATGATCAAAAACTAATATTGACTGGAGCAATTCTGGAAGGGAAGTGATTTAAAATTAAACTCACTGCTTCTGGGAAAATGGGAACGTTCACAGACAGGCGCCTGTCTCGATCTGATTCAACAATGCTGCCTGGGGAATTGTGGGGAGTTGAAGTCATGCATCTTAAAAAGAAGAGGGAATCAAGCTATTCTCCAAAGCACCTGAGGGCAGGACAAGAAGCAATGAATGGAAATCAATCAAGGAGAGAAGCAACTTAAAACTAAGGAGAAATTTCCTGATTATTAGAACAATTAATCAATGGAACAGAAGTTGCCTCCAGAAGTTGTGAAAGCTCCAACACTGGAAGTTTTAAAGATGTTGGATAACCATTTGTCTCAAGTGAAAATATTTGCGTGAAAATATTTGCAGACCCCTCGCATCCTGGACATAAACTGTTTCAACTCCTACCCTCAAAACGACGCTATAGAGCACTGCACACCAGAACAACCAGACACAAGAACAGTTTTTTCCCGAAGGCCATCACTCTGCTAAACAAATAATTCCCTCAACACTGTCAGACTATTTACTGAATCTGCACTACTATTAATTGTTTCATAGTTCCCATCACCAATCTCTTTCCACTTATGACTGTATGGACTATAACTTGTTGCTGGCAATCCTTATGATTTATATTGATATATTGACCATCAATTGTGTTGTAAATGTTGTACCTTGATGAAGGTATTTTTTTCTTTTATATACACTGAGAGCATATGCACCAAGACAAATTCCTTGTGTGTCCAATCACACTTGGCCAATAAAATTCTATTCTATTGTATTCTATTGTATTCTATTCTATTCTATTCTATTCTAAGTGGGCCTCTGGTGGCTCAGCAGACTAAGTCTGTATGTTATTAACATACTGCGTGCAGTGGTGGCTAAGCTTTTTGCCATCGTATGGCAGGAGCGGGGGGATCACGGGGTCGCATGCGCGGTGGCGGGGTGCATAGAATTACGGGTGTGGCCACGCACACGTGTGACCAACCCCCCGCCCCCCCCTCCTGATATGCAATGGCGCAGTAGGCCCATTTTTCTCTCACCCGGCTCCAGAGCCTCTCTAGGAGTCTGGGGAGGGCGAAACCTGCTTTCCCCACACACCCCGGAGGCCCTCCAGAGGCCAAAAACGAGCCCAGAAGGCCCGAAAATTAGCTGGCCGGCACACACCTGTGCAGGAGCTGAGATCATGTGCCTACTGATATGGCGTGCCATAGGTTTGCCATCATGAGCCTAGGGTTTCCTGCCTAAGGAGGGGGTTGGACTAGAAGACCTCCAAGGCCCCTTCCAACTCTTGTTATTTTATTCTATTCTAGTTGCCAAGATTGGGAAACCCTGAACTCTTTTGGGTCATGTATTGGGTCACTCCAGAAAATGGGTCGAGTACCTAGGTAAAAAAACACATGTAATTTTTGCCTTTCTTTTGCGGGCAGTGAACGTTTTACTTCAAAGCAACTAATCTCTCCATCCTGTCAAAAAGATTTGGACCCAAGCCATCCATTGTGCAGCCTGGAAGGTTTGCAAGTCCTTGGCCACAGGGGGAAGGGGAAAAAAAACCCGAAACACCACCACCACAGCGATGTGTTCAAATGGATCACGTATTACCTTTTACCCCATGTATGCAGGTGGGAGCCGGAGGCAATGGAACAGCTCCAGGCCCAGAGGCAACATTAATCTGGCCAATTGAGTTGCTTGCCAGGGTATTGTTTTGCCAGAGGCTAAGGTTTAAAATTGGTCACGAGGGCATGTTGGTTCAAGCAGAGGAAGGAGGAAGTAGCAGCTCAGCTGGCCTGGAAGTTCTGCTTCCCGCACAAAAAAAACCAGGGAGAGATCGAAAAGTGTAGCCAGTTTTGGCAAGATATGAAGAATTCTCCTTTTTTTTAAAAAAAAATAATCTTTTATTGGCCAAGCATGGACAGACAAGAAATGCGCCTAAGCTCTCAGTGTACATCCAAGCCGCAAGTGACAAATCCCGATTGTAATCATAAGATCCATTCATCCTAAATCATAAGATACAGCACTCCACCATAGCCATAGGATACAAAATAAGCAATTGACACAAATCATACTGGTGGGTTTTTGTGGGTTTGTTGTTGTTTTTTGCAGGAAGGGCAGGTTTCAATAGATGGCTGAGCAATGTTGACGCATCTTGGTTTCTCCATTCCTAGACCAGGAGGGCTCATCTCGTAATCCTTGCTTTCCTCACTCTTGTCTGGATGATTTAGGATGGGACTGCTCAATTTGGAAGCTGTAGCTGGTCTAGACCAGGGGTCTCCAACCTTGGCAACCTTAAGACTTGTGGACTTCAACTCAGCTTTATTGGCTGAGGGATTCTGGGAGTTGAAGTCCACGAGTCTTAAAGTTGCCAAGGTTGGAGACCCCTGGTCTAGAACACAGCACCCTCCCAAGAACTTATGTATGTATGGGCATACGTAACAGTATGGACACCCCTCAATGTTCATACTGGGCACCAGGAAGATTCTGGGCATAGGTCAAAGAGGGCTAGTTATGAACTACAAAGCCCTCCATGCAGGGGTAAAATGCTCCCGGTTCAGACCCGATCCGGCAGCGATGGCGGTGGGTGGTTTGGAGAACCGGTAGCAAAAATCCCTGCTCCCCCCCCCACCTGCTGCCCATGCCCAGCTGAGTCAGTTCATGCCCAACTGATCATCAGTTTTGTTTTGTTTTTACTTTTAAAAGCATTTTTTCTTCAGTTGAAGTTGTTTAACCTGAACTGAGAAAACTGCTAATTTTCCCACTGTATATTTTAACACAGTCTTTCAAAACATATAGTAACAATGAAAAAAAACCCGAGACACAAAACTAAAGTTGTGAGAGTTTATTGCATATGTAACAAAAATGGACATGACCTTCCCAGGGCCCACCCTACTACACAATCACTGTTTATTCCAGCCGGCTCCATAACACATTAAATAGAACTAGCATTTCTTTTAAATACTTTGATTTAGACATAAAATGAAAAAAAAACAAAAACACATTAGTGTACAACTTTTTTTTTTACAAAATAAAATCTGCAATATAAACGGTGAGAAGAGTAACAAGGGTAGCAGCAATATTTAAAAACCCAAGACATTACAAAAGAATAAGTTAAAAAACACATTATAAAGTGGTTAAAGAATGGATAACAAAAAAAAAAAAAGTTACTGAGGGAGAGAAAAAACAAACAAACCAAACAAACAAGAGACTTAAAACTGCATTTCTGGAAAACTTCCTGTGCCCTACAGTGCAGAGATACTGGGTTGTGGTTGAGAAAGGGAGAAGGTTTTAAAACCAATTGCTGAGGCCTGAGAACTAATGTTAAAGCAAGCAATCCCTTTAAAGCGGCGGCGTCCAAACCCGGCAACTTTGAAGACCTGTGGAATTCCAACTTCCAGAATTCCCTTCCCCATGCACAGCTGGCTGGGGAATTCTGGGAGTTGAAGTCCATAGGTCTTCGAAGTTGCCTGGGGGGGGGGTGTTGGACATCTCTGCTTTAAACAAGCAGAAAGTTGGTCCAATTTTGACTCAGAGCTACTCCAGCCTTTCGAATTCCTAACACTGAGCAAGTGGCTGATTTCCTGCATCCCTGGGAGCGCATGAAGGCAGACGAGGCATTTTGGGGTAAGTAAACAAACCAACCAAAAATGCAGAGGGGGGGGGGGAGAAGGAAATTTGCATCACTGGACCAGGCTCAGCTTTTCTCTGGCTATTGGGGGGGGGATGCTGAAGGTCACTTCAAGAGGCTCCGGATAAGATAAGCTGAGGAGAAATTGGCCCTTTCCCGCTGAAGTGGCGTCACAGCTAAACTCCGGGTTCCTATCCCCTCGTGGAAAAGCCGCAAATGCTTATCCGAGGTAAGACTGCGGGGGGGGGGGGGGCAGGAGGAGTTGTTTCGCACTCCAACCTCAAGTAAGCTTTACTCGCAGTTTTCAAGGAGGACTTCTGCTGATCTGTGCGATACTCGGGATGGAGGAGAACATCCTTCATGCTGGTGGGTTGTTGTTGTTTTTTGTCCTAATCGTTGAGCTGTCCCAAAAACTTTCAGCAGAAGTGATCCTTAAGCCTAGCTGAGATTCCAAAAAGCCCACCTGCCCATGTTTTTTTTTTTTTTACAGTTTCTTTGATATGGGGGGAGGAGGGGTGGCTAGGCGGCGTGTTCACCTGAGGCACAAGCCAGAGCCCTTCCAAGCCCCTTGTCAAAAACAAGTCGCACCTAGTTTTGCTTTCTGATCTTGCCTGAAGACCTTCGCGGAGGGATCAGCCGTGCTTTCTTAGTTGATGAACAACTTTAGAAGAAGGCAACTGGAGGAGGTTGGGCAAAATTAAGAGAACTTTCTTCCCATCCTCCAAGGTACCGTCAGAGAGCCCGTTCTTCTGAACCCCACCATCTTGATCATCCTTCTAGGGCGGAGGGGGGTGGGGTCTTCAACTTTGGCCACTTTGAAGACGTGTGGACTTCGACTCCCAGAATTCCTCAGCCAATTCTGGAGTCGGAAAGCCACACGTCTTCAAAGTGACCAGGTCCACTTGTCCTTGGATTTTTGGACGTGGCTGAAGCGCCACGATATGAGACAAGAACGATGCAAGGATTCAGCCTATAAATGCCATGGAAGGGATCTCTGCCGTGGCCAGCCTATTTTAATGCGTGGCTCGAGGAGAATTGCTTACCACACTTCGCGCCGTTTAATAACTGGGAAACAGACTGTGCAAATAATTTTAGCGGGAGCAGAATTCACACCTTTATGATTTCTTTAGAGGCTTAAATTCCAGTGGTAGGGTCAATCGTGATCCCCACGAAATATACAGTAAAATCTTCAAGAGCCCTTGGAAAAGCAGCAATGGTGGTAGATTTCTATTGTCCAGAAGTTTGTTAAGATCCTTCCAAGATCTAAAAGAGCCTCCTTGATCTAATCCCCTCTCAGACAATCCGCAATGCATTTCAGTGGCCTCTTAAGTGCAAACAAACCCCGGAAGGACATTGCGAGTCAGTTGTTAAGTCAACCACAAAACCACAATCGTTTCGCCACACGGTGCAAATATCACAAAAGGTAGATTTGCCTTCTCACGTGGAATCTTTTTAAGTTATCCGTCGCCGAGGGTTACAGTCAACTGAATAAACAGGAAGAAAAACAATCCGGGGATCTGGACAAGTTCTCTAGATTTTGGTTTGTCCTATCACAGTTTAAAGCTATTCTCGATTGGTTGTGTTAAGTGACGATAGAAATATCCTCGTGGACAGACAGAAACAAACAAAAATAAGCCCACACCAACATGACCCACGTTATGAAGTTTGACACCTTGTTAATATGCTTCTTTGCAAAAGGAAGAGGAAGGAAAACTCTCACAAAGTGTCAAGGTTACACTTGATGATTAGTGGAATTTCTGACTCCCCCGCCCACCCAAGGGAAATGTTATCTTGTTAACAATCACCGGCTTTCTTCGTTTGTGCAAATGAAAAAGAAGCGTTTGGACAGGGGGCTGGAAATCTTACCATTCGGATTCGTCCTTGCCCTGCAAGTTGCGTGGAGGGCAACACAAATTGGTATCGGACTGTGAAAATTGGCTAAATTGTGTCTGGGGGTGGGGGGAAGACTGGGGGGAAAAGGAAAAAAAGAAAAAAAAAGACAGAACCTGGAAACAGTTATTTGGGTTACTCAGTCTCTATAGGCCGAGGCCTGGGTTAGAACTCTTTTCACAAGAGCCGTTCTATATTCCACAGAGTTCAGAAATGGAACTGGATTCCGTTTATCTTTGCTGTGAGCTATTTCCTGTGGAAAGAATTTCGGCCGTTTCACATCACAATGAAAGCATTTCAGAAAACAGAGCGAGCGAGAGAGAGAGAGAGAGAGAGAGAGAGAGAGAGAGAGAGAGAGAGAAAGGGTGGGGGGGATAATGTGTGGTTTCTCTTGAGAATCTGAGCTGTGCCCTCCTTTCTCTTTAACAGATGCCAGGGATGACGAAAAAGGAAAAAAAACAGACAATTATTCCAAGGAATGGATTTATCTCCTATGCAAAGCGTCCCCGCAAAGGAGAAAAAAACCTCACATCGTTCAAGATGGCTTGATTCTCCTGAATTGTTCCTCTTAAGAGCCAAGTCATCTCATTCACAGAAAAAAGAAAAAGAGAGAGAGAGCTTCCTGACAAGGAATAATAATCCTCAGTTTTCCTATTCTTAGGGGAGCTGCGCGCTCATCTCGGCATTCCTTAAATGGGATTTCCTTGAAATGTGCTAACGGGAATTCCAGTGCCAATCTTTCTTTTTTTTTTTCTTTTTATTCATTTATCTCCAGAGTTTCTGGATTCTACAAGGGCTCAGGGTTGCTTCGAAGACAAACATCCACAGACACCTACCGACCAAACTCCTCGGCAAACCAATGGCAAAGATACTCAACTACAGTTTGAATCTCCTATAAAAAAAAAGACCACAGGTCATAGACCTTATCACAATATGTGTTACAAATCTAGCAGAATTATCGCGGGTAACCGAAACCGAACGCTGAACCTGGCTGCCTGGGTTTGTGTGTGTGTGTGTGTGTGTGTGTGTGTGTGTGTGTGTGTGTAGTTTTGTTTTGTCGTTGTTGTTTCCTGGGAAATGAAGAAAGGAAAGGGAGGGTTATTGTCACAAGAGGGAGAAAGTATGTTTGGGGACCTCCAAAAATAAAAAGCCTCCCTCTTCGCCGATGCCATCGAAGGAAGGGGGAAAACAGCCTTTGCACCCCTAGTTGTCAAGCAAATCCCAACACTTTGGACAAAAAAAGAAGTTCACAGCAAGCTTCTCCTTACAGCTTTTTTGATTTGGTGGTCCGTGAGCTTTAGCAGTATCGGTTTCCTTTGGTTGCCTGGTCACTCCACCGCAAAGCCACAGGTCTCTTCCACGGCGGTCACTAGCTTTTCGTAAAGCTTCTCGTAGGACTCGTAAGGCGGAATGTCAATTCGGTTAAAGCTGCAGGAGGTTAGGAAACACAGGGTGCGTTTGTTTATTGATTTACTAAACTTACATACAACAGTTCACTTAGTGACCATTCAAAGTTACAAGGTGACTCGGGGTCGTTTTTCCCAGTTACAATCTTTGCAGCATCCCCGTGGCCATGGGATCAAAATTCAGATGCTTGGCAATTGGGTCGATAATTTATGACGGTCGCAGCGTCCCAAGGTCACGTGATCAACTTTGGCAACCTTTTGACAAGCGAAGTCCGGGGGGGGGGGGCGGGCGCCAGATTCACTTAACAGCCGGGTTTACCAACTTATCAATTGCAGTGATTTAACAACGGTGGCAACCAAGGTCGTAAAATGGGGCAAAGCTCACTTAACAACTGCTTCATTGAACCACAGACGTTTTTGGGCTGAGGGTTAGGGTTACACGCAGAGAATAAATGGGTTTAAGTGTCAGGCTGAAGGAGGTTAATCTGGACACGCTCCATGCCTCGTTTCTTTTCGCAGAAGAGTTTACAACTTCCATCTGGGCAGAAACAAAACACATTTTCACAGCCTGGTCTACTCCCTGATTCGCGCTCATCGCGGAGGGACTTACCAAGTATGAGCTTTCGGGAGGTTGTCTGTGTTTGCATCTATCAAGTGGATAGTAAACAGCCTGGGTCCTGCCGCGCCTGTAGAACCTTGCAAATAGACATTCTAGTTAAGGCCCTTCAAAAGCCTGGCTATGTTATCATGCTGCCCTGATCTCTGGTAACCTCCGATATCAAACAAGCCGAGAACAGGAAACCAGGACTCCTGCTTTAGGGGTGTGGACACACCTGGCACAGGATGCCGGGTGCTAGGAAGAGCTCTATTCCCAAGGCCACTCTCTTTTGGCCCCAGATTCTGGAAAGCAGCTGCTTCTCAGAGGACACCAGAGCTGTTCAGGCAGAGGCCCGGAAACATCGGGGACCTCAAAGCTTTGATTGGTTGCCAAACTGTCGTTTTCACCAAGGCAGAGAGATGTTAATGGATAAGGAGTTGCTGTATTTCCTAGGTTAATTCAGGTTTTTGTCCTCATCTACCCCACCTCTTCGCTGCAATTCTGTTTTGTCTTTCTTTTATAAAAAAAAAAAAAAAGAGCACCCCTCTAGTGCAAAGTCTGTCTCTGACCTTTCGCCCCCCCCCCTCCCGGCAAATGGGTAAACTGAATCTTGGCTCAATTCAGTGTTAAGGCAGCTTGGTTTATGTTCAAAGGGAAGTCACGTATTTTTCCAATAGAGGGTTGGGCGGGACAGTTAGAAAGGAGAGGGAGGGAGGGCCAACTGACTGGCATGAAAAAGTAGGTCTCCCCTCCCCAGCTGCATGTGGCCCAAGTCTGCTAACTCAGCCCCCCCGATCAGTCACCTTGCAAAGCCTTGAAACCCTGAAGGGGAACCCGCGTGGAGCCCGTCACAAACTGGAGCAGCCGCGCTCTCCGTTCCTCGTCGAAGGCCTCCACCGCCTGCCAGAACCACTTGACGATATTGCTGTCGGCCATGCAGTGCTTCAGACGCGTGTTGGATTTCCAGTCATTCAGATCAATCTTATCTAGGCCACCGATGATGAGCTGGGAAATAAAAATAAAAAAAAGTCCTTTTTAAGCACCGGGACAACATGGGATGGTAGATTTATATATCGCCCTTGACCAGAGGTCTGCAAACTTGGCTCTTTTAAGACTTGTGGACTTCAACTCCCAGAGTTCCGCAGCCAGCAAAGCTAGGAGTTGAAGTCCACAAGTCTTAAAAGAGCCAAGTTTGCAGACCCCTGCCCTTGACTGCTAGGCTGCAGACGGCTTTTGAGCAGGTTTTTCATATTTCCATCATGCTTTTTAAAACAATAATGACAAAATAGATTAAGATTGGTTAATCGCTGCATATAGGGCAACAGAAATTTAGATAGTCAGCTGAGTCCCCACACAATTTTCAAGCAGTCTGCCTACTGCTCTCCCTTGGCATCCAAGATCTGAGAACTTTAGCTCCCAGAATTCTTCAGTCCACATGTGTGGACTTCCAACACCCAAAATCCTCAAGCCAGAAACTGCTTTTATGGGCTATTGTGACAGCTCTGATACCTAGTTTACTCTTCAAGTCATGCATCATGCCCTCTGAAAAAAAATCTTAGGAAACTGACTCAGTATGAAGAAAAGCAGAACTATTTCAAGATGGAAGCACTGGACTCTTCCAATTCTCTACCAGGATTTTAATTCTGAATACTTTCTTGCATTCCTTAGCATTTCAGGAGACCGTAAAAGGCAGAAGATATTTCTTTTCCACTATGTGTTTTAGAATAGAAGCTGCCCCAAATTTAAGTTTGCCAAGTCAAGGCCCCCAAGTTACGAAATTAACCCAACAAGACAGACACAGACTTCAGAGGATAATTAGAACTTTAGAAAAAACAATGGCTACCAACCTGCCTCCCACTGAGGACCTGTATACTGCACGAGTCAAAAAGAGAGCTGTGAAAATATTTACAGACCCCTCGCATCCTGGATATAAACTGTTTCAACTCCTACCCTCAAAACGATTTTATAGAGCACTGCACACCAGAACAACTAGACACAAGAACAGTTTCTTCCCATCACTCTGCTAAACAAATAATTCCCTCAACACTGTCAAACTATTCACTAAGTCTGCACTATTAATCTTCCCATCGTTCCCATCACCCATCTCCTCCCACTTATGACTGTATGATTGTAACTTTGTTGCTTGTATCCTTACAATTTATATTGATATTGATAGGCTCCTGATTGCTTATTTGTAGCCTATGACTATCATTAAGTGTTATAAGTGTTGTACCTTGATGAAGGTATCTTTTCCTTTATGTACACTAAGAGCATATGCACCAAGACAAATTCCTTGTGTGTCCAATCACACTTGGCCAATAAAAAATTCTATTCTATTCTATTCTATTCTATTCTATTCTATTCTATTCTATTCTATTCTATTCTATTCTATTCTATTCTATTCTATTCTATTCTAAATGTCCTTCAAAATTAAGCTTTCTGGGCATTGCTCCCCATCTTTGGACAGAATTCTATCTAACACATCAATTCAGGACAAGGAAAATATACGTAGAGCTATTTTAGCTTTTGAGGCTACATGAACAGCAGCAAGAGTTAGTGTGAAGTATACAACCGATACCTCAAGTTCCTTATGGTCAAAAGGCTTCAGGAGGTGTTGAGGAATCAGTTCATTAAAACCTTTTTGAAGGGCCAGGAATTGGGCTTCAATCCCTCTCATGAACCGCCAGTTTACATACAGCCTGGGAAAGAGAAAGATAAATCGCAGAATTACTGCAGAATTACTACTGGAGTGGTGAGAATTTTGCACAGAAGATATAAAACCTGCCCTCCAGTGGAAGTCACAGGCTGTCTAAAGAAATAAACCAAAACTTTTGAGGGAAATTCCAACCCTGGTGACTTCATGGACATGTCCAGATAGTATTCTTTTTTAGCATCACAAGCAGCCTCTTCTGGGAGATTGTCCAAGCTCCGTTGAGTCTACAACTCTGATTTTCTGGTCTACCTTGCAAACACCGGCCATGACTAACTCTATTAGCATAGGTTTACAACAGAAGTAGTCCTGACTACGGGTAGTCCTCGTCTTACAAGAGTCCATTTAGTGACTGTTCAAAGTTACAACAGCACTAAAAAGGGGACTTGTGACTGTTTTTCATACTTACGACCAGTGTAACATCCCCATGATCACATGAACAAAATTCAGACGGTTGTCAACTGACTCATACTTATGACGGTTGCAGTGTTCCGGGGTCATGTGATCCCCTTTCGTGACCAAAGTCAATGGGGAGGCTGGATTCACTTAACAACCATGTGACGAGTAGAGTAGAGTACGGTAGGATAGGATAGGATAGGATATAGGAATGAGGAGTAGAGTAAGAGTAGAGTAGGGTAGGGTAGGATATAGGAATGAGGAGTAGAGTAAGAGTAGAGTAGGGTAGGGTAGGGTAGTATATAGGAATGAGGAGTAGAGTAAGAGTAGAGTAGGGTAGGGTAGGGTAGGATATAGGAATGAGGAGTAGAGTAAGAGTAGAGTAGGGTAGGGTAGGGTAGGATATAGGAATGAGGAGTAGAGTAAGAGTAGAGTAGGGTAGGGTAGGGTAGGATATAGGAATGAGGAGTAGAGTAAGAGTAGAGTAGGGTATGGTAGGGGTAGTATATAGGAATGAGGAGTAGAGTAAGAGTAGAGTAGGGTGGGGTAGGGGTGGATATAGGAAGAGGAGTAGAGTAAGAGTAGAGTAGGGTAGGGTAGGGTGGGATATAGGAATGAGGAGTAGAGCAAGAGTAGAGTAGGGTGGGGTAGGGTGGGATAGGAATGAGGAGTAGAGTAAGAGTAGAGTAGGGTAGGGTAGGGTAGGATATAGGAATGAGGAGTAGAGTAAGAGTAGAGTAGGGTAGGGTAGGGTAGGATATAGGAATGAGGAGTAGAGTAAGAGTAGAGTAGGGTAGGGTAGGGTAGGATATAGGAATGAGGAGTAGAGTAAGAGTAGGATAGGGTAGGGTAGGATATAGGAATGAGGAGTAGAGTAAGAGTAGAGTAGGGTAGGGTAGGATAGGATAGGATATAGGAATGAGGAGTAGAGTAAGAGTAGAGTAGGGTAGGGTAGGATAGGATATAGGAATGAGGAGTAGAGTAAGAGTAGAGTAGAGTAGGGTAGGGTAGGATAGGATAGGATAGGATATAGGAATGAGGAGTAGAGTAAGAGTAGAGTAGGGTAGGGTAGGGTAGGATATAGGAATGAGGAGTAGAGTAAGAGTAGAGTAGGGTAGGATAGGATAGGATATAGGAATGAGGAGTAGAGTAAGAATAGAGTAGAGTAGAGTAGAGTGGAATAGGAATAGGAATAGGAATAGAATAGTTGGAAGGGATCAGACTAATTTAACCACTGCAGTGATTCACTTAACAACTGCAGCAAGAAAGGTCATAAAATGGGGCAAAACTCACTTAACAAATGTCTCACTTAGCAACAGGAATTTTTGACTCAATTGTGGTTGTTAAGTTGAGAAGCCCCTGCCCTTGGTAGTGGTATCGTTGTGTGGTCTACCTTGCTGGACTGTCAGCATCACACTGACAGTCCTGGGCCAGAGGAGCCTCCCCTGAGGGTACCTGACATATTCTTTCTTGTTCTCCTCTGTAACGGAAACGTTTCTCCCGTTCGGTTTGAGTTCATGCTGCAGAATTCTGCCGAATGCATTGTGTTCCACGCAGAAGGTATGGTCCAGAACTGGAGTGATGTCATTCTCTCTGTCAACAAGAATGGCAATGCCTTACAAGTCATTTCTGCAAGCGAAGGTGTGTTTTATTTATCTAGCCGGACCTACTGAAACTTGTAATTTTAAGAGCAGAGCTCTCGGTGGCTGATCCACACTTTAGTAAGCAGTTGTGCATCGTGCAGTTTTTTAATATTCCTCCTTGCAGAGGAAAAAAAAACCCTGCTGCAATTTTTGATTATGGTACTTTACTGATGTAAAGAAAGTTAGTTTTATACCTGCACGTAGGAATATTACTACGCAACTGAAACATAGGGAACGCAAATTTTTTTTTAAAAAAAGATATTTTCTGATCGAATTCTGTCCCCAAAAATATTCCTTTTGATGCACTGTTGGTTGACTTCCAGAAATCTAAACTACTTTCTCATGCCTCTGTTATGAGCGAGACTAAAGATTAATTTAGCAATTACAAGCAAGCCAAATCAACTCAGAATCAGAACCCAGCTGAACAGGTTTCTAATGAAGTACAAGAATGACTTTCTCGTATGGAACAGTTATCCAGAAGTTCCACTGCTGATTGTTTATAAAATTATCCCAGTTGTTTTTTGTTTTTTTCTGGGTACTTTTGGAAGTTCTTAAGTATCCACCCTGCCAAAAGCAGCTTTAAAATCTACGTAGGCACCAGTGATCGAGGTCAGGAAATCTGTTTCATTGGAGCTGGTCCTCCTGGGCCAATCAAAACATTCTAAGATTATTGGACAGAATACTTACAAAATCCAGACTAAGCTCTTATGTAGCTCTGGATCCACCGACTCCAAGTCAGACAACTGGATGGGTTTCCCCAGCAGCTGTTTGTAGAAAGGGACCGTGAAACCCCCGTTGATGTAATGCCCGTGGAACACCGCCAGCCCCATGATCCGACCGACAAAGTGGAAATAAGACAGATGGTCCTGAAAGATATGCCAACCACCAAGGTGGTCATTCACCGGGAGAGATGCCAGCCACGGCTATCTTAGTTGCCTTTCGCCAGACTTTTAGTTGGTGTGATGTGGGGAAGGTGTCATTTCCATTATTTCAAAACGGTCTAGCTGAGAAGCATCAGTACGTCCCATGAATCTGGTATTTGCACTTTTCCAATCAGTACAATTAAAGGTAAAGGTTCCCCTCGCACATATATGCTAGTCGTTCCCGACTCTAGGGGGTGCTGCTCATCTCCGTTTCAAAGCCAAAGAGCAGGCGCTGTCCGAAGACGTCTCCGTGGTCATGTGGCCAGAATGACTCAATGCCAAAGGCGCATGGAATGCTCTTACCTTCCCACCAAAGGTGGTCCCTATTTTTCTACTTGCATTTTTTACGTGCTTTCGAACTGCTAGGTTGGCAGAAGCTGGGACAAGTCACGGGAGCTCACCCCGTTCTGCGGCACTAGGGATTTGAACCGCTGAACTGTCGACTTTTCGATCAACAAGCTCAGAATCTTAGCCACTAAGCCACCGCGTCCCTTACTCAGTACAATTAGGTGGGTTGTGTTTTTTTTTACACTGTAAATAGACTTGAGTTTCTCAACCTCATCAACATTTAAGATGGACTTCGACTCCCAGAATTCCCCAGCCAATCTGACAGTCGAAGTCCGCACACTTTTAAACAGCTGGAACAGAATTTCACTAATCAGCTGCTTATAAGAAGCTGGAACAATCCTTTTGTCTCGCTGAAGATTCACCCGGCGTATTTTTAGCCTCCTGCCCCTGGGGCTTGTCAGCTGCAGGTGTTTTGCCAGGAGCGGAGGGATTTCTCTTAAATGCCAAGTTCAAAGAGATTGTAGTTACTGCTGGAGGGCAAGCGCAAGGAAAGCAAACTGAACAGTTAAAGGGAGGCGCTCCTTGGGAAGATAACGGTGCCAGGTATTCTTTTCACCCAGCGTTTCTCAACCGTGGCAACTTTAAGATCGGTGGACTTCAATTCCCAAAGCTCTACTGGCTAGGGAATTCTGGGAGTTGAAGCCCACAGATCTTAAAGTCACCAGGGTTCGGAAGCACTCAGTGGTGGGATTCAAGTAATTTAACAACCGGTTCTCTGCCCTAATGATTTCTTCCAACAACCAGTTTACCAAACTGCTCAGAAAGTTAACAATTGGTTCTCTCGAAATGGTGCGAACTGGCTGAATCTCACCACTGGAAAGACTGCACTAACCCATTTCTGTTCAGAATTTCACCTCTCTCTCAAATTCTTCGCACATGATGCCAACCCCTGACTATACCCAGTCCTTAACTGGGGTGTATTCATTTTTAATTTTTGCACGTCTTGAATGCACGTGGTTTCTTGAAGATGTTAAATGGCAACCTCCTTGCAGAGACATGGTGTCCTTTTGGGGAAATCGTAACGGACAAAGAAGGGAATGCATTTGTGATTAAAATACAGAAGCAACTTTCCTGCTTTGGGTTAACGCTTACTCCGCTAAAAGCCTAAACATCTTACCTTTTCAAGGAGGGTGCACTTCAGCTATCCGTGAGCTGTTTACCTGCTCTAACGCCAAGAGCTCCAGGCGGCATATTTAGCAGGCCCTCTCTTACCATAATTTTAACGCAACCTCAGCCCTGCAAGGTAGGATAATCTAGGAGAGCGGCTTGCGCAAAGAACTTTTGCTATAAATGACCTTGTTCTTGGATCTCTCCAATTCACCCAGGAGTTGAAAAAAATAACTGGATGGCATTGAATCAACCAATAATTTATGGAGACAAGGTGGCTCAGTGGCTAAGATGCTGAGCTTGTCGATCAGAAAGGTCAGGCGGTTCGAATCCCTAGTATAGGGTCTCCTGTGTGAGCAGAGGGGTCGGACTAGATGACCTCCAAAAGTCCCTTCCAACTCTGTTAACTGTTTTACCGGTGCCGCCCCATTTTGAAGTTTTGTTTTTTTCAAATCACTTAAATTTAGGATCAGACTCCATCCAATCCTAACCCACTGTTAGATAGTAGCCTAGTCTATATACACAGGGAATGGTTAGTATGTGCCTATGGTTGTTTGAAGAGATGAATTCCAAGGAGCTGCCTAGGGCAATTAATATTTAGTGGGACATTTTGCAAACAGGGGTGGGCAACCTAATGCAATCACCAGGTTCTCCCCTTCCAGCCGTTTCATGCAGCTTCTCTATGGTTGCTGTTCATTATGAAAACTTGGGGGGGAGGGGAGAGGATGGTCGGGGGGGAGGGGAGGAGGAGGAGAGGAATGATTTTCCCTTTAAAACCGGTCTATAGCCTAGAGCAGCCGAGACAGTTATTATAACGAATTCTTTTGGGTCGCTGCAACATCCTCAGACACTTTTGGGTGCTTCCTGTGATGCTTTTAACCACAAGCTGTAAGTCAGGGCTGAGTCACAGTTTCACGCTGAACTATTGTGGCAGCAAAAGGAAGGTCCCTCCCCTCCCATGAAGAGAACTGTCTCTTTTTCCTCCTTTAGGCAAGTGTCCCCCTCCCCACCCCCACCCCACCCCTTTCCCTCCACAGAAAGGGAGCTTGGGTGATTTGATTAAAACTCAGGATTTTTTTTTTCCTGCCCTTCCTCCTCTTCTTCTCGCCAGGTTGCCCTTCCCAGATCTTCCATTCTTCACCACTGGTAGAGAAAAGCTAGGCTAGTGTTGGCGAACCTTTCGGGCATTGAGTGCTAAAGCGGGAGCATGCACGCCAGGGGTGAAATGCTCCCAGTTCGGACGGGATCGCCCGATCCGGTAGCGATGGCGGTGGGTGGCTCAGAGAACTGGTAGCAAAAATCCCCTCCCCCACGCCTAGCTGAGCCGCGCAATCATCAGAGGTTTTTTTTTTTTAAAAAAACTTTTAAAAGCATTTATTCTTCGACCAAAAAGGTTGTAGAAAAAATGCTTTTAAAAGTGTAAAAAAAAAAAAAAAGTGCTCACGCCCATGTAGTCACATTACCCACCCACCCCAACCAAGCCACGCCCAAGATCCGACAGTAACAAATTTTACATTTCACCACCGGTGCACACATGTGCGGGGGAGCGCCGAAAACCAGAAGAGCAGTTTCCCGGTATGCATACATGCGCCAGGAAGCTACGCACCGGTCACCTGGTCTTTTGGTTTCTGGCGCACATGCGTGTGCGAAGACCAGCTGGCGTGCCTAGAGAGATGGCTCTGTGTACCACTTTCGGCACGCGTGCCATAGGTTCGCTATCATGGAGCTAGGCCTTCTCAAATGCTCACTTTCTGATTCTACTCCACATCCTTTCCGACATGCGCAGGCCGGCGGAGAAGTTCCTATGCATGGATCCCTGACCTGGCTTAGCTCTGTGGTGAAGGCCTCCCAATAGCCCAAAGATAGAAAGGAACTGAGCATGGCAAGCAGCTGCCCAGACCAATCCTTTCAAATTTCAAACGAAACCAATCCATTCGCTGGCAATTCCCTTCATGCCTGACAGCTCTGGGGCTGGCACTAGTAATAGGGATGATACTGGCAAATATCAGAGGAAGAAGGCCGAAAAGGAAAATGGAAACGGATTTGTGGAAGGAGCAGCAATAACAGGCACAAGGCCAAATCTTAGCTAGGGAAGGAGGGAGGACAGGGTGAAAATAGCCAGGCAACATTCAGCTCTAAGCCATGACCTCATTTTGGCCCCACGTACTTTTTGTCCCAGTTGATTGCAAAAGACCAGGGCCATCACGACCCTTCATAGCGTTGCCCACGCCTGCCTTCGTGGAAACAAGTTCGGGCTACACCAATTAGTCCATTAGAAGCAAGTTAGTTCAGCTTTCAGCCCTATTTCATGTATGCTTACCTTCCATGGTCTATGGGGACTCGACTGAAAAATAGATATTCATCGGTTCGCAGAGTGTACGGAAAATCAAACAAGGGAGGAAAAAGATTTCACTTTGGCCTCCCAGTACCGGACTGTGTATTCTCAGGGCTACTTAGAAGAACTCAAGTGGCTGCTGCCAGGTGGGGGAAGGAGCAAGGGATTGCTAGACTGGCTGGGAAACTGTTATGGAATGCGGAAAATGAAGATCATGTGACCACAGCAGCCACCCAGCAGAAACTAGTAGCACCGAGGCAACCACAATTTCCACAAATTTTATTCCTTTGGAAATCACGGGTCCTGGATTTTGAGCTCATTCTGTAAATTAGCCCACTTGAGGTACCTGGATTCAAAAATTGTTTTCCTGTGATAAACTATCTTGCCCAGGTAAAGGTCATGACAATGAAAGTTTTAGTTTTTACATAGTTTTAATTAAGTGTTGTACGCCACTCAGAATCACTTTTCGTGAGATGGGCAGCCACGCAAATTTGTCAAAATATATAAAATAAATAATATCCTGTGGAAATCTAAAGCCAAATGAGCTGACCACTGAACTTTATCTTATATATTTCCCCTGGTTTCAGAGACGGTTGCTCCTTCTAAGGTTCATATTCAAAGAACACAAATAGATCCTTGGCTTTTAAGAGTACTTACGGGGTTGATGGAGGAATCGGGATTTATTTGCAGCGTGTAAATGTTATCAGTTGAATATTGGAAAAGCCCGTAATATGGATTCAGCATTTCGTGGCATAGAAGGTACAGCCATTCCCTGCCGGATGTAATTTTCAACACGATTAGAAATGGTTGGGGGGGGGGGGGGAAATGAAAGTAAAAGTTTATTCCACTTCAGAAATTGGATTAATTTCCAAGGTGGTCTATGATAGTCTTAAGCTCAGCATCTTTAAGACGAGTGGACCGGGGGAATTTTAGGAGTTGAGGTCCACGGATCTTAAAAATTTGCTGAGGTTGAGAAATGCTGGTTTATGAGACAGCATAAGACGCTTTGGAAAAAGGCTGACTCCATCGAGCGAGATTTGCCAACATTTTAAAAAAAACCATTGTGGAGCAGGGTCCAATCGCAACAGTTTTTCTGGATCTTCCTCGCTCTGTTAAAGACAGGCATTCAACAGGAAACAGAATAAGAAACAGGCAATAGAAAGTTTGGGGTTGTTGTTTTTTTTAAAAAAAGAAGTGTGAAGATTTCTTTTTGTGGGCAGATGGTGCCCGATGAGCTGAATACCTGAGATAACAGGTATTTAATTGCATAATGGAGATCTTCTGCCTGCCCCGCCCCCAAACCAAAGGGAGACATCTGGTTAAGGCATGTTAGAGCATTCAGCATCCGTCTAGACAGCATTAAAGCGCAGACGAGATAAAGAGATGCTGAAACTCTTCCGCAAGGGGGAGGTGATGACAAGGGAGAGGTCAAAGGCAGAGAAGTCCCAGACTAAAGAACAAAACGAGAGAACAGTATCAATAGACAAAACAACCAAAAAGGATTTTTTTTTTTTAAAGCAGCCATTTAGATGCTGATGGATTCAGCTGCCTCGGGGAAATGAGGGGGGGTGGGGGGGTGAGAACCACCCAGGTTAGGTGAATCAGGAGAACCTTTTCCAAAACAAGTTAGAAAGTTTGGCTTGCCCAGGTGTATTAGAGGCAAAGGGATCTACGGCAACACATTTCACATTTAAAGATTTGCAGGATAGAAAGCAGGGTAAAAAGGAAGAAATGTTATTTATGTCTACCGGGCCTACCCCACTGAACAGGTTCAAATGTAGCAGAGGCAGCTTTGGTTTCTTTAAGAATGGTTCTTATTGTGGGGTCCTTGGTGCTTTTTGAGCTTGGTTGTTTTCTTGCAGATGTTTCATTGCCCAACTAGGCTATATTATCAGTACTAGAAGGCAGTGGGGTTTGCTTCTGTTTATATAGGAAGCATCTATACAAGGGGCCACCAAGAACCACCACAAGGAATCAGCAGGAACACTTCCATCTAAACTGACTGGTCAAGACAAAAGTATAGAACAGGGGTCTCCAACCTTGGCAACTTTAAGACTTGTGGACTTCAACTCCCAGAATTCCCCAAGTAACTTTAAGACTTCTGGAATTTTTTGTAGCAGGGGTCTCCAACCTTGGTCCCTTTAAGACTTGTGGACTTCAACTCCCAGAGTCCCTCAGCCAGCAAAGCTGGTATAGAAAGAGAGCAAAATCCCTCCCCCCCCCAAAAAAAATATATAATCCTAAAAGCTCTTTTAGAATTCTGGCCCTTACCTTGCCACTCCACCATAATCTAGGCCTTCCTCCCCCCGAAATTTCACCATCAGCCTCTTCTTCAGATCTTTCGGCCTCATCTTCATTATTTGACGGTAAGATTCCTATGCACAGAAAGGGAAGCACTTTAAAAAAAAAACCCACCATTGTTTTACCAAAATAAACTGAACTTCTCACAGCTCTTTCCGACCCTATATTAGAGAAAAAAGAGGAATCTTTCAGCTGTTTCTTATCTAAACGTGGTTTTGTTCTCGAGGCTCAATATTGCTCAAGCCTCTTGGAAAAGTGGCACGATGTAAAAGTGCAGTTTTATGAGCCGAATGGATGTTCTTAGCTATTAGAGGTGCACTGCAGTTACTGCCCTGGTCTACTGGAAAGGCAGATCATAAATAAAAGTACAGGGTAGGCTTCGACTTACAACCACAATATGCAGACATCCCAAGTTTGAATCCAAGTAAGGGTATGGCTAGCTGATGAGAACTAAATAGCTTGAAATAGATCCATACTAGTCTCCCTTTATTTCTTTAAGGGGCGTGCATAAGAGCACAAAAGTGTCTACCGTTCCTGTCCTATTGTTCCCTTCATTATATCAACTTGATACAGTTGATGCATATTTTTTACATATATATATATATTTTCTTCAAAATACGTTGTTTTATCTATGACAATTATTTGTGTATACTGTTGTGACAAAAAGAAATTAAAAAAAATAAAAAAACCTGGGATCCAAATTTCCGTTGCTAAACAAAGCAGTTGTTAAATTCGTGGCAAGCCAATTTTCTCGCTTTCTTTTGACACAGCTGTTAAGCGAATCATTGTGGTTGTGAAGTGAACCACGTGGTCATTAAGCAAACCCAGCTTCCCCCCCCTCCAGTGATTTCGCTTCTCGAACGTCGGTTGAGAAAGCCGCAAACGACTGTCACATGACACACCCGAATGCTTCCACCGTTGTGAATATACACCGGTTGCCAAGGCTCCAAGTTTTGAGCGTAAGATGATGGAGATGCCGCAACAGTTGTATCTGCAGAGGCCGGTCGTAAGTCCGTGGTTTTTTCCCCCCCCAGTGCCGCTGCAATTTCAAAAGGTCGCTAAACGAACGGGTTGTAAGTTGAGGACTACCCGTCTCTGATTCACCAGCTCTTAGCTGGTACCCAAACCGCATCTAGGCCTGGCAGGCCCGACTTGTGCTTTATGGCAGGCGGATGAAATCCAGATTACAGGGCCGGTTTAGCTCACGCTGGTAAGGCCTGTTATTAAGAACACAAAGCCTGCAATTACTGCAGGTTCGAGCCCGGCCCAAGGTTGACTCAGCCTTCCATCCTTTATAAGGTAGGTAAAATGAGGACCCAGATTGTTGGGGGGGCAATAAGTTGACTTTGTAAAAATATACAAATAGAATGAGACTATTGCCTTATACACTGTACCCAGGGCCTGGATGAAAAGATAGTTTTGAGGGTCTTCTGAAAAGCTAAAATGAGGGGGGGAGGCTGCCCGATTACTGGAGGCAGGAGTGTTTTCTATGGTGAGGCAGCCACATAAAATGCATGTTTTGAGGTCACCTTAGTTTAGGGTGTCCAAACTTGGCAACTTTAAGAATTCTGGGAGTTGAAGTCCACAAGTTTTAAAGTTGCCAAGTTTGGACATCCTGCCTTAGTGGGTAAACATTTCAGGAAGGGACCTGAAACATGCCTACTCTGTCCAATCTGGTACAAAAGGAGATACTAGAATAGAATAATAACTTTATCATCACTTTGAAAGTACACTAATCGGCAGATATTAAAATATTTCCCTATGCAGCCTACTGCTTCACTACCTCCATATTATAATTATGGGGTCCTGACAGGACTAATCTTGCTCTGATTCTCAGCCCCACAAACCAAGCAGCAACCGAAGGGCAACCTACTTCATTATGTGATGCAGTCTTGGGTCTGTGAACTGGGTGGTTCTGTTATTATGATCTACAAAATATATTCTTCCTGATACTGTACTTCTAACCTCCCAGCCCGGAGGCAGAGGTCCAAGTTCATCACAATTCACACTGTACCCAGGGCCTGGATGAAAAAGATAGTTTTGAGGGTCTTCTGAAAAGCTAAAATGAGGGGGGGGGGAGGGTGCCCGATTACTGGAGGCAGGAGTGTTTTCTATGGTGAGGCAGCCACATAAAATGCATGTTTTGAGGTCACCTTAGTTTAGGGTGTCCAAACTTGGCAACTTTAAGAATTCTGGGAGTTGAAGCCCACAAGTTTTAAAGTAGCCATGTTTGGACATCCTGCCTTAGTGGGTAAACATTTCAGGGAAGGGACCTGAAACATGCCTACTCTGTCCAATCTGGTACAAAAGGAGATACTAGAATAGAATAATAACTTTATCATCACTTTGAAAGTACACTAATCGGCAGATATTAAAATATTTCCCTATGCAGCCTACTGCTTCACTACCTCCATATTATAATTATGGGGTCCTGACAGGACTAATCTTGCTCTGATTCTCAGCCCCACAAACCAAGCAGCAACCGAAGGGCAACCTACTTCATTATGTGATGCAGTCTTGGGTCTGTGAACTGGGTGGTTCTGTTATTATGATCTACAAAATATATTCTTCCTGATACTGTACTTCTAACCTCCCAGCCCGGAGGCAGAGGTCCAAGTTCATCACAATTCACACTGTACCCAGGGCCTGGATGAAAAAGATAGTTTTGAGGGTCTTCTGAAAAGCTAAAATGAGGGGGGGGGGAGGCTGCCCGATTACTGGAGGCAGGAGTGTTTTCTATGGTGGAGGCAGCCACATAAAATGCATGTTTTTGAGGTCACCTTAGTTTAGGGGTGTCCAAACTTGGCAACTTTAAGAATTCTGGGAGTTGAAGTCCACAAGTTTTAAAGTTGCCAAGTTTGGACATCCTGCCTTAGTGGGTAAACATTTCAGGGAAGGGACCTGAAACATGCCTA
Organism: Ahaetulla prasina; assembly: GCF_028640845.1. NCBI lineage: Eukaryota > Metazoa > Chordata > Lepidosauria > Squamata > Colubridae > Ahaetulla > Ahaetulla prasina. The sequence goes on along the minus strand of NC_080552.1, from coordinate 19,988,049 downwards.
CTCTGTCCAATCTGGTACAAAAGGGAGATACTAGAATAGAATAATAACTTTATCATCACTTTGAAAGTACACTAATCGGCAGATATTAAAAAGAAATTTCATGGCATATATTAAAATGAAATTTCAAAAAAAAAATCTATTCTATTCTATTGCATGAGGCTCTCAAAGAGGTCACCACCACCTCCAATATACACTACATAAACATGTATTCTCGAGAGGATTCACACACACACACAAAAAATAACATGGTCTCGTGCCACATTTAGAGGTGAAAACTAGTGTTCGCATGGTGATATGGGGGTGGGGGGGAGAGAGAGATTAATTTCTTGACAGCACCAATCCATGAAAGGCAACACAAGCATTTTTTTGTTTCTTTGAAGCAACATCGGGTTGTTCCTGCAAATTCCCTATCAAGCTACCTGCCTTAAAGAGTTACACAACCACAGGGGTGATCCAAATCTCTAATAATCTTGGGATAACAATGACGAATTTCATAGGGGGAAGCTGTGAGAGCGGTCCTTGTGTCCCCCAACGTACCTTTTAAAATGTTGTACCTTGATGAATGTATCTTTTCTTTTATGTACACTGAGAGCATATGCACCAAGACAAATTCCTTTTGTGTCCAATCACACTTGGCCAATAAAAAATTATATTCTATTCTAATTAATTTCTTCTGGAATAAGACTGAGAGCGTTCAAAATGGGAACAACTTGTCGTAAAAAAGCTTTCAACATATTTTAACCTTCCAAATTCTTCCTGGTTCAACATTTGCTCAATGGCATCTATTTTAAGGGCTCCCCAAAAGATATTAAAATATTTCCCTATGCAGCCTACTGCTTCACTACCTCCATATTATAATTATGGGGTCCTGACAGGACTAATCTTGCTCTGATTCTCAGCCCCACAAACCAAGCAGCAACCGAAGGGCAACCTACTTCATTATGTGATGCAGTCTTGGGTCTGTGAACTGGGTGGTTCTGTTATTATGATCTACAAAATATATTCTTCCTGATACTGTACTTCTAACCTCCCAGCCCGGAGGCAGAGGTCCAAGTTCATCACAATTCACACTGTTAAGGTCTCTGCAAAAAGAAAAAAGGGGAAAAAATGGAGGAGGAGGAACTAGATTTAACTCAATGCCAGCATTATATTAAATTCTTTGAACATGTCTACAGAAAAGAGAGACCATGTAAGTCTCCAAATCTAAGGAACGTATGGTTTCACTTCCTGCAAACATCTAAAGCAGGGATGTTAAACTCAAGGCCCGGGGGCAGGATCCGGCCCTTGGGATGCTTAGATCTGGCCCACGGGACCTCCCTGGAAACAGCGAAGGACCGGCCCGTGGTGTCTTTGCCAGCAAAAATGGAGCTCGGGAGGGCCATGTGCGGCCCTCATGAGCTCCGTTTTCGGCTGCGACGGCCTCCTGCAACTCTCTGCCAGCGAAAACAGAGCTTGGTTTTTGCTGGCAGAGCGCTTGGGCCATGGCAGGGGCCTCTAACATGAGTGACGTCGAGCCAGCTATGCCCACCCTAGCCATGCCCACCTGCACCCCCCGAGGTCAAACACAACCCTGATGCAGCCCTCAAGGAAATCAAAGTTGACACCCCTGATCTAAATCTACTCAAAAGCAGCGACTGTACCTACCTTGGTATCCTGGGATCGTGCCAGGTGCTAACCCCAGTTTGTGTATGCAAAAAGTAAACTTGTCCCTGTACTGTTGTCCTTTGCTCTAAAGAGACAGAAGAGAAAAGAAAAAGAGGCTAACAGAAAATGCAGAAATGCCTCACAAAACTTGGTGACTGAAGCCAGACCGAGTAAAACTGAGCTAAAGCTTAAAACAGTAGTTTATTTGCTTCCCTTACCTCTGTCATTGTTACAACATGAAGTGTATTGTGGTTTCCTCGCTTTTTAAATTAATTTTTGCTTACCGCTCATTCAGAAACTCAGTGCTGGAGTTGGAGCAATGTCCAGTCTTGTTTGTCATTCGCATTTTATTGGGCAGCTGTTTTAGGAGCTGCAAAAGATTTGCATGGTTCCCTCCCAACTACCACGAGAATCTGGTTTTAATATTGCCTTGCCAACAGGCCACGTGAACAGCAGTCCAGCGGCAAAATCCTGATACATTCATTTGAGAAATTCAACACTAACAGGGTTAAATTACCATCTGGCCAGTTCCAGGGGAAAAAGTTCTCCCACTTATTCTGCCTCTTAGACAAAAGCCAATCGCACATCAATAAACATAAATATCTCAGAAGTAAAACTATGGTGCCAAGTGAAAAATCCCATAAAGAGAAATGCCATTTCTGGGTGCAAAACAGGATCTTCCCCCAACATCCATTTTACCTATCTTATCTATCTATCTATCTATCTATCTATCTATCTATCTATCTATCTATCTATCTATCTATCTATCTACCTATCCATCCTTTCCTTCCCTTCCCTTCCCTCCTTCCCTCCCTTATATGCCACCTGATTCACTATGCAAAATGACTCTGGATGGCTTGCAGTGCCATAAAAAATATAGGAACAATTACACATATAAAAGATAATGGAACCACTCGGTCTTGGCCTCGGGATTGCCAGAGTAGAGATGGGCATCAACCCCGCCCAAACTCACCATAGCCTTCAGGCAGATCTGGTGATGGCGACTGATGACCGTGGGGCCTATTTTGGGGTGTCTGGACATGGCTTCTTACATCAGGACCCCGCAATCGCTGGACCTGCAGGGTCTGATCCTGGCCAGGGGTTTCCGCGAACCTGCAGTTCCCTCCACCGGCAGCTCCTGTGCTGTCTGTATATGGGGCTGGCTCTTCCATGTAGCAGCTCAGGGGCCTCCCAGGTCCCGAGTCTTCATAAACCGTTCTGAAAGTAGGAAGCTCATGAACAGATTTTCGCACATCCCTAAGGAAGTGTTGGAATAACCGACATTAGGGGAAGGGGCCCAGCCTTTCCAAGGAGATCTCACTCTCTGGAAGCCAAGAACCCAGAAAATTACCTTGAAACACAAAACTCATCTGATTCACAACTGCAAGATTTGGGGGGTGGGAGGGGGGAGGACATGTGTGCCAAAGACTAAATTTGCATTTATCTCTTAAATGACCACACTTCCTCCAGTGACTCACTTAATGATGATAAAATGCCGAGGGAAAGCGATCTGACTTTTCAGCCCTCATTCTTTGCTGCAATTGTTGTTGGGTTGTTGTTTTTTGTCCCAATCACTAAATTTAGCTTTTATTCTTAAACTGATAGAAGAGAATGTTTGTAGCTCAGGGTGGAACTATGTGGTCCTTGGTGCTATCTGAGACTGGTGGTTTTCTTGCAGATGTGTCATGATCCAACTCGGGAACATCATCAATGCACGATCACAGATGATGTTACCTAATTTGGAACTTTTACTAATTTGGAAGTTTCGCTGGCTGAGGAACTCTGGGAGTTGAAATCCACAAGTCTGAAAAGAGCCAAGTTTGCAGACCCCTGTTCTAGGGGACCAGAGACTGCACATCGTGGGACAATCTTGCACAATATGTTTAATAGTCTGCATATCTGCACAATCACCACAAGGGGAATCTTTCCACCCCTAGTGATGTAGGGCAGGACACGTAATTCTATTCAATTTCGAACTGATAAAGTGAGGCAAGTTTGGAAATAAAAGACTGCAAGAAGACTCCAAGCTCGGAAAGCACTAAAGATCCCAAATTGATCGGAAGACAGTATACCTACCCTTCATTCTCCAAGAGCCCCCTGCAGTCTACCACAGACCCTCCTGTGCCTATCCTATCTCGTGTCTGCAGGCTGACTGGAATGAGAAAAAGAGAAACAAAAACTCAAAACATTTCAGTATGCAAATAGAAGAGAGCAACGAAAATACAAAAACATTTTTGGGAAGTGGTTTAATTTGACATGGAAAGCATTTGTACGCCTTTTTTTTATAGACTCTCAAGTCTTTGGCCATGAGCCACATGCAGAGTTCCTTCCTATGAAGGCAGATCTGAGTACTTTGCTGGGACAACTTAAGAGGCAGTGCATTTTCATATTCTAATAATTCAATCAATCTTTAACGACAAAAAGAAAAAAAAGAAGAATATAGTAAGCCTTCTATTCCTAGTGCCGCATTAAAACGTCAGGAATTAAGGCCACTACCAATTAAAAACAATTAAGAAAGCAGCCACTGCCCAATAATTTAGACTGCAGTCCATAAAGTACTTTGGGCTAAAACACAAAGCCTTCCATATTAACATGCAATTGCAAAATTCTTTTCTCTCCAAAGAGCAAGGAGAGCAAATTTCTCACACTAGGGGGCAACCTAAAAAGGAATACTTTTTTTTACCACCTCAGTCACACTAAAAGGTATACTTTTAATAAAGTTATTCTGCTCGTTATATCTGGAGTTGAACACCACAGCTATATTTTAATTATCTGTTCAGGTACTCTTTCTTACCAACTATCTGGCCTCGGATTGCATCAGTGTCTGTGGGATTTAGTTTGCATAGATCCAAACGCTGGTCTAAAATGAACAAGAGGGAGGCAACAATTCAGCCAAGAATATATACACAATTGGGAATCAGTGTTCAGAACAGAGACACAAAATGTTGCCCAAGCCAACCCAGAAAACATTTGGCAATAAAGGCATGCTTACATCCCGTATCTTTTAGCCTGCTGATGGCGTTAGAAAGAAGTCGGACGCATCCCAGGAAGCCAGCTCCCTGTTTTTTGTGAATTTTCTTATGGTTCCAGACACTGATGGTGATAGAATCTGATTTTCCAACGTATCTAGAATAATCAGTCGGAGGAGGATATTTAACCGAGGTTCATTGTCTGGTACAACTTCCCCATTTATGAACCCATTTGAATAATGCTTTGGTTAACACTTCTTCTTTTATCAAAGAAGAGAAACATGCAACTAATCACTAGATTACTGTAATTTGCACAGCATGTTAAATAGATAACACACAAACATTTGTTAATTGCAGACAACCTTATTATAAACTACAAAAGTGCAGAGCTCATTAGACCTTGGAAAAGCTGTTTTTTTTCTTAAAACTGCAGTTACTGCATCAAGGCTGGTTTTTTGCACTACAAAGGACAAGAGACACCTTCAGCTCCTGACAGCCGAGGAATTATGCCAGGATTTCTAGAAAAAGTGATCTAGGCTTCCATTTCTGGAATCCAGAAGTGAGATAAGATGCAATGTTTTTTTCAACTGAGGGGCTTTTAAAAGTACATGAAGACATAGTCACTTGGGCACACCTAAAATAAGTGCCTGGGAGTCTAGCCGATATCTCAACTCCCAAGCCCCAAAATTAAGTCTTGCAAATTATTACACAACACATTCTCTAACAAAACATACTAATAATCATCCCCGGGGGGGAGTGGGCATTGCCTCAATATTACTTCGGATCAGCACTGCTAGTGTAAAGCATTTCAGATGACCAGTTGCGTAAGAGAGGAAATGTAGAAGGAATGGTTATTTTATGGATTATTTGGGAACTGCTTTCTTAAGACTATTCGGTAACCTACTTGCATTCATTGTGTTATTTCTCTCTTGCTGTTAAGTTACCTTAGGCCCTGGTTCCTAGGTACAGATCAAGGTTGTGGATACTTCACGCAAATAAATATGTCAGAAACAATGATGGTGTCTTGGAACCCACCTCAGTGAAGCAGGCGGCATAGAAATTTAATCACTCCCACTTATGACTGCATGACGATAACTTTGTTGCTTGTATCCTTACGATTTATACTGATATTGTTTCCTGGTATGATTTGATTGCTTATTTGTATCCCGTGACTATCATTAGGTGTTGTACCTTATGATTCTTGACGAACATATCTTTTATTTTATGTACACTAAGAACCGTATGCACCAAAGAAGAATTCCTTGTGTGTCCAATCACACTAGTGCAGGGGTCTGCAAACTTGGCTCTTTTAAGACTTGTGGACGTCAACTCCCAGAGTCCCTCAGCCAGCAAAGCAAAGCTGGCTGAGGAACTCTGGGAGTTGAAGTCCACAAGTCTTAAAAGAGCCAAGTTTGCAGACCCCCTGCACTAGGCCAATAAAGAATTCTACTACTTCTACATCAGTGAAAAAAATATGTAAGTAAAATAATTGCTGAACAGCCAACTTACAAATCATAATGCTGGTTCCACTTGGGATCTAAGGTGTTCTTCACAGTGTCGGTGGAATGACACTGACCAGACCCATCCACCACAATCTTCGCAAAGGGGTCAGGAAGCCCTGCAAAGGACGAAGGCAACCCAGTCACCACAAAGACCAATGAAGCTAGCGGATGACTACTGAACCACAATGTTTAACAACTGCTCTCTTTGTAATCCTGAGAGGTAATGTTAAAACAGTTGCTGGGAATACAGAACATTTTCTCGCTGGTAAAGTTTTTTTTTTTTTACTATGGAAGGGGTAGAGCATGGAGTAAAAAAAAACAAAAAAAACACAGACCGTGAGCGAAATACACTCAGACCTCTTTTAGTGGCCTCTTGGCTTAAGGTCTCTATTTCAATCTTTAACCCCACCTCCCCAAAGACCCCAAACCTAGAGCAACGTTGGAGCCAGTCAACTTTTGCTATGCTGTACATGCCTTGGGTGGCCCTTGATTTAAAAGCTGCATGCCCCTGGAAAAGAACACGAATTTCCCGTGAAGCTCTCGATCACTAACTAATTCCATGGTGTGCTATTTTTAAAAGTCCCCTGAAATTCTGAAAAATGCAACTAAGCCTTTTTCGGGTTGCTAATGTACGATCTTCAGCGTGTCACACCAGGCCTGTCCGGGAAAAGAACTTGCGCATTTCTTAATGCAATGGTGATTCCCGGTTAATAAACTGGGACTTGATCCTGCCATCTCACAAGAGGAGATATTAACCGTGGCTTACAGCGCCTCACCCAATTTGGAAGGAAGAGAGTGAGCATGAGCAGAAATGTATTTGCTGGCAGCCGCCAGAGTTGAGCTCTGCCTTTAAGCAGCTCACAGCAAAAAGATCACTGCTCGCTGCTTCGTGGTCTGGTGAATAGAAGTTTCAGACAGTTACGCTTCCGACTCTCGAAAAATTTTCCTTAAATACCCTCAGCAGAAACATACAAGATCAATAGACATACTAACATCAGTAGACTAGCTTCAATAAGCGCGAAGGATGCGGTGGGGAGGTATGAAAAAGTATATTTTCAGTTACTTACTGAAGAAATCTTTCTTTGCAAGATTCTTGGCACAAAGCACTGCGAGAAAAAGAGAAAGGTTAGCAGATTCCACTCATATTTCAGCATAAACAGCTCAAGCTGGGAAAAGATTTCTCTTACACACCCCAGGGCACAATTTATAAAAAGCTCAGAGACGCATACAACTGGATTAATAAATAGCAGCATTACGTTTTGATTATTTTCATGAATCGCACAGCACATATTTTCCCAAACCTGGGCTTTTGCCTTCTAATTCATTTATATGGAGAAACCATGGAAAGTTTGTTCGTTGTACTAGGAACTTTTTTTTTTTAATTGGCCGTTTCTAGGATTTTGAGAACTCAGACAAGGTTTGGCTTGTGTGATCAAATTAAAGCCTTGTTGAGATTCAAGTGTTTTCCAGCCAGCTTTGTGGTTTCTTACTAGAGTTTTTAAAAAGTTATTCTTCCAGCAAAAGGAATCGACACTTAGTATTATCACAGAGGTGCTATTCTTAACAAAAATGTTTTTGATCACTAAAAGAAACCAACGATAACATTACAGACGGGAGCAGAAAAAGCAGCCTGAAAATTCAACCAGTTGCCTTTAAACAAAAATATTGTGAAATGCTGCAATTATGAGACTGATTGAAAAGCATTCATGTGGAACAATTCTCAGGGCACAACTTCTTTTATTCATAATCCTACTGTGGGTAAAGTTGCAGAAGTAACCATGTCACACACCTCAAACTTCAACTTCTGAACTGACTCTCTATAAAAGTACCTTTCCTTACGGGCAATGAACGTATCAATAGCCTTAAAACACACACACTGTTTGCTGCTACAGGCGCTCAATATAACAGGAAGTCCTCGACTTACAACGGTTCATTTAGTGACCGTTCATAATTACAACAGCACTGTAAAAAAAGTGACTTACGGCTGTTTTTCACACTTAGAACCGTTAGGGCATCCCCCCGTGGTCACGTGATCAAAATTCAGATGCTTGGCAACTGGTTCATATTTATGACGGCTGAGGTGGCCTAGGGCCATGTGATCAGCTTTTTGTGACTTTCTGACGAGCAAAATCAACGGGAAATCCAGATTCACTTAACAACCATGTTACTAACTTAAGAAATGCAATGATTCACTTAACAACTGTGGCAAGAGAAGTCTGTGACAACTGTGGCAAACTCACTGAATGTTTCACTTGGCAATTTAAGTTTTGGGCACAACTGTGGCCCTACAGGTCAATTACCGGTATTACAATACCCTTATTTTTGCGATGTACTTTTTTAAACAATTTCTTGCTAGAATTTAATGACAAATAACTTTTGACTTCCAGCATCCACTCATGATAGGGAGTTCAGAAGGCTGTTACTTGTGCATGCACGAGCAAGCACATCAATAGAAACATAAAGAAGACTTTGAAAGCTAAGACCAAAGGTTTGTTTAATCAGAAAATCCATTCTAGTCCTGCTCTGTCAAATACACCCATTAGCTGCCAACAGCTGGCCTTTAAAAGTGAACCCTGAACACGAAGGTTCATTTATATAGCAAAGTCAATACCAAGGCCCAAAACAAGCCACCTTCTCCCGATTAGAGGCGTGTGACAATAGGGGCTTTAAGCTTCATCCGAATCATCCAAAGTGCTTTCTCCGTTTTTAATTTAACGAAAACATTCATTCCTTGACATCTGTAGTTACATGAAGAAAGGAAAAGGCTGGTTGAACAATGGAAACTATGCCATGTGTCTGAAAGAGAGTTTTAGACAAAAGAACATGTAGCTGAAAGGAATGGCGTCTCCTTCCTGCTTCACATTAGGTTTCCTTAAATTCCACCTTTTTTTTTTTTGCTGCTTCTTTCAACTGAGTTTACTTTGCTATCAGGGTTCAGTTGGGGGGACAAAATGAATCTGACAGGCTTAAGACTGTGGGCCGCATCCAACACACTGAAATGTAACAGAAATTAAAAGTCCTGCATTTGGATAGCAAAAAAAAAAAAAGCCCAAGAGATGATGTTTGGCCTGGCAGTGGTGCATACGAGAGAAGGACAAGAGGTGTCTAGCTAGTCGCAAACTGAGCAACATTGCCAGCAGTGCCCTGCAATTGTAAAATAAGTTAAACCCGTCTTAAGCTGCTTTAAGCGAGTAGCTCCATTCTGTAATACAGGGTTAGGCTACGCAAGTGGAGAACGCTCTGGATGAAACGTTTCAAGAAAAAGGCAGAATGAGCGAGACCACTTGCAGGTGGATGGGTAGGGATAGCTAAAGAGGTAGAATGGAAACGTTAGGAAAAACAGTTGGAAGAGCTGGCTATATTTAGCCTGGAGAAGAGAAGATTAAGGGCTGACAGAATAGCAGTGAGGAGATGATCCATTCACCTTCGCTGGAGGCATTTAGTAGAGGATCATTAGCTACTCCTTAGTGGTGCTGCCGTCACAATATTCCTTTCAGGGGATTGGGCTGGATGAAAGCCAAGGCCATTTTCAATTCTATGATTCCCCGACAGCTGATAAGACTACCGGAAGCTAAATCAGGAATCGGGAAATCGATTGTCCCAATATTTTCAATTAGACACGATCAGGCTAGAACTTTAAACGGAAGGATCTGCTGCCACCATACAGCTAGCCTTCGACTTACAACCACAACTGAGCCCTGAATTTATGCTGCTAAGTGAGAAATCTTGTTAAGTGAGTTTTGCCTCATTTTTATGACTTTTCTTGCCACATTTGCTAAGTGGATCCCTGCCGTGGTAAAATTAGTGACATGGTTGTTAAGTGAATCTGGCTTTCCCATTGAAGGTCGCAAAAGGGGATTGTGTGACCACCGGACACTGTGACCATCATAAATATGCCAAGCCTCTGAATTTTGATCACGATAACAGGGGTGCTGCAATGGTCGTAAGTGTGAAAAATGGATGTAAGTCTTTTTTTAGTGCCCTTGTAATTTTGGATGGTCACTAAACAAATTGTTGTAAGTCAAGGACTACCTATATCTAGTTTAGCCTCTCAAGTGGTCATAAAGGGGGAAAAAACTACTGTATCCTAGTTACCAGATCACATTAAAATAGTCCAGAGCTGGATTTTTTCATCGCTAAAGAATCTGCAATCTCGCATTTTTCTTTCTCTTCATTTGGTTTTACAGAAATAACACATCTTTGGCAGGAACAGCGAAACATAGGAACATTAATTTGACTACTTCATGAGATCTGATTGTGGTTCAGTCAAAACAGAACTGTTATTTCTTTTATTCATGTCTTATCAACTGCAAGCCAAGAATGAACCAACAGATACTTCATTTCCTCAAGATAGAATTACAGAGTCTGGTTCCTTACAAAAGCAATCACCAACTGAGTGCCCTCGACATAACCCATACTTCAATTCCCAGAATTCCCAAGCAACATGGATTTTACCTTTGCAAATTGTGAGAACTCCAGGGAGAAGGGCTCGCGACAATAACTGGGTGTGCAGTGGGGACATGTTATAAAGCCATATGCTCATTTTAGGAAGCACAATCTGTTTGGCTCAATGGTTTTCGTGTAATACTTGCAACTTGCTGAACTCCCTAAATTCCCACAGCAAAATCAGAATTCGCTCTATGCTCAGAGCAGCCCAAAACGCTATGAGTTTTTGCTACCGGGCCACCATTCACAAGGTTTGCTTTCGTCATAGTATAAGCTGACTGAGAAATACTGCAGGTTAGACAGCTAGAGATGAAAAGGAAAAGAGACAAAACCAGTCAAGTAACACTTAACTCAGGTTGCAAAAATTCAACCTCATTCTTCGAGGGAAAGAATTTTTTGATCTTTGCAGTAATGGAAGAAAAGCAAAAAGAGAGACTGCCATAAGCCAAGATCAACAGCTGGGTAGAACGATGCAAGGTTAGGATGCAGACAAAGCCTGGAGGTAGCTCTGATTTTGTAGAAATTTTGGAAATAAAGACTTTCATTAGCTCTAGTGTTGGTCAGCTCCCTGGCAGCTTGCCTGGGCAAAGAACAGGGGTTGGACTAGAAGGCTTCCAAGGTCCCTTCCGACCCTATTATTTTATGTTTTATGAACTCTGAAGCGCCACAAGGAATTAGAAAAAAGAATTTTGGAAAGGCGACCAATATCAACAAGTTATGTGAACAACTTGTCAGCCACAACTGATCAGGACAGTCTAAGCAAATCACAAGTTTTATTCCATACTTTAAATGTTGAAATAAACCATTCTCACAACTTAATTCTAAAGCTTAACAAGACCTATAGAAACATCAGAAAGAAACAGCTCAACAGAAAATGCAGATATTTTCTCCTTGCCACAAAAGTAAACATGTACATCATTAGCAGAGCCAGAATGATCAAACCACGTTGTCCTCCCAAAAGCAGGTCTAAGTAAACTCTCTCTTATGTATGCCAAGAAATTCTTGTTATCAAAGGCATCCGGCTGCTGATACAGGGATGGAATTCAGGATATTATTCCTCCCGAATTAAAACCAATACCCTTCATTAATGCAGCCGGTTAGACTCACAATTTCTCTTACGGACAATTAATGAACGACCATCTTGGGGAAGGAAGAAGTTTTCTTCCAGAAGGCTAAAAGCACCGTTCTTTTTCCCTCATGGCCAATAGGTAGTTGATGTTCATTGGATTGACATCAGAACTTATTGCCAATTTCTGTCCAGCCCTGGCCTGAAACTGAATGTTTTGTACCTCTATAGCTATCTAAAATGCTAACATTTTCTGTAATAAACTTAAAGGCAGTATTAATCCTCCTGAGTAGTACCAAGGATTTTATCCTGTCGTATATGCTACAGACACCACTGTAATTCCTGAGTTGGATAAGTGTGCTTGTAAGAACCTGTCTTAAGGCCACCTGAGAATTTGCTTCTATTTCCACAAAATACCAAACTAAGTCGTTCAAAAAAACAAACTACAGTAACACATAATCTGATCATTCAACAGCAGCATGCTACGATTTTCTAAACGTCCATTGGAGAGCTGACAATCTATAACTTCTGCGCATTAAAATAGTATCAACTGTGTAGTACTGCATAAGATCTATTTATACGAAGCTGAAAGCAATTCAGGTAGCTATTAAAGAATAGCAGTTCCTCGCTACTCATCCATTAAGAAGCTAGAATTCCTCAGGATTTATTCACACCTTCTTAGCCACTTAAATTCAGTCTAACAGCATTCACATCCAAAATTTTAAAATAACTCATCATGCTTAGCATTATCCATACTCGACAGAAATTCCATTGAACAGAGTTGGGACCTAATTATACTTCAAGTGCTTTATTAAAGTAACAGATTAAAGACTCAATGGAAAGATAGTCAAAAGAGAGAAAAAAAAGAAGCCTCAGTAGCAGACATTTCAGGGTTGACTTTGATCATCTGTATCATCTGAAGACTTTACCACCTCCCCAGCCCCCCCCCCCCAACAAAAATCCTTGCAGCATTTCTGCGCTGCATTTCAAGAAATCCTTATTTTTAGTTTTCCGTAGGACTTTCCCTGCTTAATTCCACTGAAAGCTATCTCAGTGCACCAAAGTTCCCTTAATGGCTTTCAGATCTGCATAATATGCAATTCCCCAAACTCAAAAATCATCAGTGACCTATTTAGGAGGGAAACTCTTTTCTAGTAATTCTATACCCAACGGAAGGCTATGTGCCTCACAATGATTTCTTTCCTGCTTTCCAAACGGGCGACGTAATTTGAACAACTGTACCATATTAATTAGAGTGTGATATAATATACTACCAATAAATACAATCAAAAATCTACAGATGACCCCTGAGCTCTCCTACTTCAAAAAAAAACAAACAACACACCCCAACACCTAAGTGCATTTAATTGGAAGAAATTATGACAAACAGGAGCAGCTTCATCCTAAATTAAATCCCCCAGAATGCTAGTTCAGATTTAAGTTTTAGCTGAAATTTGATAAAAAGTTTCTCTTGACTCTCTTCCCTATGAAGTTATTAAATATTTATTTTGTCGTAACACCCTCATTGTAGTATTCTTCTCTTGAAGCAGATACATTCATTTCTGACGTGGGAGGCACTTGACAATGAGGAAAATTCATTACCTGTAGTCCTCAACTTGAGGCCATTCGTTTAACGGCCATCCAAAGTTACGACGACACTGGAAAAATGTTATTTAATGACCGGTCCTTGCACTTAAAAGCATTGCCGTATCCACACTTGTGTGATCAAAATTTGGGTGCTTGGCAGCTGGCATGTACTTACCAGGTTTTCAGCCTATCTGGGATCACATTTGTGACATTACAGGCAGTCCTCGACTTACAACAGTTCATTTAGGGACCGTTCAAAGTTACAACGGCATTTTAAAAAGTGACTTATGACTGTTTTTCAGAGTTTCAACCCTTGCAGCCTCCCCGTGATCATGTGATCACAATTCAGACACTCGGCAACTGACTCATATTTGTGACGGTGGCAGTGTCCCGGGGTCATGTGATCCCCTTTTGCGGCCTTCTGACAAGCAAAGTCAATGGGGAGAAGTCAGATTCACTTAACAAACGAAGGGTTACTCACTAATAAACTGCACTGCTTCATTTAACAACCGTGGCAAGAAAGATGGGGCTGTGTGGCTCAGACTGCTAAGACCGTCTGTTATTAACAGCAGCTGCTTGCAATTACTGCAGGTTCAAGTCCCACCAGGCCCAAGGTTGACTCAGCCTTCCATCCTTTATAAGGTAGGTAAAATGAGGACCCAGATTGTTGGGGGCAATAAAAGTTGACTTTGTATATAATATACAAATGGATGAAGACTATTGCTTGACATAGTGTAAGCCGCCCTGAGTCTTCGGAGAAGGGCGGGACATAAATGCAAATAAAAAAAAAAACTGTGGCAAGTAATATGGGGCAAAACTCACTTAACAAATGTCTCATTTAACAACAAAAATTGTGGTCGTAGGTCCAGGACCACATGTATGTTGGTTCCTGTCTGGTTTTTTTTTCCTATGTAAATCATTAACAAAACAACAAAAGCAGCAATGAAATGCGGGTGCTGAATCCAAAAGTGAATTCAGACTTCTAATGTTTTTTTTCTGATTTCCTCAGAGAAGGAAAGAAGTCCAAGCTGAATCTCTAGGGCTCTAAGTCAGGGGTCTCCAACCTTGGCAACTTTAAGCCTGGAAGACTTCCCTAGCCATTTGGCTGGGGAATTCTGGGAGTTGAAGTACACCAGGCTTAAAGCTGCCAAAGTTGGTGACCCCTGCTCTAAGTCACCCTTGTTGGTTACTCATTTTCTTCGACTGCCTGAGAGCAAACCTCTCTGTTATTCAATAAGCCATGACACCTGAAGGAAGAGCTGTAGAATTCTTTTTTTAAAAAAAAAGCAGTTTTAAAATGCTCGCTGCTTGCATAATTCAGACAATGTTGTCCATGTATGAGATGCATGTTCTTCCTCCCACTAGCAAGCATAACTCAGATTCCAAGTTTCACTTCATTTGCCAAAAATGTTATGCATACTTAATACTTACAGTTCGCTGAAAGTTCTGGTTCAGGACAGTGCTGTACAATGACCCATAAGGGCAAATGAAATGAAGAATCAGGCTGTATTGGCCAAGGTCAAAGATACAAACATTTGGATCACGTTTGAAATCCAAGCACTTCCCCAAGCTTTAGTTTCATCAACACATCTCCAATGTTAGTCAACACTTGAGAATGGAAACTGCTAAACAACCTGCTCTTGAACAAAACTTGAGTGGAAAGAAATGAGATTTGTGTAAATCCAGACTGATCAGCCAAAACCAAATGATTTTTTAAAAAAGTAAGTACTGTAAGCTTAGGACCAGATCTTGAATAGAAGACAACCACAAAATGTCAGGACTTGAAGCTAGACTGCAAAGATACGCACACGCATATACATCCAAAGTAACGCAACAACAAACTACTTTCGTCCTATTGCCAAAGAAAGCTCTTGCAATTTTTCTTTCTTTTTGAGGCAGGAGAGTGTGATTACATTGTGGCCCTCAGGAAGCATTCAAATCTCTGCAAATTGTCTAGTCAAATGGATAACTGACATTGGAAAGTCTCCTCTCCTTCCAAAAGGACTCTTAAAAAGCCATTCCATAGTTAGAAATGATGAAATATTTCTTATTTTTATAATACTGTTCAATTTATTCATATAAAATCAATCCATTTATTCATATAAACATTTATATCTTCCCATTCCAAATGCCTCTTTACAAGAGCACTGAAGAAAGGACATCAACCCTCTCCGATACATTTGAATCCCAATCATAGGGTGTTTTTTTTTTAATGTTTTCAATCGGCAAAAATTCATTTCCAGATAAATCAGTTGATAAGAAAACTAATTTTCATATGTACTGAAATATCTACTCTAGGCAAAATACTGATTGTTCAGTCTGCATTTTGGCAGATCACTTTCTATTCACCCAGTGCTCTTTTGTAAGTAAAGATATTTGCACCTTCGGTCCTCAATGCTGACAGAGCAGAGCCAGGAGACTGGATTACAGGAAAACTGTTTGTAGGGCACATTCAGAATAGAGTTGAGGATATTGCCGGATTTGAATGAACCTGTTCTAGCATAATTTATAGCCACTTGTGATACAAAGTTCAGGAAATGTTGTCTTTAGCATCTTCTATTGTGACTGAACAGCCTTGTGAATCATTATGTTAAACTGTCTTTAAAACAAAAAGCAATTCCTGGCACTTGATTTATGTGGCTTCGAAGTTAATAGGTACAGTTCCTTTAAACCCTTGGAAATCAATGGGTGAAACAAGACCCTCAGGCACAGAAACAGTGGTGGATTTCAAAAAATTTTACTACCGGTTCTGTGGGTGTGGCTTGGTGGGAGTGGCTTGGTGGGCGTGGCAGGGGAAAGACACTGCAAAATCCCCATTCCTTCCTGATCAGCTGGGACTTGGGAGACAGAGAATAAATGGGGGTGGGGTCAGACAGAATTTTTACTACCGGTTCTCTGAATTACTCAAAATTTCCGCTATCGGTTCTCCAGAACTGGTCAGAACCTACTGAAACCCACCTCTGGATAGAAAGTAATGTGTGGCCCATGACTGTCCTGGTGTTTCCATACCTATTATCATAACTTGGAAAATTGAATTATTCTGAGAGTTTATAAGTAACTCTTGTTGAGGGAGGGAGGGAGGGAGAAAGAGAAAGAGAGGTGGGGGGAAGCACCAATTCTGTGTTTTAACTTAATTTGGTACTTTTTTTATCTATGCTTGTAAACATTTGCATCTTTAACAAAACTGCAAAGAATGTAAGGTAGCCGTAACAATGCATGCTATTATGAAGGAGGGTCTTTTTCTAACTAAAGCTGTATCAGCCTATGTAATGCACTTTTGTTCCTCAAATATGACAGCATTCCTCTAAATCTGAATCTATACTCTGTTTGTATAGAGTAGATCTGCACTAACAAACACTGAGCGAACAAAAGAAAGTGCAATGTAAACTTGCTGTCTAACCACTGATGAAGAAAGCAGATTGTATTCAGAACATCTAAAATGACAAAATAGCCAAGACCCAGCAGGACAAATTTACTTGTTCTGAATTATCCTAGTAATATTTCTCCCCCACCTTTTTTTTTTGCTCACAGCAAAACTGCACTTAAACTAGGGCACTTAAAACATTTTAATAGTGATATGACTCTACAGTACTGTGGAAACCAGCTTTGTCACTATACACAAGCAATGTGATGCTCCTTAGTTGCAAGCGATATCTTTCTATTCCATGGGTCAAGATGAACTATAGAACTTCGTTTCTATTGCACAGCTAATATGGTAAAGATGGTGGCATTATAACACAACATCATGTAATAAAGCAGCCGTCTGCTTTCAGGGAGGATTAGATTTAAATCGAGTTGATTTAAATCATGATTTAAAAATCACTAGTAAAAAGGCTTGATTTAAATTAACTCAATTTAAATCATAATTTTTAAAGAGCAACTGTCATCTCTGTCCTGCAGCAGCTCCTCCTCTGACCTGCTGTTGACTCACCGACAGTTCCAGTATTGCGGAATATCCAGCCTCATGCTCCTAACTAAGCTCCATTTCATGCTAAATTATTAATGTATCTTAAATAGAGACTATCTTTAGATAGACTTTTACTCCAAAAGCATTCTATTAAAATAAATTTGGCAAAAATAAAAAAAATCCAAATTAAATTAAAAAAAATGATTTAAATTTTTAAAAGTCCATTTTTTTAATTTTTTTTTAAAAAGTCATCATTTTTTATCCACCCTGTCTGCTTTTAATTATGTGGATTATGGAGTGTTTGTGAAAAGTCCATGCAGACTCATAAATAAACACCTAGACAGACATCCTGGAACAGCAGGGAAATTGTAGACAGTGGCATCCTAGAGGAATGAAAAGCAAAATGTACACATCATGCAACCATTTTTCAAAGTTCACTGTTAACAAGATAATTAGGAATGCCCATCCACAAATCTGTTGGGCAATCATAGAAATCCTTGCACCGATGGGCTAATTAAGACACTAAGAGATGGAAAAAAATTCCTGAAATACAACATAGTCCATTACTCTAAATCAACTTTCGCCAACCTGGTGCCTTCCAGACGAGTCAGACCTCAAGCTTTCATAATTCCCATGGAGGAGCAAGGTGACTGGAGACAATTGAAATACACAAGAGGGTAATCTAGAAAAACTGTCTGAATTAAAATGGCAGGAAGAAACTGATTAACATCTGAAATAAGTCCATTGCTCATTTAAATATTGCACTTTAGGAAAGAGCAACCTATCCTTCTGATAGCTGTCACGATTCTGTTGCTCCAATTTTGCAAAGTACAGACAGTCCTCAACTTATGACCACAATTCAGCCCAAAATGTACATTGCTAAGTGAGAAATTTGTTAATTTGAGTTTTGCCTCATTTTACGACTTTTCTTGTCAAGCTTGTTAAGTGAAGCGCTGCAGTTGTTAAAATAATAAAACACTGTTGTTAAGTCAATCTGGTTTTCTCATGGACTTGGCTTGTCAGAAGGTCGCAAAAGGGGATCACGTGATCCGGGGACACTGCAACCGTTGTAAATACGAACCAGTTGTCCAAATGTAAATCACATGATCATGGGGAGGCTGCAATGGTCATAAGCGTGAAAAACGGGTGTCCCTTTTTTCCAGTGCCGTTGTAGCTTTAAACGGTCACTAAGCAAACTGTTGTAAGTCCAGGAGTACCTATAGTCAAAAGTGGTCCAGATCATACTTCCATCCTCCAAGGTGAATTCATCTGAGAATTTATATTAGTCTGAAATGTCCCAGTAGACAGACCAGCTCTCTTTTCCACCTCTCTCTTCGGTCCATCTTCTTTTCTGGGAATAGTTTACAAATATGTGTCGATTCAGTTAAAAACAAACCGTCCTGACATTTTAATTAGAATTTTCCCTAAGAAATATTTTTGACTGCAGGTTAGCACATTTCAGTCTCCCTCTTCAAGTTTTTGAAACCTTCTGAGTGACAGGGGTGTAACTTTAATTTTTCATTTTTAGCAAGGAATTCAACAGATCATGGACCGATTTGGTTTCCTTCTTAGCATTTTAGTATTAGAAAAGAATACAGTTGGCTGCAATTCTGGGAGGCTGAAGGCAGGGTAAAAGATTTAGCAACACCAAACAAACATCACTAGCTAAGCAACCAAGTGGCCTTCCAGATGTGCTGGATTTACATCTCTCAATATTCCCGGCCAACATGATCCAAGGCCAAATGTCAGGAAATACGAGAACTGAAATTCAATTCATCTGGACAGCACCCATTTGCGGAAGGTTACAACAGAGAAAAGCGCTTGCAGAAAGGGTTTTTTCCCCCCTTCCTTGTAATGTTTGTAGCTTCTTTTCAAGATGCTCCAATTTATAAAGAACATCCTGAGTTATCCATTAAACTGTCTTTGACATATTGCAGACATTTTTGATTTTTTACTGTATCTGGGAATTTCTTTCCTATCTCCCAAATGATGATGGCTGCGTGGCTTGATGAAATGAATTAGTTGGAATGAGTGGTTTTAATAAAGCTACTGTATAGTTTGTGGGTGTGCCTATTGAGGAGGATGACTATATTAAATAAAGAGAAAACATAATACAAAAAAAATCATTATTTCCCTATTTGTTTTTCACCTTCTGTAACAGGTGCTCAAAGTGGCATACGTTACATTCCCTTCTCCTATTTTCCACAAAAACAACAATCTTGTTGGTTCAGGCTTAAACTGACCCTAAGAGCTTTTATGGCTGATGGTGGAACAGAATTAGAAGTGAGGAGACCCAGATTCAACACCTTAACTTCTACACTGACTCTTGCTCCTATGCGAATAAGCTTTGAGAAAATTACTTCCAAAAGAACACAAGTAGCACTCCAGCAGTTTAGAAGAGTGCTATAAATTTACTTTTCCTTGAACGAGGAGGGAGCAAAATTTAACCTACATTCTATAATTGTTCTTAGCATATTTGACAGCAAATCGTTAAGGGGTGAGCATGTCGCTTTACGCATCCCTTTATATTTTTAGTGACAGGAGATTTTCAAATTAATCTTTGCCTGTTAGGTAGCTAATAGTTAATCAATATGGTAGTTATTTGTAAAAGTTATTTCTAGAGCTTGACATAAGTAAGGAGAGGCACGCCTGATCCAGAGAGAATTTTGTGCAGCTGCAACGGAGGTGAATCTACTTGGAGCCATGCACCACCACACCCTTTCTCTAGGAGTCCAATTTCTTAAAGAATGGATCATTTTACTCGCAAAGAGAGGCAGAAAGATGACTAAGAGATGCTTAAATGGCATTTATCTCATTTAGTAAACTCAGCAGATAGGATTCCAAAAGACACATTAAATATGTACGATAGGATTTGGGCTCTTTCCATGAACCCTTTGGAAATGGGAAACCTCACTTTTAAAAGCAGAGTGCTTTCATAGACAGAAAAGATGGCTGTAATTTGAGAAACGAGGCCCAAGAAATACGTATCCACGCGAAATTAGTTCCACAGTTCCTCGGAATTCAAACGGTGTCTTCCAGAAACAAGAGATTTCTTTGAGCTATAAATTGGATGGCCCAAAGGGATTTATCTCTGCTGTACGCAAGCTTGCCTTTGACACAAGCCAGTGCAAGTTTTGGCCTCTCACATGATTAAACATTGCTGAATGAAAAGTAACCCCAAACCATGTACTGCATTAGAATTCAGCACATTCTTGCCCAGAAAAATCTCATCTAGCCATCAACCTAGGGGCTATTATCTCTCTCTTTTATCATTCTTCCATGTGTCAACTTTCATTCTCTTGCCAGACTTAGAATTCAAAAGCCAAATTAGGTATTTAGAACGTTGGGTTATTATTTTCATTTTTCCCTTGTTTTTTTGGCATAGCAAATTCTATCTTTGGAAGTTACTCTCTCCCTGTGAAATGTTTTTATTATTCAAGAAATTAAACAGAAACTTTGTATCGGATCAATAGGGCAATGTACAGTCTAAATAAATAATTGAGAGATATTTATTTCGAAGTGCTCCATGCTCTGACATAGCCTGTTCCCATAGTTCTCTAAATTAGAAGAAAAACATTTTTTTTCAAAAGGGCAACTATTTAATCATTACCATATTAGTAGTAAAAATCTGACTGGGATTCCAGCCTATCAGTTTAAAGGGTACTGAAAAGAGTGAAGAAATACAATCTATGCAGAGCAGTCAGTTAGCCACCTAAATTTTCTACTTGGAAGTAATTTTCTGGAGAGGGATCATCCTGGAGAAAGTCTACCCATGTGGTCACTAAAACCCAACACTGACTTGATGGCACATAATCATATATTAAATGATTTACTGGAGCAAAGAACCCAGAGTTAAGCTCATCTATTCCGCAGAATTTGTTTCCAGCTGTAACAAAATAAAATGACAGTAGAAGCAAAAGGATATTATGCAGGCCACATTTTTGAAAAGACGGACCCTGTCATCACACATTTCTGAAAACGACCAGAAAAAAAAAATCAACTGGGCCACTTATAATTTCAGTGTCAAAGATCACTAGTTAACTATGCTGCATCAGTCAACATTGATATTCGCATCCAGCTTTAGGGCATGGTGCTCATCTCCGTTTCTTGACCAAGGGAGCCAGCGTTGTCTGAAGACAATTTCCATGGTCATGCGGTAAACACGACTATTCACCAAAGGGACACGGAACCTTCCTACCAAAGTGCTACCTATTAATCTACTTGCATTTGCATGTTTTCCAACTGCTAGATGGGCAGGAGCTGGGGCAAGGAACGGGAGTTCACCCTGTCTCACAGAGTTCGGGTCTCAAACCTGGACTTGTCAGTTCTCTGACTAGCTCAGCGTCTTTAACTGCCAAGCCATCGTGCCCCCTCAGATGTCAGTATGCTGGGCGTAATCTCTTCAATCTTCTTTTTAACATACAGCTCCAATGAACTTAATTTCAAAATCTGACCTATTATAGTTTGAAGCTTCCATTATAATCCAATTTATGGGAGGCTGGAGAAGAACTGTCTTTGCATTAATAAACAGGGTGATTTCTTATACTTCACATTTTCAAACCATGTTTCTCTTGCTATTACAGGATAGCGCTGATATCACCATACTTCTGCAGCTAATTAAACTCACCATCCAAGATGAGCTTTTAAAAATAATTTCACCCGTCCAACCATCTCAGATCAATGGTTTGTTTTGTTCGCCAGGCTGTATTTAGCTGTACTCTTCTGCTAATGCAATAAATATTGCTGCTGTATTGAATTTCCTTTTCCTTGTTATATTCTCAAATCTACATCAAGGGCATGAATAGAAGTTGACTTAATGAAAGTTTTTTTAAAAAAAGAGCAAAACAGAGAATTAAATCCACAGAAATATTTGGGAAAAAGGAGGAATCAACTTTAATTTGTCCAGTGCTAGTAACTAAAATATAAAATGGCATTTGGACACGTTATACCCACATAACAAATTTCAACATTAGTCACTTGACCAATACAATACTCAATAGATGCAGTCTTTCAAATTTCTTCAACCACATCTGGAGACTTGCAAACGAAAATACAAGCAACATTCAAACCATTCAAAAACAAACCAGTTTGGCTTCGAACAATCAAATCATCTGACTGTTAACAGACATAATATGTGGGATTTGCTATTGAAGGGCAACCTTTTTGCACCCTATGGTAGCAAATTATTAGTTATATCTATGGTATTACATAGTAGCCTCTAAAATGTCATGTAATAGTGCATACGAAGATATGAAAATCTGAATGTGCTTGCAAAAATATATGGAGCAGAGAGCTTTAACCGAAGCCAGGTGTTAAGAAAGTTGATATGTTCAAAATTAAATGAGTATCGTTGCAAGCTAGAAATCTAATGCTAAATAAGTTTGTCAAGATTATTTCAAAAGGATTACACACCAGGTCCCAGCCTACCTCTATAGCCATACTTATATAATAAAAATTAATTTTCAGGGAGTGCTAGCAAGTTAAAAATATTACTAGCTTAATTATTACCTAAGATTTATAATTTACAACTCAGGGTTTATACATAAAGAAAAGTAGAGCTTAGTATGGCCAGCTTTGACTTATTAAAAAAAACAATACTGAAATTCATAAACGAATGGTCTGAGACAGTATGGTAGCTTTCTACATTTCTACCAATCGCATCAACCCAAACAAAGTTTAGATAATCTGTAAAATTCTTAACTCGGTTGTTATTCTCAACTCTCAGGTATCACTTCTGTTATAATGTGAATTTGGCCAAGCCTCTTTTTTCTGACAATATATCTTACTTATGTGTACAATGTCTGATGCATGATTTCATACACACACACACACACACACACACAGACAAGTTTTATTATAAGTGTGTTAGCCTCTAATGAGCATTAAAATTGTTTTCTGGCAAATATTACTTGCTGGGTTTTTTTAAAAAAAGAAGTCTAGCTTTGTATTTTACTTTACAAGCTGTTTCTATCATGGCCAAGTTCCAATTAGTCCAAGACTACTTAACTTAGGCCAAGCTATACACTGACATGCAAAACTATCAAAGAAAGTAACTAGAACTATTCACCCATTATAAATTGGATTGGATAGTTAAAATTAGTTTTCTATCATTCAGAACAATTCTGTATCTAAAATATTTGCATGTAAAATAAAGAAGTCACTTAATATGAGAAGTAATAATTTATTTAAAATGTATCTTCTTGAATCAGTTTTATTATGATTTCCTTGCTTTGGTGATTGTGGGCTGCCCAGTCATTGGGAGTAAGGCAGCATACAAATTTGATTTTAAAAAACAGAGCGAGTTTAGTGTAAATTAAGACATCAGGCTAGAAACCGAGACCCCTTGAGTTTTAGTTCCACCTAAGGCAGGCGTCCCCAAACTTGGCAGCTTTAAGACTTGTGGACTTCAATTCCCAGTTGACTTCTGGGAGTTGAAGTCCAAAGTCTTAAAGCTTCCAAGTTTGAAGACCTCTGACCTAAGACATGAAGCCTTGAGACATGAGAGTGGGTGTCCTTGGGCTAGTCATTCTCTCTCAACCCTAAAAAGCAGACAATGGCAAACCACTTCCAAAAAATCTTGCCAGGAAAACTGTCAGGACTCTTCTAGGCAGCCTCCATGACTAGAAGGCAGTCAATCATGACTAGAATTCACCATTCAGCTCACTCACAGACACAGAGAGACCAAGCAATATCATGGTTAGGTTGTGAAGTCTCCAGTTTAGAAGCTTCAGTCATGAATTTGCTATTCAGCATTAGAGAAATTGTTACTTTAATAGTATCTTCTTTATTTACAAGAAAGCAACAGTTAGCAACAGAATTGCTACTAAGTAGGGATGTTGAAAATAATTACAGGAAATGCATAAAAGTACTATTATAATGCTAAGCAGTGACAAACCTAAATTAAAGAAATAGTTATGGCATATATTTACAGCAGTTATATAAGTTTATAAGAAAAGAAGAAGAAAGCATCAAGCTGGCATGACAATATAATGACTTCTGTATAGTTTTAAATGTTTCACTCCTTTTGCATCTGAAATGCCTTTTAACTTCTGAAAAAAGACATTGAAATAATTAAATTAATGAAGATCAGGAAGACAGAATATCAACAGTTCAATAATCAAGACTTCCATTTAAAAAATGCAACAGTTAATTTGTAGTTCAATGAAACCAATGCAGAAAAAAATGCAATTAATCACTGCCAGGTGCTGAACATTTGGCCCATCATTTACCCTGGTAAATGGAAGTATTAATTTTTTGAGAGAAGTGAAAACACTCTCAAGCAGAAGCCACACAAAACATAAAAAGAAAGTTGATTTCTGAATTATATTTGGCAAGCAAATGTCACTGGGGTGCTGAACTACAATTCATGTGGCTTCCCGAAAGAATTGTCAAACTTTTTTTAGTAATTCTCAATGGAATTAGCAAATATTCCTAGTCGTATCTGAATTTCATTCAAAAAAGAGGCAGGAAGTTAAATACTGTCTAGATTCAAAAGACCAGCTCACATACTTTATCTCCATAGAAAAGTGTGCCATTCTACAAGGTATAGACCTGTCCTATGTGTATTTCACTTACATTAGTAATACACCAGTTCTATAACATAAATCAATGTAATTAACCTCCTGTTACAAGAGAGGGAGAGAGAGAGGGAGGGAGAGGGAGGGAGAGGGAGAGAGAGAGGGAGGGAGAGGGAGAGTGAGAGTGAGAGTGAGAGAGAGAGAGAGAGAGAGAGAGAGAGGGAGGGAGGCCACTGAAGGACAAAAGCTATCCAGCAAAATCATGGTTAACATGCAGTCTAAAAGTTTCCACATTCAGCTTTCTGAACAGGTATCTGACAGGTTTCTTAGTAAAGATGTCCGGTTACATTTATTACAATAAATATTTCACATTAAAAAAAACCAAGGGCACAGTTTTAGAGCCATGATCACTGAGGCTCCCTACTATCCCTTTTCGAAAGCACCTAATTTCCTTCTGACATTTGAAGGAATCCTCAATGGAAAAACCCTTAGATGCAATCTAAGTGCGCTTTAATACAGATGACATAGGGCACCTCTCCAAGAAGTCTTGAACAAAATCTGTCCTTCCCGTCAAGCCTCATAAAGTCTGGTTGGCCAGGCCAATTTTTACAAACATAGACTATCTGTGTTCCCATGAGAAATCTATTCTGTCAAATATTAACACACAGCACTGCTTTAACACAGAAATCCAGTTGTATATAATACAATCCTCTGAAATAGTTTTAAACAAGGTGCATCCAGAAAATTCCAGTTATTCAACAACCCAAAGGGAAAACAAATAATCAAATCCTTAATGAGGTTTATAAATTTGAAAGTCTCCAGCCCCGAGGAGCTGCAGGAGGGGTGAAGGATTCGGCCTCCTTTAGAAGATCCCCTAAATTCCAACCAGCAAGGGGGGAAAAAAAACCCACAACCAACCAGCTTTCCCCAATTCCACTGCAATGCCGAAACACTCAGAACTCAAATGTCTGCGGGGCATTTTTGCCAAGACAGCAGAGCAAGAAATGAAAAGAGGGGACAAGATTTCTCCCAATCCACCAAACTGGGCAGATGCGAGGAAGGATTCCACACATACACCCCAATTTGCCTAGGAAAAGGGGAAAAAAGAAGGGAGAGACAGTCAATCCACAACAGCAGGAACTGTCTCAGTACTGTTAGCCATCGTGTGTTGCTCACCATGTTTGAATGTCAAGGCCCAAATAAGGCCTTCCTTTACCTGGCCAGAGCAGCCCTTTGAAAGGTGAGGCCCACCTGTCCTCCTACCTCTTCAGCTCACCTGGGGAAGGAAAGGAGAAAGGAGGTCCAGCAGTAGGACAACTGTAACCTTCTCCTCTTCCTCCACGGCCCAGAAGGCTTGCCTCTCCATCCAAACAAGGCTGGAGAGGAAGAGAGAGAAAGAGGGAAGGAAAAGGAGGAAAGAAGAGAAAGAGGAGGAGGAGAAGAAGAGGGCAAAGAGAAAGAGAAGCAGGAGGAAAGGAGAAGAAGGAAGAAGGGAAGGAGAGGATGAAATAGGGGAAGGAAAAGGAGGAGGAAAGAAGGGAGGAAAAAAGGAGGAAAGAAGAAGAAAAAGGAGGAAAGTAGAGGAAGAAATAGGGAAGGAGAAAGAGGAGGAGAAAGAAGAAGGGGAAGGAGGAACAGGAAAGGAGAGGAAGGAAGAGGGGGAGGAAAGTGGAAAGAAGAGGGGATCAAAAAGGAGGAAAACAGAGGGGGAAGGAGGAAGACATAGGGGAAGAAGAGAGGAAGAAAAGAAGGAAGAGAGGAAGGAGGAACAGGAAAGGAGAGGGCGGAAGAGGGGAAGGAAGAGGAGGAAAGAGGAAAGAAGAGAGGATCAAAAGGGAGGAAAGCAGAGGGGGAAGGAGCAGGAGGAAGACACAGGGGAAGGAGAAAGAAGAGAGGAAGAAAAGAAGAAAGAGGGGAAGGAGGAACAGGAAAGGAGGGGAAGGAAGAGGAGGAAAGAGGAGAGGATCAAAAAGGAGGAAAGCAGAGGGGGAAGGAGGAAGACACAGGGGAAGGAGAAAGAAAAGAAAGAAGCGGGGAAGGAGGAACAGAGGAGAGGAAAAAAGAAAAAAGGAGGGAAGAAGAGAGGAACCAAGAGGAGGAAGACTCCCTGCTCCAGAACCCATCCATCCATCCGGCCCGCCCGCCACACGCGCGGGACTACAAGTCCCATCACCCCAGCCAAGAGGCGAGGCCCAAGCTGGAGTGAGGGGTGTGTGATGAGCTCCGGGGCCCCTCAGGAAGGCATCCCAGGCGCCGGCTCTCCCCCCCCCCTTCCTCAGCGGGACGGCGCCGGCCGTTGTCGCCCGGGGCGGGTGAGGCGGCGGCGGCGGCGGCGCCCCGGCGTCTCTACCTGTGAGGCGGACTTTGATGCTGGAGCCGGCCCTCCGGGTGCCCGCGTTCGACATCGCTCCCCTCAGACCGACCCACACGCAGGGCGGGAGGCGGGATCAGCCGCCGGCCACGGACGCCCCCATCCGCGCTTCCTCGGCCGCCCGTCGCCGCCGTCAGGCCCGACCTGCCTGCTCGATCCCGGCTCGAGCCTCTCCCTTTCCTCTCCTTCCTTTTCTCTTTCCTCTTTTTCAATAATATATTTATATATATATATATATATATATAATTCGCCTTATTCCCTTTTTTTTAAAAAAAATAAATAAAAAAGGGAGGGTCCTCCTCCTCCTCCTCCTCCTCGGTACGGAAAACTCAACCGCTCCGGTTCTCCTCACGAAGCGGCGGCGGCGGCGGAGGCGTCGCCGCCTCACGGAGCTCGACGCCCGCCCCGCCGGACGCGAACGGCGACTGCGCGAGCTCGCGCCGCCCCTCCCCAGCCAACCGCCCGCCTTCGCGGCAGGGACGGCCCCGCCCACTTTTTTTTTTTTTTTAATTCCCCTCTCTGTATATATATATGTGTGGGTCCTGTGTGCGCGCGCGCGCCGCGCTTACGCCAGAGGACGCGCGTCGCGAGCGCGTCCCGGCGGCCATCTTGGGGAGGTCCCGCCTATCATAAACCTTGGAGCGCGCGAGCGAGCGAGACAGAGAGAGAGAGAGGGAGGAGGCGGAGTCGAGCGTCCCTCTCGGGGGCGTGGCGGAGTGTCCCGGCCTAGACACTCATTGGGGGCCGTGAAACTACCAATCCCGTCAGCCCTCGGGGGGTGGGATGGGGAAAGGAACCAATCATGGGCGGATTCTCTCTGGAAGGTCACAGGTGGCCCACACACCTGAGGAGGAGACGCCTGGGGGTGGGGTCATCAGCCTCCTGGCTCAGGATGATGGGAGGTGTGGTCCCTGCCATCTGGAAAGCAGGATTGGGCTCATGGAAGGAAACAAATGATAGTTCCACCAGGAGAAGCCAGGGCAGGGGAAAACATTGCTTTTGAATGAATGAGATTGCAGGAGGATTCGTGCACAATTTTTGTTTTTAATACCTACAGAGGGGGGAAAGTTGGGTTGTAAATCTGGAAACCATCTTTTTTTTCCAAATCTGAGGGCTGAAAATGGTCAAATTTTCTTTTTAAAAAGCTAAGGATGTGAAGTTGGCTCCTTTTTCCCCATCCGGCATCTCCCACTGGAATTGGTTCAGAAGTTGGGCTGACAGCTTGGTTAAACTGTGGTTTGTGAAATAAATCACGATTGGCTGGGTTTCCCCCTCTTCATTCTCATCAGCCCCCTCCTGGCTGCGTTTGCACAACAAGCTAACTCCTCCACCATATTATTATTATTATTATTTATTTATTTGATTTCTATACCGCCCTTCTCCCAAAGGACTCAGGGCGGTTTCCAGCCAGATAAAACACAATTATACATATAATATAAAAATTTAAAAAGTCTATTAAAAAGCTAATTCAATTTGGCTGAATTAAAACTTAAAAAACAGGAATAAAAATATAATAAGCCCCTATTAAAATTACTAATTACTTCAAGCCAGCCCTGCGTGGTAGAATAAAAACATCTTCAACTCGCGACGAAAGGTCCGGAGGTCAGGGAGTTGTTGTAATCCTGGAGGCAGCTCATTCCAGAGGGCAGGTGCCCCCACAGAGAAGGCCCTCCCCCTGGGGGTTGCCAGTCGACATTGTTTGACTGACGGCACCTTGAGGAGGCCCTCCCTATGGGAGCGCACAGGTCGATGGGAGGCTATAGGTGGCAGCAGGCGGTCCCGTAAATAACCATAAAAGCCGCATGTTACTCAATATAGGATTGAGGTGCCGATTCGCTTTGCAACCGGTACCAGGTTGCAACCACAATCCCCATCTGAAAACGGGAGTGACTTGGGATTTACAATCATGGAGCAGTCAGGTGGACAAATTGGAAAAAGTTCACTTTCAAAATGGAAAGAGGTTAGAAAGCCAGAAGTGTAATTTTGTGGAGCCTCCGACTCAAAAACAAGATATAAAACTCACAAACAGACCATGCAAAGTTTTGAGCCTCACCCAGCCCTTCCAACAGGAGGAAAACTACTATAATCCTGATTTATGGACCAGGATAACAAACTTGTCAGGACAGCAGAGGGCAGATGCTCCATAGATACTATCCTGAGAGTATTCCTGTTTGAGGATGGAAAGGGAGGGGGGGAATTCTTACTAGCAATAAGAATTTGCAGCCAGAATGAAAGTTACGGATGAAGAGAAAGCAGATGGGACTAATAACCTTCTAACAAATACCTCTACGTAGCTACTCTACAAAATCCTAGATTAAATTGTTAATATGCACCTCCTTGAAGGGAGCGTGAATTTGAGCCTTGGCTCTTCCTTTCCCCATGGAAAGCTATTATTCCAGATCAGTTTTGCAGGAATTCACAAAATGGTTTAGGAAGAAGGGTTTCCTGCTAAGCTCTGCCTTCTGGAAGACTGGTTTCGCCATTAAAAACTAGTGACTCCTTGCTTGTTCTCCTCCCATCCCATGCAACAATTAACATTACAGATGAGACAGAGTCCCGACTAAGTTTCACCACACCTCTCGGGAAATGGTGACAGTTCCTTGAAAATCCCCACCCTTGTCTTTGCTACAGTGGGAACAAATAAGTAATTAAAGGTAAAGGTAAAGGTTCCCCTCGCACATGTGTGCTAGTCATTCCCGACTCTAGGGGGCGGTGCTCATCTCCGTTTCAAAGCCGAAGAGCCAGCGCTGTCCCAAAGATGTCTCCGTGGTCATGTGGCCAGCATGGCTAAACGCCAAAGGCGCATGGAGCACTGTTCCCTTCCCACCAAAGGTGGTCCCTGTTTTTCTACTTGCATTTTTTTTTACCTGCTTTCGAACTGCTAGGTTGGCAGAAGCTGGGACAAGTCACGGGAGCTCACCCGGTTACGCGGCGCTAGGGATTCGAACTGCTGAACTGCCGACCTTTCGATCGACAAACTCAACGTCTTACCCACTGAGCCACTGCGTCCTCTTTAATCACTTTAATAAGTGATTAAAGGCACCTAAACATTAAGCATCATGTAGAAATAGGTAGAACATCTAGGGAGATTGTGCATAGCGATTCTCAGTCATCTGGGTCCTGGTTGTCCCAAAGGTGCTTTTCTCAAGAGGCAACTGGACTTTCTGGTTTTTCTTTGAAGATGTTTTGCTTCTCATCCAAGAAGCTTCTTCCACCATCCAGTCAGAGCTGAAGAAGCTTCTTGTCTTCAAAGTAAAACCAGAAAGTCCAGTTGCTTCTTGGAAAAAAGCGTCTTTGGGACATCTATGGAGATTCTCAATCATCCAGGTCTCACGATTGTCCCCAAAAAAAAGCAACTGGAATTTTCTGGGGGTTTTGTTTTATTTTGAAACGTTTCGCTTCTCAGCAAAGAAGCTTCTTCAGTTCAGGAAAAAAGAAAACAACAGAAAGTCCAGGTACCTTTTGGGAAAAGTACCTTTGGGACAAAGAGGTAGAACAATCTCCGCTGTACTTCAACGCAACTAAGGGACAGAACGTGCAGGTGCTGCATAAACCTCATTTTCCTGCAGTTTCTCAGCTCAAAGGGTTTTAGGAGCAGTGGGGTTTTAGCATTACAGTGTGACTTTAACCCAGTTGAAAAGATGCTGCGTCTCCCGGCCGTCACCTGGAAGCAATCCTTGTTCAGGAGCTTTGCAATACCTTAAACACAAAACACCTTTATTATATACCTCGTGCCTCAAGCTACAGGATGGAACAGATGGCATATAGGTGAGATGGTTTGGTGCATGCCTGAATTACGGAAGAAATCCACGCCGTGGCCCGAAAGATATTTTTCTTTTTAAAAAATCTCTTCCCGTGTCTGTTTCAACCTGTCTTTAAGGTCAAAAAGAGGCCGTGATGGCAAAGGCTGTTCTAAACGACCTTTTTTTTTTTTTTTACCAACCTGCCTTCCATTGAGGACCTGTATACTGCACAAGTCAAAAAGAGGGCTGTGAAAATATTTACAGACCCCACGCATCCTGGACATAAATTGTTTCAACTCCTACCCTAAAAATGACGCTATAGAGCACTGCACACCAGAACAACTAGACACAAGAACAGTTTTTTCCCGAAGGCCATCACTCTGCTAAACAAATAATTCCCTCAACACTGTCAAACTATTCACTAAATTTGCACTACTATTAATCTTCTCATCGTTCCCACTACCCATCTCCTCCCACTTATGACTATGCCTGTAACTTTGTTGCTTGTATCCTTATGATTTATATTGATATTGTTTCCTGATCGCTTATTTGTAACCTATGACTATCGTTAAGTGTTATGTTGTACCTTGATGAAGGTATCTTTTCTTTTATGTACACTGAGAGCATCTGCACCAAAGACAAATTCCTTGTGCGTCCAATCACGCTTGGCCAATAAAGAATTCTATTCTATTAAAAAAAAAATCTATTCTATTTTACAAGGATGGTGTTTACAAAGAGACTTTTCCCAGATTCACACATCCCATAAAATCCTCCTAGAGTTCATTGTGCTTGTCGTGTTAGTTTCTCTTCGTACATAATGGGGCAGAACGTGGAATTGGTCGTTGCGTTGGGTAAGACTTCAACTCCCAGAATTCCTCAACTAGCTGGGGAATTCTGGGAACTGAAGTCCACACATCTTAAAAGTGGCCAAGGTTTGAGAACGTTGTCTGGTACAATGTAATGGATGCTTCTACGAGACCAGCTGAAGAAGTCTGCTCTAGAGTGAACTGTTTTTACAGCAAGAAGAAAGGAAGAGAATCCTTCTAGCACACCAGCATGCCCAGTCCCTGTCCTACTGTCCCCATTTATGTAATCCTTCTATGTGTTTTTGGCTATGCTTTGCCTATTTATATCCTTTTATTTGTGCCATTTTTTTTTTCATGTGTCCATGTCTATGTCTATACTGTTACTTGTTTCCTTGTACTTAATTGATAAATAAATAAATACTTGTACCTTGATGAAGGTATCTTTTCTTTTATGTACACTGAGAGCATATGCACCAAGACAAATTCCTTGTGTGTCCGATCACACTTGGCCAATAATTTTTTTTTTCATGTGTCCATGTCTATGTCTATACTGTTACTTGTTTCCTTGTACTTAATTGATAAATAAATAAATACTTGTACCTTGATGAAGGTATCTTTTCTTTTATGTACACTGAGAGCATATGCACCAAGACAAATTCCTTGTGTGTCCAATCACACTTGGCCAATAATTTTTTTTTTTTAATTTGCATTTATATCCCGCCCTTCTCCGAAGACTCAGGGCGGCTTACACGATGTTAAGCAATAGTCTTCATCCATTTGTATATTATATACAAAGTCAATTTATTGCCCCCAACAATCTGGGTCCTCATTTTACCTACCTTATATAGGATGGAAGGCTGAGACAACCTTGGGCCTGGTGGGACTTGAACCTGCAGTAATTGCAAGCAGCTGTTAATAACAGACTGTCTTAGCAGTCTGAGCCACCAGAGGCCCTAAAATTCTATTCTATTCTAGTAGTAGTAGTACTACTACTACTACTACTACTACTACTAATAATAATAATAATAATAATAATAATAATAATAATAATAATAATAATCCAGGCCCAATTTTCGCAAAGCCAGAAGAGTGATTTATTATAACAAATGGGCATGTTTAATCCTTTTTTTCATCCCTTCCTCTTAGTGCTCACCCAAAAAAAAAGCATCCATCACCATGTTTGAAGTTCAACTCTTTCAGAAATCGAAAAAATCCTGCTGTTCGGCTTTAAAAGGCAGAGTTTTCATCTCCTTGTTTTCCTGGTTTATATCATCAACTTCCTAACATGGACGGGAGAAAGAGAAGAGAGGAAAAAAAATTCAACATTTTCCTTGCAGACTTTTCAAATCTGTTACTTTAACTCAAATTCCAAGCATTATAATTTGATGAAAGTTTACGGGGAACTCTTCAATCCTTAGCATCTTTCTCGGAAATACGATTTATGATTATTGTATTTTATGATCATATAATCAGGGATCATCACTTGTGGCTTGTATGGACACCGAGAGCTTATGCACCAGAGACAAATTCCTAAAGAATTCTAAACACCAGAAGCAACTTTTCACAGTTCAAATCTGCAGATTGTGCCAAGCATTGCTTTAGGTTTCCTTTGTGGAGCAAATCACAAACAGCTGCACTCGTCCAGCATATAAAATCAAAACTGTACTAAACCATAATTTATTAGGGTAAGGTAGGAATCGGGCCTCTATCTCTTAAGACATAGTTCCTCCATTATGCAAATACTCTTAACTGTGGTTTATTGAATAAACGGCAGGGACCAAGTTCGTACCACAGGCTCAATCTAAGTCAGCAATATCAGTTATCTTGCAAATGCTTTACCACAAACTCGCCAAACAACTCTGAGGACAGTTTTGAAATCTCAGCAATAGAGTTAACCAGTGACTGTTCCCAACGGGGTTAAAAATATGCTCAGAAGCTAGCAGTTTCCAGATGTTCTTTGAATGGAGAAGGAATGTCCCAGCTGATAAGATACTGTTCGTTCTTCTCTAAAAGCTACCCTTTTCAAGGATAACTTGGGAATTTGACGGCAGCCTCCTCCTCTTACCTCTCCCGAAAAATATTTCTCAATGAGGGCTAGAGCAGTGCGATAGATCAAGTTATTCTCGTGAGTCTGGAGAGCTTCAATCTTCTCCACCCCTTCCAGCTCCTCGATCAGAAGAGCCAATTTTTCTGTCTCGCCCAACTTCTCAGCTGTCTGGTATGGAAAAAAAGAAAACACAAATAGTAGGTCAAACCCTGCCTTCCTCTGCTACCCTGTCCCCCACAAGTCACGGGAGCTCACTCCGTTATGCAGCACTAGGGATTCGAACCGCTGAGCTGCCGACCTTTCGATCAACAAGCTCAACGTCCTAGCCCCTGAGCCACCACGTCCCTTCTCTAGACTAGCCACTACTATGGCTAATCTCTCTTCTCTAGACTAGCCATACTCAATTCCTGCAAGTAGGAACCTAAGTGGATCAACAGAACGACTGACAACAAATCCAGATTCTCTTATCATTCCAGCTCGGTACGATCTATAGTTTCCTTCCTTAGCCTTACCCGAAAGAAGCTGGTGAGACTGTCCAAGATCACAAGGAGAGTGTTACTATCCTTGATGGACAACAGGTTGAGTAGAGGTTTCAGGACTCCGGCCCGGATCATTGATACCACTTGCTGCACCGTGCCACCCATTGTGATATTGGCCACAACCCAGACACCTTCCTTTTGGGCTTTGTAGTCTCCCTACACATGGCAAAGAAGTACAGAACCTTAAGAAATACATGAACATGGTTCCTGCAGGTCGCTCCCAACTTACGAATCGACGACATAACATATGTTCAGTGTTACGATGGACCTGAAAAAAGGGGAATTATGACCCAGATTTGAAATTCAGAGCAGTTGTGAAATCCAAATTTTTTTTACTACCAGTTCTGTGGGTGTGGCTTGGTGGGCATGGCAGGGGAAGGATATTGCAAAATCTCCATTCCCTCCCCACTCCAAGGGAAGGATACTGCAAAATCTCCAGTCCCACCCCTCTCCTGGGGGAAGGATATTGCAAAATCTCCATTCCCACCCTACTCTGGGGCCAGCCAGAGGTGGTATTTGCCGGTTCTCCAAACTACTCAAAATTTCTGGTACCAGTTCTCCAGAACCTGTTAGAACCTGATGGATTTCACTCCTGGTTCAGAGGGCCCTTTTATTTCCCATTCCCACTTGTCATATGATCGCAATTTGAGTGTTCCACACAGCTGCAGATGGCTGTTTGCTGCATCCTCTATCACAGCAGGTTTTACAATGGCTTTTGTCAAAAAATGGTACTTGCTTCCCATTTCGGCAAAACCATGCCGTAGCCAACGATGGATTCGCTTAACAGCTACCACAAAATGGTCATAAAACGGCTCAGTCTATTTCACAACCGTTAACAACTTATGACCCAATTGGGCAGGTTCTGTTACGGTTGTGACTTGAGGGCTACCGGTATCACAACCGTATATCTAACACCTTCACAAAAGCACTCTTTCTGTAGCTGGCAGTTATTGGCAAAGTTCTCTTTGCTAGGGTTAAAATTCATGGTCAAAAACCGCCAGAGGCTCCACTTTTTAAAAATAATAATAATAATAATAATCCTGCAACTTTTAATACTTTGGCAAACCCATGAGTGATTTAATTCTAGATTCAGTTCTCATTCTGTGCAGCTGCCCTAAGCTGGAAGGAACTGTAAGCATCGTGTATCCTGCTTTGAACACCTGCAAAAATAGGCATTTCCCCCAAATTAGTAGCTATCAATTTAGAAACTTAAGATTTTTGTCTCTAAAAAGAATGCAGAATCCCAGGCGGGAGGCCGCTGTGGTTGTCAGTTTGAAAAACGGTCCCAAGTCCATTTTTTCCGTGCCGTCATAACTTTGAACGGTCACTAAGTGAACTGCTGCAAGTCGAGAACTGCTTGTGTTCTGATCTTGTGTGCATCTATTGTTCATATAATCACCTTCCAATTCCAATGGTTCAAAACTGTAGGTCAACCCTGAATTGAGCCTGGCTGAGGCTCCATCTTGGGAAGAGTCAGGGTTGCCACACAGCAATGGCGGAGGGTGGGGGGAATAGTTAAATGGGGTATTGTAGCCAAAACAACGTTTTCCTGTGGGAACCAAGGACATTCTCCCAGGTGGCTGGCCAGAGGAGCAGCAAGTAACCCAGCAACCATCCAGCATTTGGATTGGACAGCATGACCAGTGTTGTGACTCGTCCTCCCTCCTCTCCTCAGCCGGGCCCCTCCTGTCTCCAACCGGGCCTGTTATCAGACTCCGAGTCCGATAATGAAGATGAACGGCCTGTCATGCCTCCAGCCCCCGGCCCTGGCCCCATGCCCTGAGACGATTCCAGGAGTGAAAGGAGTAGCCCAATAAATCTCACTCATACAGCGTGTGTTCCTTTGGCTCAGCCGTCAGAGCAGGAAGCCAGCCAGGTATTGGAATTGCTCGGGCCTACTCCTTCTGATCCCTCCCTTTCCCAGACAGCAGATCCAGCTGAAGACAATTCAGCATGGGAGGATCCTCGCTTCCGGAGATCTGAGAGGCGACGCCAGCAGAAGGAAGGGTGGGACAGGCCTGGATAAATGCTGAGTCATGGAGCCACACCCCACAGCCTATATAAAGGACCTGCTTTTGGCATTCCAACCTTGAGTCAAGCAAAGTCTTATCTAGTTTGCTGATACCGGACCCTATCGCTGAAGTCACAACTTGGACTCCTGCCTGCCCTGATAAACCTCGAAGGCACTTGGCAAGCTGCAGAGGCTTCGTTGCCAAGTTTGTTACGGACTTCCTTGACTCGTTCGTCGGAGTGGGGGATGGGACACGACAACCAGTGACTTGGTGGGGAAAGGGAAACCTTTTACTTTTGATTAGGTGAAAGCTGCGGGAAACCTCAAAGTCGGCTTTCATCAGTCTGCGCCAATATAATATCTCCAATAAACTGTTCTTTGAGAAACTCAAGTGCCTGGGAGTTTGTTTTCTACGGGCGCGTCAGTTGGAAACCCTGACATCGTACCTTGTCCAGCAACTCCACCAGATGAGGAAGCAATCCGCAGGTGACCAGCTGCTGAATTTGGCTGCGCGGTCCGGCAGCAATGTTGCTCAAAGCCCACGCAGCCTCCTTCTGGATCAATGACTTGGGATAATGCAGGAGCCGCGGCAGGACGGACAGGAGGCCCGCATCGATGGCCATCTGGGTCTGTTCGTCTGTCCCGGTGACCACGTTGCCCACAGCACGCACAGCTGGGGTCTACAAAAATGTCCACCAAAGAGAAAGATAAGACGGCCACGGAGGTCCATCACTAACGTTCCCACAAAAGGCATGTTTACAGATTTACAGATTAACAGCTCCAGCACGCAAGCGCAAGGGCCGGTGAATAGCACAGGCTGGTAAAAGCCTGTTATTAAGAACACAAAGCCTGCAATTACTGCAGGTTCGAGCCCGGCCCAAGGTTGACTCAGCCTTCCATCCTTTATAAGGTAGGTAAAATGAGGACCCAGATTGTTGGGGGGGCAATAAGTTGACTTTGTAAAAAATATACAAATAGAATGAGACTATTGCCTTATACACTGTAAGCCGCCCTGAGTCTTCGGAGAAGGGCGGGGTATAAATGTAAACAAACAAACAAACAAAAAAACAGAGTTGGAAGGGACTTCGTAGTCCAGTGGTAGTCAACCTGGTCCCTACCGCCCACTAGTGGGCATTCCAGCTTTCATGGCGGGCAGTAGGGGTTTTGTCCGATACTGAAGCACTTTCCTTTTTTTTTTAATTTAATTGACTTTTGAAAAAAATTTCATAGCATCATTTAAAAACATTTTCATTAGGTTTTCATAAAATTCCCCGTGACAATTCAAATTTCTGAAAATATACTATTTGTATCGCCCGCACATAAGTTTAGTTCACGTTACATAAGTGAAACTAAATGGCGCTATAGTGCGACCGCAAACAAAAGAGCCTCGTCCCAGAATTGCTCGCGCATCTCCTCCCCCCCCACACCATCCAGCTGTAACAGACAAGCAGAGCTGGTAGCCGGGGCTCCCCTCAAACCCAATCCATGATGCGCAAAAGGCATGCGCAGACGACGATACATGGAGCATTACTGTGAAACTGGCGGACGGTTAGAAAATTTTACTACTAACAGAGATACAAAAGTGGGCGGTAGGAATAAAAAGGTTGACTACCCCTGTTGTAGTCCAACACACAAACACACACACATACATATACACACAAACCGCCTACACCACTTTTGATAGATGGCAGTCTAATCAGACTCCTGGGAGGGGAGATATGGGTGTGGCCAGCTGAAAATTAGCTGGCCGGTGTGCGCTTGCGTGCTGGAGCTGAGCTAGGATAACGGCTCATGTGCCCGCAGATATGGCTCCACGTGCCATAGGTTCACCATCACGGCTATAGAAGATGACCGCTAATGTTCCCACAAAACCCACTCTTGCTTACCAGAACGGGCAGCTCGTTGGTGAACAGGAGCTCAACCAGTCGAGGGAGGACTCCAGCCTCCAACACAACCTGGATGTAATTGTTGCTGGCATCGGTCAAGTAGGACATCGCCCAGCAGGTGTCAGAGATAATGTCTTTGTCTTTGTGATGCAGGAGGCAAGTGAGGGTGGGAAGCACCTGCCTCACAGCATCCAGGGGAGGGTGGGGGTTTTTGTTCCTGCAAAGATTGGACAAGGTCCAAGTGATGTTCCTCAGGAAGCCCACCTAAGAAATTAAGATGATGTTCGTTAGGTTGAAAACAAGCAAGCCAAAAAAAAAAAAAGACATACGAACACGTTTCCAGATTCTCAAGGATAAAGCAGGAACTAAGTGAGCCAGACAGCGATTTCAGGCAGACCTTGACTTATACCCATCTGTTTCCAAGTTACAACAGCACTGAATCCAAAAAGCTTACGGCCGGTCCTCGCAGTTACAACTGCTGCAGTGTCCTTACAGTCACACGATCAAAATTCGGGCACTGGAAACTGGCGTGTATTTACAACCGTGGCAGCGTCTCAGAGTCATGCGATTCCCCATTTTGTTGACCTTACCCAGCCGGCTTCCGACAGGCAAAGTCAATGACGGAAGCCGGATTCACCTTAGCGGCTGCGTAATTCATTTAACGACTGCAGCATCAAGGGTCAAAAATGCTCAAAAACCCAGCCGCGATTCACTTAACCGTTTTGTTTCAGCCGTGGAAATAACTGAGCCCAAATTCTGGTTGTTAAGCCGAGGACCAATTGCATGAGCTAAATATTTCACTTCCGGATAGCTGTTATCGGGGGTGGGGAATGGATGGGGGCAGAGTTCCAATCACAGTCCTTAGATCCCAGTCTAGTATATTTTGGACTTTCTTACAGCTTTTCTTTTTTTGAAAAATGTTTTGCCTTATAAAGAGTCCAGTAGAGCTTTAAAAGAGATGTGGTGGCTCAGGGGCTAAGACACTAAGCTTGTCGATCGAAAGGTTGGCAGTTCAGTGATTCGAATCCCTAGTGCCGCGTAATGGGGTGAGCTCCCGTTCCTTGTCCCAGCTTCTGCCAACCTAGCAGTTCGAAAGCAGGTAAAAAATGCAAGTAGAAAAATAGGGACCACCTTTAGTGGGAAGGGAACAGTGTTCCGTGCGTCTTTGGCGTTGAGTCATGCCGGCCACATGACCACAGAGACGTCTTCGGACAGCGCTGGCTCTTCGGCTTTGAAACGGAGAGGAGCACCGCCCCCTAGAGTCGGGAACGACTAGCACGCATGTGCGGGCGAAACTTTACCTTTAGAGCTTTAAAGCACGGTTCTTTATACCATAATAGACATACGCATGTTTCCAAATCCTTTTTTTTTTAATTCAAGAAAGGGAACCACTTTCTAAAATCATGAAAAATCTTGCCAGATCAAATCAAGAAAACAAACAAACCAGTGGTGGAATTCAATTTTTTTTTTACTACCGGTTCTATGGGCGTGGCTTGGTGGGCGTGGTGTGGCTTGGTGGGCGTGGCATGGGAAGGATACTGCAAAATCTCCATTCCCTCTGCACTCCAGGGGAAGGATATTGCAAAATCCCCATTCCCACCCCGCTCCAGGGGAAGGATACTGCAAAATCCCCATTCCCACCCCACTCCAGGGGAAGGATACTGCAAAATCTCCATTCCCACCCCACTCCGGGGCCAGCCAGAGGTGGTATTTGCGGGTTCTCTGAACTACTCAAAATTTCTGCTCCCGGTTCTCCAGAACCTGTCAGAACCTACTGGATTTCACCCCTGCAACAAACCCAAGGAAACAGACTTTCTACATACCGGGGTAGAAGGCATCACCAGTGATAGAATTGGTGGAATTACACCGAATCTGATCAAAGTATCTCGGTAGACAGAACCATCTCCTACACAAAAGAGGGATGGGAAGGAGAATTGTACTTTCAAAAAAAAAATATCAGCAACTCCAGGGAGTCAACTTACAACAGTTCATTTAGGAACCATTCAGTTACAACGACACTAAAAAAAATTAATGGGGGACCGCTGCAGCATCCCCAAGGTCCCATGATCAAAATTCAGATCCATGGGGAACTGGCTCACATTTATGATGGTCCCAGGGGGGTGGGGGTGGGGTCATGTGATCCCCCTTTTGCAACCCTCTGACGAACGAAATCAATGGAGAAGCCAGATTCCTTTAACCCCCATTGTTATTCACTTAACAAATGCAACGATTCGTTTAACAAACGGTGGCAGGAAAAGTAAAGT
This sequence comes from Ahaetulla prasina, assembly GCF_028640845.1. Taxonomy (NCBI): domain Eukaryota; kingdom Metazoa; phylum Chordata; class Lepidosauria; order Squamata; family Colubridae; genus Ahaetulla; species Ahaetulla prasina. Next base: position 19,947,744 of record NC_080552.1, on the reverse strand, counting down.
GGAGCAAACTCACTTAAGAAATGTTTCACTTAGCAACCTAAATATTGGGCTCGACTGTGGTCGTAACTCGAGAGCTACCTGCTTCTTGGAACTATATACCCGGTCAGATAAATTGGTCAGACCCTGCCAATTTAGAAGAGATTCCGGTTTCTAATCTTCCACTTCCACAGTTGCACAGTGGTTTCAAGTACTTTCAAAACTTGTGGGAGCTTCATCACTGGACGCTTTCAAGAAGAGACTCGACTGCCATCTGTCAGACATGGTGTAGGGTCTCATGCTTGGGTGGCGGGTTGGACTAGATGACATAGAAGGTCCCTTCCAACTCTGTTAATCTGTAATCTGCAGGCTACTTCTGCTGCCTGCTGGCTGCCTGCAATTTGGCAGTTCGAATTTCACCAGGCTCACGGTTGACTCAGCCTTCCATCCTTCCCAGGTGGGTAAAATGAGGACCCAGATTGTTGTGGGCAATTGGCTGACTCTGTAAACCGCTTAGAGAGGGCTGTAAAACACTGTAAAGTGGTCTATAAATCTAAGTGCTATTGCCGACTCTATAAACCACTTAGAGAGGGCTGTAAAGCTCTATAAAGCAGTCTATAAATCTAAGGGCTATCGCTGACTCTGTAAACTGCTTAGAGAGGGCTGTAAAACACTGTAAAGCGGTCTATAAATCTAAGGGCTATTGCCGACTCTGTAAACCGCTTAGAGAGGGCTGTAAAACACTGTAAAGCGGTCTATAAATCTAAGGGCTATTGCTGACTCTGTAAACCGCTTAGAGAGGGCTGTAAAACACTGTAAAGCGGTCTATAAATCTAAGGGCTATTGCTGACTCTGTAAACCGCTTAGAGAGGGCTGTAAAACACTGTAAAGTGGTCTATAAATATAAGTGATATTGCTAACTCTGTAAACCGCTTAGAGAGGGCTGTAAAGCACTCTAAAGCGGTCTATAAATCTAAGGGCTATTGCTGACTCTGTAACCCGCTTAGAGAGGGCTGTAAAACACTGTAAAGTGATCTATAAATCTAAGGGCTATTGCCGACTCTGTAAACCGCTTAGAGAAGGCTGTAAAACACTGTAAAGTGGTCTATAAATCTAAGGGCTATTGCTGACTCTGTAAACTGCTTAGAGAGGGCTGTAAAACACTGTAAAGTGGTTTATAAATCTAAGTGCTATTGCTATTCCAAAGTGAAGCTAGCTACCATAGCATAATACAAAGCAGCTGGTTTCATGCCGTATGCTAAATTTTACACCCTTATTGGTGCCAACTGGGATAATAAAATTGCTATGTTGCTGCAGTTACATGCAACCCAATGATGTCTTCCGTCATGACTTGGCCCACCTCCGTGCAGAGATGATGCTTGGGTTCCTACAGAACAATAACTGAAGGACATTGTTGTGGTATCAAAGAAGCCATTTGTATCCTCTCCAGGTAGATAAAAGTCCATTGGACAGAAGATAAAGAAAGATAGGAGAGCCATTCTGTATCATAATCCACTAATAAATGAGAGTCAAGAGACACATATTCTGTTTCCATGAATTCTGTAACCGGCGTTCCTCAGACCGAGCCAGTTTACCCACAACTTACCGGCAATGTTGCCGAGCGCCCACACCGACTGCTCGCAGATGTGGATGTGTGGAGAAGATAAAAGGACAAGCAAGCCCTGGATACCATTGGCATCTACCACAGCTTTGGTTTGCTCAGAGGTTCCTGAAGCGATGTTGGTGAGTGCCCAGGCAGACTCGAACTGCAAGTTGGGAGTATCGTGATAATATAAGAACTCCACCAGTTTAGGGACGATTCCAGAGTCAATGACTTGATTGATGGGTGGGTTCTTCTGCTTGGACAGCATCTTCCTGTTGGGAGAGGAGAAACCTTTAAGGCGGCCTCACCCTTCTGGAAACACGACACCAACAGTGGCATTTCTCAAGGGATCTCTGAAATAACCGAGGCACCTTCAACATTTGAAGGTCATTCAGAAGCAAGCTGACTATGCATTGCCCATATCTGTGGTGGGATTTCCAATAGACAGTATGGTTCTTAGAGGCAGGAGAACATGGGGATTGACAGCTTAGGCCACCTTTCATGCTGGATCACTCTGATTCTACCAAACCATCTTTAGATGGGAATTTAGGGTCCCGCAGCCATATGCTATCTGTTGAGCTCCTCTAGAAACCTAGTGACCTCCATTGACCGAAGCCTGTTTGGTCTCCTGTTCTTCTCCTATGCCCAAGAACCAACCCAGTTAGTTAAGTAACCAATGGCAACTGAGATTGATTGATGGGGGACACAACTTATGGCTTTTAACATACCGGACTGCCTGGGCCGCCTTCAGCTGAAGAAATAGATCATCTGACTGGATCAGCTCGACTATATCGATCAAGGAGATCTGAGTAACCTGCAGCAGGAAGCAAAGGGATTGTCAGAACGCCACCAGAAAGAGGTCATCAGGATTCAGAGAGGCTTCTGGTCATGCCAGGGATCGAACGACAAAAACAGCCAAGAACTTCATCTTCCGGTCAATACATGGTTTACACTTATTATTCACACTAAGCCCCAAATAACAACCCATATCATAGTTTAACATGCCACATGAACCAAGCATGACAACGTCCTCGGATCTTGGTAATGCTCTGTTTCTGCTTTTATCACACACCTCTCCAAAACTCTCATGCTCACAGTCACAAGTCCTACTCATTGTTGTGGTCCGCCAGCAGCCTGCGGACGTGGCAATGGAGTCGGACAGCGATGAGGCTGAGGAAGAACATGGGCCAGTCCTGGAGGCTGGGGAAGGCCCGGATGAGGGCTCTGCGTTGGAGGCAGAGGTGGGGCCAGGGCCATCGGGGAGTGAGGTGCGGACTCCAGAACCTCCAGAGGCTGATAGTAGTGGGGCAGAGGAACAGGAGGAGCCTGTTCCTAATGCACGCATGAGAAGAGCTGCCAGAAGGCAAGAGCAGCTAAAGCTAAGAGGACGACTTGGGAATAGGACCAAGATGATTGGCCCCTTCCATAAGGCTTAAAAGACCAGGAACGGCGTTTGGGCTTTGCCGGAAAACAACGTTTATAGCTTTGTCTTCTTGCATTTATTTTTGTATCTGTGACTTTTGAATGTTTGCCAAGAAAGGTCTTTGGCAGTTTGCCTAATTGGACCAAGGTTGGTGATAGGACTGAGGAATTTGTGTTGGGAGGAATTTGCTTTAATTTAGTTGAACTACGCTGAGAATGAAGTAATTCTCAGCTGTTCAAATAAAGTTTGTTTGTTTTTACACTGACTGAGTTTCCTACTACCTACTTGGGCCTGGGTCACAACACTCATATACAGAGATATGAAAAAGGGCCTTATAAAAACCAGGCTCCTTCCAGATGCGTGAGAATTAGACGCAGAATTCACAACCAAATATGAGTGAAATTTGGATTTCTGAATCTTGCAATCCCAAGCAATTTAGACAGCATGGGTTGGAAGGGCTGCTATATAGAAATGTATACTCTGGTAATATTATACTACCAACTAGAGCATACAAAACATTTGCTAGACCAATTCTCGAATGCAGCTCATCTGCCTGGAACCCCCACTGCATATCGGACATAAATACAATTGAGAGAGTCCAGAGATCTTTTACGAGAAAAGTCCTCCACGCCTCTATCTGCAATAGAATACCTCATGCCACCAGGCTTCAAATTTTGGGCTTAGACAACTTAGAAGTACGCCGACTTCAGTCTGACCTAAGCATAGTACATAAAATTATCTACCACAATGTCCTACCTGTCAATGACTACTTCAGCTTCAACCACAATACAGGAGCAAACTCAAGGTAAACCGCTCCAAACTCGATTGCAGAAAATACAACTTCAGTTAGAGAGTGGTCAATGCCTGGAATGCACTACCTGACTCTGTGGTTTCTTCCCCAAACCCCCAAAAGTTTAAGTTTAAACTGTCTATTGTTGACCTCACCCCATTCCTAAGAGGTCTGTAAGGGGCGTGCATAAGTGCACCAATGTGCCTTCCGTCCCTGTCCTAATATTCCTTTTTTACTTACTCTTTTCATGCATTCAAATTATGTTTATACTTTTACCTGTTACCTTATATATGCTTGGCAAATAAATATGAATAAAAATAAATAAAACTGGATGTAATATATTCTTGAACTAAGATCTACAGAGGGAGGAGGTAAAAATGAGTTTTACTATGGAGCATTTCTCCTTATCACACTACTACTACTGCTACTACTACCACCACCCACGCATACCACGTTCTTCTCGTCTTTCTCGGGAGACAGGCTGGCTTCAGCCAAAAAGCAGATGTTCCTTCGCTTCAAAAGCTGTTCCTCTTTCCGTGCTTTGCGAAGTTCAACTGTCACTTCGTTTTTTCGTCTACGGATTTCCTACCAAGGAAGAGGGCCGAGCATTACGGATTTTTAAAACAGCCAGTGATGAGCCATATGATTGGAAGTGCAGGGAACAAGAGGAATTCGGTATCATCAGGGTTCAAGATCAAATGTCCCTGAACAAAACCAATTCTTACCTGCCACTATCAAACTTCAGAGAAGGATAGACAAGAGTGTTTACAGTAGTGGCCAAAATTGTGGAAACCTTTGTGGGAAAGTGTATTTTTGAGGTTTGATGGATAATAACAGCACATTTTGGGGGGAGTTTCAAGATCATCCTATTCCACTGCTGGAATGGCCTGGGAATAGCCCAGTCCTTAACCCAATGGAAACTCTGTGGATTTTCCAACTAAAGAAACTTGTCAGAAGCGACCCAGCAATAAAACCCAGTTAATAGAAGCCATCATTCAATCAATCTTGGTTTCACATTATAACAGCTGCAGAAGTAAAAGACTTGGTTCACTCCATGGGAAGAAGACGTAAGGCCGTAATTCATGCTAAAGGTTACCCAACTAAGTATTAACTGACATGCTGATAATTTTTGTATATCTCGGTTTTTGTATGGTGATAATTTTTGTATATCTCATTTTTTTCTACGTGTTTCACTTTTCTTCTTTATACTGTAACTGCTATTCTAGTAGCAAATCCTTCATAAATGTTATTGCATTACATTCTTGATTATCTTTCCATTGATATATAATTTTATGGCACTACTCAAAAAAAAATGTGGTGTCATTAGCTAGTTTTAGCAAATACACTTTTCCCAAAAGGTTTCCACAATTTTGGCCACCGCTGTATGCCTTCACCCAGTTTGTGTTGTGTCTGGGTGGCTGATGGCCTGAGGAGACGCCTTGTTGCTCCTCTCCTAGTCTTTTGAATTTTGGGCCTTGGTTTTCACCTGGATGTTTTAAATTCTGTTTTTTTATCCCAGATGTGCTTTTTCAAAAGGCAACTGGACTTTCTTGGGTTTTTTTTTTCTTTGAAAACGTTTAGCTTCTCATCCAGGCAGAACGGAAGAAGCTTCTTGGATGAGAAATGAAATGTTTTCAGGAAAAACAAACCAACCCCCAAAAAGTCCAGTTGCCTCTTGAAAAAGCACCATGACCTGGACGATGAAGAATCTACATGGACATTCTGTTTTTAATGTATCTCTTTATTCCTGAATCTCTGTGTGGTTTTATGATGCTGTTGTTTAGTCGAGATAGGCTGGGTAGAAATTTACGAAATAAATATCCCTTCACTTTCTGCTTTATTTTACAAAACCATGCATTTCTCAAAATGGTCGAAGCAAGCTACAAAATGAACATGGTCACCTGAACAGAAGTATCCTTCTTTACACCAGGGTGGATCAGAGCCTCTGACCAGGTTGTAACTGCCGCCTCTGGATACCAGGAGTGCCAATTTTGCATTTTTGTCCCTTTCTGTTCCTGAGCAACCACTGGGGTTTCATAAGTACTTACTTCAACATTTTTGCCTTTGTTTTTAAACTTCTTCATGCGTCCATCTTGCTCGTTTGTGGTAGGCATGGCCCTCGTTCTGCCAAGCCCAACTGGGTTGTTGGCCAGGTATCTCTTTTTACACCTAGGTGAACGGAAAAATAGTTGACTCAGGAGCTCAACTTCACCAGCCAGGAGTTTAGTTTGGTTTAGTTTACTTTATCGTCATTGCACATGGTACAACGAAATTAAATGCCATCTTCAGAGTACCCCATTCCTAAGAGGACCATAAGGGGCGTGAATAAGCCTACCGTTCCTGTCCTATTGTTTTTCTTTTCTTCTTCCTATATATATATATGCTTATACCTCCTTATATTTACTCATATATGTGTTTATATACTATATAATCTTTTTGTATAATACCTACATATATTGTTGTGACAAAATAAATAAATAAAATAAATACGTTATAACTATAAAAATAAAAACGCAAACATACATCCTTTACATTCTATATAACTGAAATTGAAAACCCGATATTGCACTATATACCATAGAATTCAATATGGTTATTGCCTGGGATAGAAGCTGTTTTTCAGCCTATTTGTCCTCGTTTTTATTGTCCTGTACCGTCTGCCAGATGATAATAGTTCAAAAAAAAAAAAAGAGTGCCCAGGATGAGATGGCTCTTTAAGAATGTTTTGAACTTTCTTAAGGCAGCAGGAGCTATAAAGCTCTTCCAAAGATGGGAGAGGACAACCGATGATCCTCTGGGCAATGATGTTGACCCTCTGAAGTGCTATCCTATCTGCCACTGTGCAATTGGCAAACCATACATAGGTGCAGTGAGTTAAAATACTCTCTATGGTGCAGCGGTAGAAAGCCACCAGCAGTTTTTCTTTCAGTTGTTTGCTGAGAAGTCTCAGGTAGTATAGTCTCTGCTGGGCCCTTTTGACCAGCGCTGCAATGCGAGTGCCACATTTTATGGTAACTTTAATGATAGTACAATGTGTCCTATCCTGCCCCAATAGGATTCTCCTAATGGATTGGATAGCATTTATAATTCACCCCAAATTCATTTTTTTAACGGAAGAGAAAAAGAGTATTTTGTTTTTTGTTTTTGTTTTTTGCTTTGCAAGCTGCAACAAATTTAGTTTTGGGCTGAGGCCAAGATACATTGGTCAAGGCAGGGAAAGGAGATTTTAAAAAGCAGGGCAGTTTGGTTGCAAACTAGGCTGAACTGCTAGCACTTTGGGAAAAAATAAATTCTAGCCCACGAAGAGCTGCAGAAATTACTTTAAAACAGACTCTGGCGTTGTGCTAACATTTAAAGAAGTCAATTACAAACCCACCAGCTCTGTTGGCAAGAGGCACTAACTTTTCTTAATTTTTCACCTTGAGCAGGTGAGGTTTTTCTCCTCTAACCTGTTTGGTGAAGCCAGACTTCCTAATTGATGTATGCATGGGTTAATTATGGGTTAATTATTCATTATGGGTTAACTTAACATTCAAGAGCCAGTTTGGTCTAGTAGTTAAAGCACCAGGCTAGTAATTGGGAGATGGTGAGTTCTAATCCTATCTTGGCATGAAAACCGGCTGGGGGACTTTGGGCTAGTCCCTCTCTCTCTCTCTCTCTCTCAGCCCAACCTACCTCGCAGGGTTGTTGTGGGGAAAAGAGGAGGCGGCAGGTATATTAAGTACATTTGCACCTTGAGCTCTTTATAAAAATACAGGTGGGGGAGAAATAAGATAAAAACGTAATAACCCAGGTTAAGCATGCAGCCATTAAAAGCCACTGGGTAATAAAAAAAACCCCTCAGAATTATATACAAACCAAACCAAACCAAAGCTTCATTTAATTCTTAGTTACTGTGTAACATTTGCAGAGGCAAAAAATAATAATAAATAAACCAGAATGAATAACATCATTTTACAAACTCCCTTCCGCGCCTCTGTTCCTTGTCCACAATACATTAAAACGCCATGCAAAGAAAACCAAATTACACCCCAGCTACTCACCGTCTCCGTGTAAAAAATGCCTTTAGCAGCTGCAGCAGCCGCTCTGAAAGATACTTAAATTTCCCGGGAAATGGGTCAATTACCCATCCTCGTCTTTTGATTGGGTCAGACCTCCAAGAAGCTCCGCCCCTTTTCCAGGGCTGGTTCTTTACACACGCCTCGGGGAACAGAACTGCGGGCGAGTGGGTTCCCACTGCGCCTGCGCAGGAGCGGTAACTTATTTTTTATTTATTTATTTATTTATTTATTGCACGTGTGAATTGTTGCTTATCAAGCCTGTGATGACGGGCGGTGGTTACAAAGTTGCAGAGCAACGTTGCTTGGCATGGTCACGTGGAAGAATTAGGACTTAACTTCAGAGTAGGCCCCCTTATGTTCAATGGGGTTTACTCGTCAGTTTGATCGTTCATTCTTCGCAATGGACTTGCTTTCAAGCTGACCTAGATGTAGAACCTGCTTCCTGAATTGACTTTATTTATTTTATTTATTTATTTATTTATTTTGTCACAACAATATATGTAGGTATCATACAAAAAGATTATATAGTATATAAACACTTATATGAGTAAATATAAGGAGGTATAAGCATATATATATATAGGAAGAAGAAAAGAAAAACAATAGGACAGGAACGGTAGGCACGTTTGTGCGCTTATGCACGCCCCTTATGGTCCCCTTAGGAATGGGGTGAGGTCAATAGTAGAAAGTTTTTGGTTAAAGCTTTTAGGATTATGGGAAGAGACCACAGAGTCAGGTAAAGTATTCCAAGCACTGATGATTCTGTTACAGAAGTCATATTTTCTGCAATCTAGATTAAAGCAGTTGACATTAAGTTTAAATCTATTAGTTGCTCTAGTATTATTGCAATTAAAGCTGAAGTAGTCTTTGACAGGAAGGACATTACAATAGATGATTCTGTGGGTTAAACTTAGGTCTTGTTGAAGGCGACGGAGTTCCAAGTTTTCTAAGCCTAGGATTTCAAGTCTGGTGGGATAAGGTATTTTATTGTTTTCTTTAAAGGAGAATATTTGCAGCTCAGAGTTGAAACGAAGGGGTCCTTGGTACTCTCTGAGCTTGGTGGTTTTCTTGGTGGTTTTCTTGGTGGTTTTGTGATCCAACTAACATCATCAGTAACATCAGTAACAAACTAGGAAACATCATCAGTGCTAGAAGGAAGGGGGGTTTGTGGAGAGAAGGAGGAAGCGGGTGAGGAGGAAGAGGAGGAGAACCGTGGGGTCCTTGGTGCTGCCTGAGCTGGGTTGTTTTCTTGAGGACGTTTCATGGCCCAGCTAGGTTACATCATCAGTGCTAGTACTTGCGAAGCACTGATGATGTTACCTAGTTGGGTCATGAAATGTCTGCAAGAAAACAACCCAGCTCAGACGTCACCAAGGACCCCACAGCCCTCCTCCTCCGATCCCATTCCCTTCTAGCACTGATGATGTTACCTAGTTTGGGTCATGAAACGCCTGCCAGAAAACAACTAAGCTCAGGGAGCACCAAGATCTCCTGAGTTAACTTTTATCTCCCAGCACAATTTATTAAACCCTTCCTCCAAAGAACAGCCCAACAGATTAGCTTTGAATAACATGGACCGAGTCACAGCTGATTTGGTGAATCACTATTTTCATGCAAGCAAGCCTTGATAACTGGCTGAATTAGTGAAACCAAGATTCGGTTCGTCATGAGTTTGCAAGGAGTGTGAACAGGTCTTAGCAGACATGTGGTTTAAACCTAGCCTAGGGTTTAATTTTTAAAAATTAGTTTTAAATGGGGTTTTGTACTGTTTTAATCGATATTTTTAAATTTGGCCTAATGTAATAAGTTTTTTAAAATGTTGTTTTAACTTGTATTTATTCTTATGTTTTTTATGTTTTTATAAGGCTGTAAACCGCCCTGAGTCCTTCGGGAGATAGGGCGGTATAAAAATTTGAATAATAAATAAATAAATAAATAAATAAACCAAATCTGCAGCCTAATAGGTGCCAAGGAGGGCACTGTGGATATTTGAGATGCCACCTTACCTTCTCTGGAAATAATTTCATAAGTGCAGTTTTTAAGAAGAAAGAAAAGGCATCCCTCGGCAAGTTGGATTCATTTCTTTTCCAGACCATCATCTGTTTTTCTGCAAATTATAACCACACGCCGTTGCCTGGGCAATTCCAGACTTTCTTAGCATGGCTCAACCATCTCTCAAAATAGATGTTTAGATAAGTGTTTTGTCCTTCTTTGGACCAAACCCCAGCTCAATCTGGGGCTGGAAACCCAGCGGGAATACTATGAACGGGTAGCAACAGCTGGGAATGATCTTGCCCCATCAAAATAGAAGCCTCTGCCTTCCTTGGTATTTGTTTAGGGGCTAAGAAAGCACCTGCCCAGCCAGCCCCCCCCCCCATTTTTGCTCAGCTTGGGCTTAAGGGGGAAGGAGGGAGAATTGTGGAGAGCATGACTAGTTGAGGGAGGAATGGAGGGAGATGATGGAAAGGGAAGGAAAGTAAAAAGAAGAAAGATAGGTGATGGAAAAGGAAGGAAAGAATTAGGAAGGAGGGAGGGAAAAGGGGAGGAAAGGAAAGGAAGAAGGAAGGACAATGGAAAAAGGAAAAGGAAAGAAAGGAAGGGAAAAAAAGATGATGGAAAAGAAAGAAAAGGGAAGAAGAAAAAGAAAGGAAAGAAAAGAGGGAAGGAGGAAAGCAAAGCACAGGAGGAAGGAAAAAATGGAAAAGAAAGGAAAAGGAAAAAAGGGGAAGGAAGGAAGATGATGGAAAAGAAGAAAAAGAAAGGAAGGAAAAGAGGGAAGGAGGAAAGCGAAGCACAGGAGGAAGGAAAAAATGGAAAAGAAAGGAAAAGGAAAAAAGGGGAAGGAAGGAAGATGATGGAAAAGAAGGAAAAGAGAGAAGGAGGAAGGAAAAGAGAGAAGGAGGAAGGAAAAGCAAAGCAAAGGAGGAAGGAAAAATGGAAAAGGAAGAAAGAAAAGAAGGAAGGAAAAGAGAGAAGGAGGAAGAAAGAAAAGGCATCCCTCGGCAAGTTGGATTCATTTCTTTTCCAGACCATCATCTGTTTTTCTGCAAATTATAACCACACGCCGTTGCCTGGGCAATTCCAGACTTTCTTAGCATGGCTCAACCATCTCTCAAAATAGATGTTTAGATAAGTGTTTTGTCCTTCTTTGGACCAAACCCCAGCTCAATCTGGGGCTGGAAACCCAGCGGGAATACTATGAACGGGTAGCAACAGCTGGGAATGATCTTGCCCCATCAAAATAGAAGCCTCTGCCTTCCTTGGTATTTGTTTAGGGGCTAAGAAAGCACCTGCCCAGCCAGCCCCCCCCCCATTTTTGCTCAGCTTGGGCTTAAGGGGGAAGGAGGGAGAATTGTGGAGAGCATGACTAGTTGAGGGAGGAATGGAGGGAGATGATGGAAAGGGAAGGAAAAGTAAAAAGAGGAAAGATAGGAGGTGATGGAAAAGAAAGGAAAGAAAAGGAAGGAAGGAGGGAAAAGAGGAGGAAAGGAAAGGGAGAAGGAAGGACAATGGAAAAAGGAAAAGGAAGGAAAGGAAGGGGGAAAAGATGATGGAAAAGAAGAAAAAGAAAGGAAGGAAAAGAGGGAAGGAGGAAAGCGAAGCACAGGAGGAAGGAAAAAATGGAAAAGAAAGGAAAAGGAAAAAAGGGGAAGGAAGGAAGATGATGGAAAAGAGGGAAAAGAGAGAAGGAGGAAGGAAAAGAGAGAAGGAGGAAGGAAAAGCAAAGCAAAGGAGGAAGGAAAATGGAAAAGGAAGAAAAGAAAAGAAGGAAGGAAGATGATGGAAGAGAGCGAGAGAAATTTAAGATTCTGTTCTCCTGCTACCCAACTCTCTTTCACCTTGGCTACCACGTGCTCCTTCCAACCACCCCAGGGTAGTTCAGAGTAACAACACCACACCACAAAATAAATATTAACTGTTCTCCCATGCTAAATAAATATTAACTCTCTGTACCTTGGAGAATTGTTTAGGTGGGCGTGGGTGATTTAGTGGCCTTTTAACAATGACCGAGAGCAGTTCTCTGTTTTCAGCTGCTCCTCTACCTGAGCCTTTCTCTCTCTACCACAAATTGTCCTCTGCGGTTGCCCCCATTCATCTGGGGCCAGCCCCATGGACTTCAAGGAAACTGGCCTTTGAGTAGAACTGCATAGGTCTGTGTATCTTTCTTCACCTTGGTAACACTTAAGGTGTGTGTGGACTTCCAACTCCCAGAATTCCCCAACCAGAATTACAGTACACAAAAATAGGCCTTACCATTCCACTCCTGTGGCTGGAAAGTTATGTTTTAAGGTTTTGGTTTTTTTACTTCTACAACCACCTGCTTATTAGTGATTAAAAAAAAACCTGACAGGCCCAAACTGAGGAAACAAAGAGTAAAGTAAAGGTAAAGTTTCCCCTCGCGCATATGTGCCAGTCGTTCCTGACTCTAGGGGGCGGTGCTCATCTCCGTTTCAAAGCCGAAGAGCCAGCGCTGTCCGAAGACGTCTCCGTGGTCATGTGGCTGGCATGACTCAACGCCAAAGACGCATGGAACGCTGTTCCCATCAAAGTAGCCTTTTTCTACTTGCATTTTTTATGTGCTTTCGAACTGCTAGGTTGGCAGAAGCCGGGACAAGTCACGGGAGCTCACCCCGTTACGTGGCAGCACGAGGGATTCAAACCGCTGAACTGCCAACCTTTCGATCGACAAGCTCAGCGTCTTGGCCACTGAGCCACCACGTCCCTTCAAAAAAATAAATAAAGAGTATTTCTGCGTATATCTGCCTAAGGCTTCTGCCATGATCGAGAGACCAACAAATCATATGTCGAATCATTGATTGTTATTTTTGTTGTTGTTGCGTTATAAGAAAGTCAGATCAGTCAACGCACCTATTTATTCAAGCGGGACTGGCTTAAAAGTTTTATTAAATTTTTAATTGGGACTATTTATAAATTTTAGGGTTTTAAATTGTTTTTAATTTCAGCCATTCCTGTAATATGCTTGGTCTTAGTTTTGTTTTTAATGTGTATATTGTGAGTTTTTTATTATTTGGCTGTACACCGCCCTGAGTCCTTCGGGAGAAGGGCGGTATAAAAATCTAATAAAATAAAATAAATAAATAAAATAGATGATTCCCCGTTCAGTTTGACAAAAACAACACAACAAAACAAAAAAAATCCCAGCTCATACATTTGGCATGAAAGCTATTCCTGGATTCCGCCACGTTGGGCCAGGCCTCAGGAGAAACGGACCGCCTGCTTGAATGGGAAGCGTGCTTCACGTTAAAGTACCAACCGGAGGGGTGTCTTCAAAAGAAAAATCTGCAAGGCAGGAGAGTCTATTTCAGACCTCTCCAGTCCCTTGAGTGGCAAAGAGAAGCCCGCAAGATGCCCTAGAAGGAGACGGACAGGAAGGAGACACTCCCAAGGAGTTGTTGCATTATTTGATCTCTCCTGAGGGAAAAAGGCCCTGATCCAATGAGCTTTCTGTTGATAAAATCCTTGGCACTTACTAGGAGAAAGTGATAGCTCAAGAAGCATCGGATGGTATAAAAGAAACCAGCCAGTCATCAACTAAAGGCATTTTTTCGGTCTTGGTTCTTCAAGAGGTACTCCTGGTTGCAACGTTGGCATGGGAACAGGACAGGAGGGATAAGAGACGGAGCTGGGGATGGATGGATGGATGGATGGATGGATGGATGGATGGATGGATGGATAAATAGATAGATGGGTATCTTAAGACAGTTTCCCATTCTCTTCCAGGAACTTTGTGGATTGCGTTCTCCCCTCAATCTTTTCTTCCCTTCTGGATCCATCCTGCACCTGAATCCAAGCCAACATGCCTGGTGGGTACAAAGGAGAATGCGGGGAAGATGTTGACCCCATGCCCTTCTTGGCTCCCAGCGAGAAGGAGAAGATCGAAGCCATCAGCAAACCGTACGACATCAAGAAGTCCTGTTGGGTGAAGGACGAGAAAGAAGGCTTCTTGGCTGCAGAGATCCAGTCGGAGACTGATACTCAAACCACGGTGAAGACCGTGACCAATCAGGTGAATTGATAGAAAGGGGAAAGTCCACTTGGACTTCGTAGATCTCTTAAGTTAGGATCTGGCAGGGTTGCTCAAATCAAGGGGCAGATAGACCCTATTTTGAACGTTGCATGGAGTGTCAACTGTCTGAAGTTTCCACTTATTAATCACCTGCCTTCCATTGAGTTATTATTATTTGTATTTATATAAATATATATTTATATATTATAAATATTATAGGTGTATATATGTGTGTGTTTTAGAATAGAAACTGCCCCAGATTTAAATTAGCCAAGTCAAGGCCCCCAAATTACGAAATTAACCCAACAAGACAGACACAGACTTCAGAGGATAATTAGAACAGCAGAAAAAACAATGGCTACCAACCTGCCTTCCGTTGAGGACCTGTATACTGCAGGAGTCAAAAAGAGGGCTGTGAAAATATTTACAGACCCCTCGCATCCTGGACATAAACTGTTTCAACTTTCCCAAATGCCATCACTTTCCTTAACAACTAATTCCCACAAATATTACTATTATTTTTCTCTTTCTTCCTAATACCTACCTCTTCCCACTTATGACTATAACCAAGTTACTTGTATCTTTCAATTAATATAATAATAATATAATATAATATAACAACAGAGTTGGAAGGGACCTTGGAGGTCTTCTAGTCCAACCCCCTGCCCAGGCAGGAACCCTATACCATCTCAGTCAGATGGTTATCCAACATTTTCTTAAAAATTTCCAGTATTGGAGCATTATATTGTTATTATATTATATTATATTATATTATATTGTTTTTATTTGTTTCCTAGTACGAATTGATAGCTTATCAGTAACCTTGACTATCACTAAGGGTTGTATCTTTTTATTCTCGATGAATGTATTTTATTCTCCTTATGTACACAGAGAGCGTATGCACCAAAGACAAATTCCTTGTGTGTCCAATCGCACTTGGCCAATAAAGAATTCTATTCTATTCAATAGAATACGGATAATAGTTAGAAGGAACTTGGAGATATCTAATCTAACCTCTCACCCAGTGCATGAATCCACTATGACAGCATCCTTGACAGATGGCCCTCCAAGTAGATCTGTTGATCTGCAGAGAGCACACCATCTATCAAGGTAGACTGTCTCACGCTAAACAACCTTTGGTGTTTGGGATTTCTTCCTGGTGTCCCACCAGAATCAACTCCCTTGTCATTGAAACCCACTGTTCTGTCTCCTTCCCCACTTCAGACCCACGAGCTGGCCTTCAGCCCAGCGGATTCACAGCTCTTATCAGTCCTGGCAGAGAAATCACAGCTGCCTGCCAAAGTTCAAACAAATGACTCACGTAGCAAGACTTTCAGCTCTTTTTGAAACGGTTCAGCTAAACTTTTGCTTCCCGTGGAGTGAGAGCAGCCCCAAAGCTCCTTATATATCCTGTGAGGTGGGGCTCCTGCCCCACCCTTCCTTTTGATGATGCCACCTCTAAACTTCTGAAGTTCGGGTCAAGCCAAGCTTGATTATTATTATCAGCTGGGTCTGAAGGCGTAGCCTGGGGAAGGGAGGAATCGGGATGACGGCCTCATTAAATCCTCCGACTGGTCTGGTTCTGGCTCCTGGAGCCGGGCCACAGGAATCGGTGCTCCCAAAGTAAGCCTTATGGGCCCTTCCCCCTCACTCTCGGAGTCACTTTCGGGCATGGGGCCAGGTTCGGGGGCAGGAGTCACAACACCCACTGTTTCTTATCTTCAGGAGAGAGAAAGGAACTGGTGTTTTACATGAGTTTCCACACTGGTGAATTTATTTCATTTAAGGGCCTGCTGACCCCAGGAATTACCTTGTGAGGCTTACGGCTGTCTTTTACCCTCCCCCCTCCAACAGACGCTCACCGTCAAGAAGGACGATGTCCAGCAGATGAACCCACCTAAGTTCTACCAGATCAGCGATATGGCCAACATGACTTTCTTGAATGAAGCCAGCGTCCTGGATAACCTCCGGCAGCGTTACATTATGATGAGGATATACGTAAGTGGAAAGATGGGTAGAAGGATTTGAATTGCTTGGAGAACCCCCCTGGAGATGGTTAGAACCATCTTCCGTTCCTGGAAGAGGCAGATATTTCAGAGATAGTCTTGTTTCTTTTTCTTCTTCTTTTTTTGGAGTGGTGCAGTGGCCTAGAGGTGGAGCTCTCGCCTCACAATTAGGAGGCTGTGAGTTCGAACCTAGATAGAGGCAGATATTTCTCTCTCTGGGCACACTGAGAATATATCTGCTGAACAAAACTCCATATTGACAACAGGAAAGGCCTCCGGCCAGTAAACACTCTGCTAGCTCCATTCAGTTGCCCAGACTCTACTCCACAAGGAGTGAGTCATCTTCTGAAGAAGATGATGACTCACTTATCAAGTCCTTCCCAAAGACCTGGGATAGGCAGATGTGGTCATTTGATAATGTTAAAGCAAGGGGTGAAATCCAGCAGATTCTGACAGGTTCTGGAGAATCGGTAGCAGAAATTTTGAGCAGTTCAGAGAACCGGTAGCAGAAATTTTGAGTGGTTTGGAGAACCAGCAAATACCACCTCTGGCTGGCCCCAGAGTGGGGAGGGAATGGGGATTTTGCAATATCCTTCCCCCCCCCCGGAGTGGGGTGGGAATGGGGATTTTGCAGTATCCTTCCCCTGCCACGCCCACCAAGCCACAACACGCCCACAGAACCAGTAGTAAAAAAATTTGAATTTCATCACTGGTTAAAGCTATCACTGTAGGATGTAAGCTGTTTCTTTTACAATTGACTGATGATGATCAACAGACAATGTTCACTCTATAGTATCATAGAATAGAATAGAATAGAATAGAATAGAATAGAATAGAATAGAATAGAATAGAATAGAATAGAATAGAATTTTTTATTGGCCAAGTGTGATTGGACACACAAGAAATTTGTCTTGGTGCATATGCTCTCAGTGTACATAAAAGAAAAGATACGTTCATCAAGGTACGACATTTACAACACAATTGATGATCAATATATCATAATACTATAAGTTCAAGTAATATGGGTGTTGTCCCAAAGGTGCTTTTTCTAAAAGGCAACTGGACTCTCTTCGGTTTTGTTTCTCTGAAAATGTTTTGCTTCTCATCCCAAAAGCTTCTTCGGTTCTAACTCACTGTTAGTTAGAACTGAAGAAGCTCCTTGGATGACAAGCAAAATGTTTTCAAAGAAAAAACAACAACACCAAGACCTTTTAGAAAAAGTACCTTTGGGACAACTGTGACCTGGATGATGGAGAATGTCCACAGACGTTTTGAGCAGGGGGCGAGTCTAGAAGACCTCCAAGGTCCCTTCCACTTGAGTCTGACTCTAATTCTGAGATGGAGGTGGTTCCCTATTATACGATCCACAAAACGGGAACCCTGTTTCTCCGTTGTAATGAAGAATAAGATGGCATTTCCTGGGTCGCTGTTAAGAACCTAACAGCGTAGAACTAGAGGGTGTTCAATTGGCCGATGAAACCGATTTCAGCACTGGGAAGTGGACAGCGTCCAATGTTACCAAAACTCTGCAGCAGAGTTGGGCAACTACAGGTCGTCCTTGACTTACAACAGTTCATTCAGCGACCGTTCAAAGTTACAACGGGACTGAAAAAAGTGACTTGTGACCATTTTTCACACTTACAACCCTGTGGACTTCAACTCCCAGAATTCTTGAGCAAGAAGGAATTCTGGGAGTTGAAGTCCACCGATCACAAAAGGCCCAACCTTGTTCCACAGTATCTGTTTACATGGGAAATTATTCCTTATAAGGAGATGGTGCAGAAAACAGAAAATTAGTTCTCAACCTACAACCACACGATTGCGTTTTGGGCACCTGGCAACTGGCCCATGTAGCTGGACAAAGTTTAAAATTTCGATGGAGAACATTCACGCATTATCCCCTCTTCATTCCCAAACTAACTTTAACTCTTTTGGGACTGAAAGGAAATTTCTATTATGAAGAAAACAAATGTTGTTTTCATTTGAATTGGAAAAATGTAACTCACCCTCCTGGTCTGAATTGAGCAACGCGTAACTTAAATCGGATTGCAGCTTGGTCAAAGATGCAAAAATACTAAGAGAGAAAACAAATTCATCGGGACATTAAATTCAGTAATGATTAATACTAGACTTATGGATGAGACAGAGTTGGATCTTCCTGCTCTTCAGAGGATAATTAGAACTGCAGAAAAAATAATTGCTACCAACCTGCCTTCCATTGAGGACCTGTATACTGCACGAATCAAGAAGAGGGCCGTGAAAATATTTGCAGATCCCTCGCATCCTGGACATAAACTGTTTCAACTCCTACCCTCAAAACGACGCTATAGAGCACTGCACACCAGAACATCTAGACACAAGAACAGTTTTTTCCCGAAGGCCATCACTCTGCTAAACAAATAATTCCCTCAACACTGTCAGACTATTTACTGAATCTGCACTACTATTAATCTTCTCATCGTTCCCATCACCAATCTCCTTCCACTTATGACTGTATGACTGTAACTTTGTTGCTGGCAATCCTTATGATTTATATTGATATATTGACCATCAACTGTGTTGTAAATGTTGTACCTTGATGAAGGTATCTTTTCTTTTATGTACACTGAGAGCATATGCACCAAGACAAATTCCTTGTGTGTCCAATCACACTTGGCCAATAAAATTCTATTCTATTCTATTCTCTTCAACCAGACCATGTTAAAATGTGATTGGAAAGTTTTGAAGCAAGCAAGAGATGATGGATAGATGATTTTTCATCTTTATTCTTGTTCTGGTTTGCTTTTCCTTTTTCCTGTCTTTCTTTTAAAACATAGCAATCAAAGTAAGAAGCGGGCAAGAGATGATGGATGGATGATTCCTCTTTTTTGTTGCGGCTCTGAGTTGCTTTTCCCTCTCTCTGTTCTTTTCTCTCTCACCCCTTTTTAGGCAGGTGACACGATTAGAAGTTAGACAGGAAAGAAAGAAAAAGCTTCTTAATAAAGGGTGGACATGATTAAAAGCTAGAATAAGTGATAGAAATAAAAGGGAATATTAATGTATACATTTTTACTTGATAAAATGAAAGTAATAATGAGAAATAGGTGGAATAATTGAATAATGATAGACTGTAACCAAATATAGATGTGTATTGTTATTAGAAATACATAAGTTGATTGAATGCAATGATAATGTTTAATCTGATCAGTTTCATTTGTATTGGAAAGTATGGCGCCCAGGTGCCGCACTGTTCACACCAGTGGTAAAATTCAGAAATTTTCCCTACTGGTTCTGTGGGCGTGGCTTGGAGGTGGGGTCATATGACTGGGTGGGTGTGGCCAACTTTTTTTCCTTTTCAAGCATTTTTTTAACTTTAAAAAGTTTTAGAAAAGTTCCGACGATCAGCTGTGACAATCAGCTGTGCCAGCGATCGTTGTAACCTTTCTTTTTACTTTTTTTAAAAAAACTTTTTTTTACTACCGTTTCGGGCGAATAGGTAGTAAAAAAATGCTTTTAAAAAGTTAAAAAAAAAAAAAAGGTACCCATGATCGCGCGGCACAGCTGATCGTCTGAAACTTTTTTTTTTTTTTTTACTTTTTGAAAGCATTTTTTACTAATGGTTCGGGCGAATTTCAACCTTTGTTCACACATTGATTTGAGATTTTTATAAAAAAATAAAAATAAAACACTTAAAAAAACCTAAAATAAAATATGATTGGAAGCTGATCTTGACCGCCTTGTTCTCCTTCTAGACATATTCTGGCCTCTTCTGCGTCACCATCAACCCTTACAAGTGGCTACCCATCTATGGGGCACGTGTGGCGCAGATGTACAAGGGTAGGAAGCGTACAGAGGTGCCTCCTCACCTCTTCTCCATCTCTGACAATGCCTACCATGACATGCTTATGGGTGAGTCAATGGTGAAATCCAATTTTTTTTTACTACCGGTTCTGTGGGCGTGGCTTGGTGGGTGTGGCAGGGGAAGGATACTGCAAAATCCCCATTCCCTCCCCACTCCTGGGGGAAAGATATTGCAAAGTCCCCATTCCCTCCCCACTCCTGGGGGAAGGATAATGCAAAATCCCCCTTCCCTCCCCACTCCTGGGGGAAGGATACTGCAAAATCCCCATTCCTTCCTCACTCCTGGGGGAAGGATAATGCAAAATCTCCATTCCCACCCCACTCTGGGGCCAGCCAGAGGTGGTATTTGCCGGTTCTCTGAACTGCTCAAAATTTCCACTACCGGTTCTCCAGAACCTGTCAGAACCTGCTGGATTTCACCCCTGGTGAATGCAGAGAAGGTTGGACTAGAAGACCTCCAAGGTCCCTTCCAACTTTGTTATTCTATTATTCTGTAAAGGTCCTCTCTTTGTCCCTTGTGTCAGGATTCTGACGGATGCCCTAATTAAATCGTGAGCCTCGAGCCAAGCTTCAAAACAAATCCAGTTATTTATTAAGAGCTTCATGTCGGCACGTTTCCAAGTGAAGCCAACTCTGACCCCACATAATTTAAGGCCCAGACTTGACCCTGTTTCCCCCCTCCCGTCAGGGTGTATCCTCAGTTACATTCGCCAATGGAGCAATTTCACAGGTTGTAGAGATCATTCCCCTCTGGCCGCTGTGGGTAACCCTGGGAGACAGCCTTGAGAAAGAGATGTCTGGAATGTGCTTTTGTTTTTTTGGCTGCCATGCTGCTTCACCACTTTTCCTATCCCCCTTGCCTATGGCAACTCGAGAGCAAGCCAGGAGTCAGTGATGGGATTCAGCCAGTTCGCACCACTTCGGGAGAACCGGTTGTTAACTTTCTGAGCAGTTTGGTGAACTGGTTGTTGGAAGAAATCATTAGGGCAGAGAACCGGTTGTTAAATTACTTGAATCCCACCACTGCCAGGAGTGCTTTGCGAGTTGACACCTTGTTCCGGTTACACAAAGCCAAGTGTACCAGGGTTGGGCTAGAAGACCTCCAAGGTCCCTTCCAACTATGTTATTCTCGTATTCTGTAAAGGTCCTCTCTTTCTCCCTTGTTCCATTTACCCAAGTGTACCAGCCTGAATTTTATAATCAAGCAATGGTCCATTCCTAAGGCTGATGCTTCCCAAGAGTTGATTTGGATAATTGGCTATTGATCAATTCCATGGGATTTAGGGGGGGGAAATCCAGGTTATCCAGTGTTCTCTTTCTCTCTTCTTCCATAGAACGTGAAAACCAGTCTATGCTGATCACGTAAGTGGCCCTAATCTCTCCCCTCCCCCCCGCATATATTCCCTACTAAAATATTAATAAAAATGGCTTGGTTTTTAATGCTCTACACACCGTACAAAGAAAAATAAAAGCATATCATGTGAATAAGCGACCAAATTAATAATAAAGAAGTACAGCTTAAAATCGATTTCCTGGCAACAGACACTAATGAGAAAGCTTATTATAGGCATCAAGAAATGGTTCCAGAAGATGTTTTTTTTTCTGAGCTAGTAAGAAAGGGATACTACAATTTTATTTAAGGAGTCAAATGTTCCACCTTGAAACCATCCTGAACCATTTTTCAGGGGGCTGACCTATACAGGTCCCATACATTTATACCCTAGACTCATTTTTGATCAATGAGTTCACATATAATCATTAAAAGTTTCTCCCAATAAGCTTTCGAATTTGGAAAGCTGTCTGTGTGTTTATGGAATCCTGGATCTTCCTGTTCCAGCAGATTCTTTTAAATCCATTTTACTTTTTTTTTTTTTTTTTGGCTAAGGAATCTAAAATGGTCAGGTTGTTGACATTTATTTGTGGGGAGGGAAAAACGGCTAAACCGGGTAAAAAGATCTTGCCTGCCTTTTGAATCCAAAAACAAAAATTACTGTATCAAATTTAGAATTGTACATGCAGCTTATTTCAATTGTAATACACCTTGGGACCATGATGGCCCAGTGGTTAAAGAGGCTGAATTTCTTTAGAGGGTTCAAGACCCCAGCGTCACGTGATGGGTTGCTCCAGCTCCTGCCAACCTAGCAGTTTACAAAAACGTAAAAATGAAAGTAGATTAATAGATACATGATGAATGGATGGATGGATGGGTGGATGGATGGATAGATAGATACAATATATATATAATTATACAATATATATATAATTATTAACCAATTATCAGCCAGCATGACGACAGCAAAAACAACACAGCTAATTACAAGCGGGAGACAGCTGGAGGGGCCTATTACACGTGCAATGGCCAAATTGATTAATGGCATATTTATTTATTTATTTATTTTATTCGATTTTTATACCGCCCTTCTCCCGAAGGACTCAGGGCGGTGTACAGCCAAGTAAAAATCACTATATACACATTAAAAGAGGTTAAAAAAGAACATATTATAAGGTGGCCGAAAATTTAAAACAATTTAAAAACCTTAAAATATAAGTAACCCCAATAAAATTTTAATCCAGTCCCGCTTGAATAAATAGGTGCGTTTTCAGCTCACGGCGAAAAGTCCGAAGATCAGGCACTTGACGTAAACCAGGGGGAAGTTCATTCCAAAGCGTAGGAGCTCCAACAGAGATATAAAGGCAGAGATCTCTGTAATGATAGTTTAAGACTCTGACAATGTCAGCAGATGGCTGACAAAAGTTTAGTAGAATAAAATTTTAATTTTTTTAGTTCTGGAGTTCGCAGAATGTCTGTTTCTTTTTTTACAAATATACCTGGAATATAGGTATATATTGGGGCAAAACCCACTTACTAACTGTCTCACTCAGCAACGTAGGATTTGGCCTGAATTGTTGGGGTGATTCCCTTAAGCACCGTGGCAAGAAAGGGACTTAACAAAGGTCTCGCTTAGCAGCAGAAATCATAGCCATAAGTCAAAGACTACCTGTACTGATAATAACCCTCTTCCTTTACCTCTAGTGGAGAATCCGGAGCAGGCAAGACTGAAAACACGAAGAAAGTCATCCAGTATTTTGCCAACATCGGAAGCACAGGCAAAGCCGCTGCCGATGGAAAGGTAAAATCGAACGGAGGTCTCTTATCGGGTAGTGGTTGAAACCACGATAAAGTGGCCCTGAGAAACAACCCGACATCCTTAAGTGTTCCAAAATGTTTCTTGGGGAAGCGAGGTTTGATGGTGATGGTCTTTGTTTTGGGGCAGGGCTCTCTGGAAGATCAAATCATCCAGGCCAACCCTGTCCTAGAAGCTTTCGGAAACGCCAAAACTACCAGGAACAATAATTCTTCTCGCTTTGTAAGTATCGGATTCCGAAACGGTGCTTTGTCCCATTCAATGCCCCTTTTCCCTATCGTGCCGCCAACGACGTCGTGTCTTTTGGAAATGATTTTAAGAGACAGGGAGAAGAGCCACCAGCAAGATAATGGTCAGATAATAGCAATAGCAATAGCACTTAGACTTATATACCGCTTCATAGTGCTTTACAACCCTCTCTAAGTGGTTTACAGAGGCAGCCTCTTGCCCTCAACAATCTGGGTCCTCATTTTATCCACCTCGGAAGGATGGAAGGCTGAGTCAACTTTGAGCCAGTCCTTCCTTCCTTCCTTCCTTCCTACCTACCTACCTTTCTTCCTTCCCAAGCTATACTAGACTTATATATCATTTCACAGTACTTTTACAGCCCAGTCTAAGCGGTTTACAGAGTCAGCCTATTGCCCCCCAACAATCTGGGTCTTCGTTTTTACCCACCTTGGAAGGATGGAAGGCTGAGTCAACCTTGAGCCTGGTGAGATTTGAACTGCCAAATTGCAGGCAGCTGGCAGTCAGTAGAAGTAGCCTGCAGTACTGCACTCTAACCACTGCACCACCATGGTTCATAAGAGGTAGATGAGCCCATCGGTGGTGGGTTGCTACCCGTTCACTCCGGTTTGGGCAAATTGGTAGCGGCAGCAGGGAGGCTCTGCCCACCCACCTGGACATCTCGGCGCATGCGCAGAAGCATTGCACACACACGTCCGCGAGAGAACAGGTAGCGACCAAAATTGAAACTCACTACTGGAGCCAATAGAAGAAAAGGGACACGACAATAATCTCAGAAGCGACCCTCCCTAGTTTCTCCGGCTGTGAAAAGAACAGGAGGGGACAAAAAACCTCCTATCAGACTTGCAAAGATTAGATTAATTTATCCTTACAATTAAGTAGAGTTAGTTACTTCTGGATATGCTTCTTATCAACCTTGCTAAATAGATAGCTGATTTTCACATACCTACCTTGCTATTTATTCTGGTTGTGTTTTTTTTAAATGAACCCAGGTTTTTGAATAACACATTAAAATCAAGATTTTTTTTGGTGGAGGGGGGGGGGAAGCTATTGTGATTGTGAATAACGAGAGTCTATTTTTTTTTTCTTATTCAGGGTAAATTCATACGAATTCATTTTGGCAGCACAGGAAAACTGGCTGGGGCTGACATTGAGAGCTGTAAGTTCCTAATTTCTCCAATGTTAAATCTCCAGTTTTTAGCTCCAGTGTCCATTTCAGTTGGCGTGTGGTTAATGATTATTACAAACTATTCTAAATAATACGAGTTCCAGGTATATTTGTGAAAAAAGAAACAGACATTCTGCGAACTCCGGAACTAAAATAATTAAAATTTTATTTTACTAAGCTTTCATCAGCCATCTGCTGACATCGTCAGAGTCTTAAACTATCATTACAGAAATCTCTGCCTTTATTTGCCATTAATCAATTTGGCCATTGCACTTCCAGCCATCTCCCGCTTGTAATTACCGTATATACTCGAGTATAAGCCGAGTTTTTCAGCACGTTTTTTGTGCTGAAAAACGTCCCCTCGGCTTATACTCGAGTATATACGGCTTATACTCGAGTTTTTTTTTTTTTCGTTTTTTTCACATTATACCGGCCGGCGCGAACTTGGCGGGCTTTTGCTTTAGCGCGGGGAAGCCCTGCCGGTGCAGTGAGAGGGCGGGGCGGGGGAGCCGCCAGCCTTCTCGGCCGAGGGAGGGAGGGTTTCGCCGACCGGTAGGTGCCTCATTTCCCACCCTCGGCTTATACTCGAGTCCCCAGTTTACCCCAGTTTTTGGGGTAAAATTGGGGACCTCGGCTTATACTCGGATCGGCTTATATTCGAGTATATACGGTAGCTGTGTTGTTTTTGCTGTCGTCATGCTGGCTGATAATTGGTTAATAATTTTATATATATATTCTATCTATCTATCTATCTATCTATCTATCTATCTATCTATCTATCTATCTATCTATCTATCTATCTATCTATCCCTAAAGAAAATTACAGATTTCATCAGTCAATACTTTGACAAATAAATTAAAACTTCAGGGAATGTCAGCATTTTCTTTCCTTTCAATTGATAATCGATTTAATCCTTTTAAAAAGTGAAGTGGCTTTTGTTCATTTTGTTCTAGACCTCCTGGAGAAGTCTAGGGTCATCTCTCAACAACCTGCTGAAAGGGGCTATCACATCTTCTACCAACTCTTGTCTAACAAGAAGCCTGACCTTGTAGGTAGGGCATTTTCCATGAATGTGTGTTTGTGTGTGTGTGTGAGAGAGAGAGAGAGAGAAAGAAAGAGAGAGAGAGAGACAGAGACAGAGAGAGAAACACATACACACAGAGAGAAAGAAACAGATGGAAAAACAGAGAGAGAAAGACACAGAAAGAGAGAAACAGACACAGGGAGAAAGACAGAGACAGAAAGAGAAAGAGAAAGAGAGGGGGGGAGGAAGGGAGAGAAACAGGAACAAACAGAGAGAGAAAACAGACAGAAACAGATGGAAAAACAGAGAGAGAGAAACACAGAAAGAGAGAAACAGACACAGAGAGAAAGACAGAGATAGAAACAGAGAGTGGGGAGGGAGGGAGAGAAACAGAGGAACACAACAGAAAGACAGAGACAGAAACAGAGAGAGAAACAGAGAGAGGGAGGGAGGGAGAGAAACAGAGGAACACACAGAGAGAAAGACAGAAACAGAAACAGGAAAGACACAGAAAGAGAGAAAGAGAGAAGGAGAGAGAGAAAGAGAGAAAGACATAGAAGGAGAGAGAAACAGACACAGACAGAGAGGAGAGAAACAGAGAGAGAAAGACAGAGACAGAAACAGAGAAACAGAGAGAAAGAGGGAGGAGAGAGAGAAACAGAGGAACACACAGAAAGAGAAAGAGAGAAAGAAAACAGAGAGGAGAGAAACAGAGAAAGACAGAAACAGAGAAACAGAGAGAACGAAGGAGGGAGGAGAGAGAAACAGGAACGCACAGAAAGAGAAAGAGAGAAAGAGAAACGGAGAGGGGAGAGAGAGAGAGACAGAAACAGAGAGAGAAACAGACACAGACAGAGAGGGGAGGAGGAGAGAGAGAAAGAGAGGAACACACACAGAGAAAGACAGAGACAGAAAGAGAAATGGGGAGAGAAACAGAGACAGACAGAGACAGAGAGAGAAACAGACACAGAGAGAGAAAGAAAACAGAGAGAAACACAGAAAGAGAAAGACACAGAAAGAGAGAAACAGACACAGGGAGAAAGACAGAGACAGAAAGAGAAAGAGAGAAGGAGAGAGAAGAGAGAGAAACAGGAACAAACAGAGAGAGAAACAGACAGAAACAGATGGAAAAACAGAGAGAGAGACAGAAACAGAAACAGAGAAACAGACACAGAGAGAAAGACAGAGATAGAAACAGAGAGTGGGGAGGAGGGAGAGAAACAGAGGAACACAACAGAAAGACAGAGACAGAAACAGAGAGAGAAACAGAGAGAGGGAGGGAGGGAGAGAAACAGAGGAACACACACAGAGAGAAAGACAGAAACAGAAACAGGGAAAGACACAGAAAGAGAGAAAGAGAGAAGGGAGAGAAAGAGAGAGAAAGACATAGAAGGAGAGAGAGAAACAGACACAGACAGAGAGGGAGAGAAACAGAGAGAGAAAGACAGAGACAGAAACAGAGAAACAGAGAGAAAGAGGGAGGGAGAGAGAGAAACAGAGGAACACAGAAAGAGAAAGAGAGAAAGAAAAACAGAGAGGGGGAGAGAAAAAGAGAGAGAAAGACAGAAACAGAGAAACAGAGAGAACGAAGGAGGGAGGGGGAGAGAGAAACAGGAACGCACAGAAAGAGAAAGAGAGAAAGAGAAACGGAGAGGGGGAGAGAGAAAGAGAGAGACAGAAACAGAGAGAGAAACAGACACAGACAGAGAGGGAGGGAGGGAGAGAGAGAAAGAGAGGAACACACACAGAGAGAAAGACAGAGACAGAAAGAGAAATGGGGGGAGAGAAACAGAGACAGACAGAGACAGAAAGAGAGAGGAAAAACAGAGAGAAATGTTTCTCTAAACCTTCTAGATGTTCCCTTCAAGGCCATTTCCATCCCAACGAGCAAAATCACCTCATTCTAACATGCCTTTTTGTCGCCACAGAGAGCTTGCTCTGCGCCCCGGATCCCAAGGAATACCACTGGACAAGCCAAGGGGTCACTGTGGTAGACAACATGGATGATGGAGAAGAACTGCTCCTCACAGATGTACGTATTCAAAGTTGTGGTGCGTGGAGGGACAGCTTGGCAATGGGAGAAAATGTTCAAAATGGGCCGTGATAGCTCAGGCTATAAGAAGCCTGTTATTAGAACACAGCAGCCTGCAATTACTGCAGGTTCAAGCCCGGCCCGAGGTTGACTCAGCCTTCCATCCTTTATAAGGTAGGTAAAATGAGGACCCAGATTGTTGGGGGGGCAATAAGTTGACTTTGTAAATATACAAATAGAATGAGACTGTTGCCTTACACACTGTAAGCCGCCCTGAGTCTTCGGAGAAGGGCGGGATATAAATGTAAATTAAAAAATAAAAAAAAATGGCGCCACGTGCTAAGCTTAAATTCCTGTCACCAGCTTTGGTTCCTTCTCTGTGTCGTGTTTCCTTCTCTGCCAAGGTGGCCTTTGACGTCCTGGGCTTCACCGGAGAGGAGAAGAACGGTGTGTACAAACTCACGGGGGGCATTATGCACTTCGGCAACATGAAGTTCAAGCAGAAGCCGAGGGAGGAACAAGCAGAAGTGGACACCACCGAAGGTAATGCAGTGGGGACGAAGGCAGAGTGTCCTTGACTTTACAAACATTCGTTCAGGGACCGTTCCAAGTTACGACAGTGCTGGGAAAAGTCACGTCCTTTTCCCACACTTACGACCGCTGCAGTATCCCAGTGGTGAAATCCAATTATTTTTTTACTACGGTTCTGTGGGCGTGGCTTGGTGGGCGTGGCAGGGGAAGGATACTGCAAAAGCCCCATTCCCTCCCCACTCCTGGGCGGAAGGATATTACAAAAGCCCCATTCCCTCCCCACTCCTGGGGGAAGTATACTGCAAAATCTCCATTCCCTCCCCACTCCTGGGGGAAGGATATTGCAAAAGCCCCATTCCCTCCCCACTCCTGGGGGAAGGATATTGCAAAATCTCCATTCCCTCCCCACTCTGGGCCCAGCCAGAGGTGGTGTTTGCCGGTTCTTCAAACCGCTCAAAATTTCCGCTACCGGTTCTCCAGAACCTTTCTGAGCCTGCTGGATTTCACCCCTGCAGTATCCCCACGGCCATTGTTGTGGCCCGTCAGACTCAAACAATGAGGAGGTTGGGAAGGAACTTGGGCCGGTCCTGGAGTCTCGGGAAGGCCCTGATGGAGGTTCTGTGTCAGAAGCAGAGATAGAGCCATGGCCGTCCGACATTTCTCAGCTGCCTTTGTACTCGGAGATAAGTGGGGAGGGCGAACAGCTGGGGCCTGTTCCAGATGCGCGTATGCGCAGAGCTGTCAGGAGAGGAGAACAACTGAGGAACAGGAGCCGATTTGGGAAGCAAGGCACACGTGGACGCTGAATGGCCCCTCCCTGGTTGGGGAATAAATAGAAGCAAAAGGGGAGCGGTGGTTGCAGGAGACAACCGTTCGTATTTCTTTCAGAAGATTTGCTCATTGTGGTCCATCCCTCAGAAACTTGCTTTCCAGTATTTACGTAAATTATTTATTTTTAATTTAATTTAATTTAATTTTAATTTTTAATTTACGTAAATTTATATAAATTAATTTAATGTAATTTATGGCCTGGCAAGTATCCCAGGGAACCGATAAGGTCTGTTACTGCAAATTAACCCTTGAAGCGTTATTGCCTGGACTTTTCAGTGTGTGACTGCCCGTAATTCACAGGATCTAAATAAAGAGGGATTTTTCAGGACAAGGAGTCTGTTTCTTGGTTCTTCTAAGGCTGGGTCAGAACAGGCATGTGATCAAAATTCAGAAGGTTCCTATTTATGACGGTTGCAGGGTCCCAAGGTCACACATTCCCCTTCTACGACCTTCTGACAAGCAAAGTCAATGGAGGAAGCCAGATTCCCTTAACAACCCTCCTACTCATTGAACAACTACAAGGAGTTAGGTCGTAAGTTGGGCCAAAAACTCACAGCTGTCTTGCTTAGCAACAGAAGCTTTGGGCACAATTGTGGTCATAAGTCGAGGACTACCTGCATGAAAGCAAGAGATGTCTTAAGGTCCCCATTAAAAAGCACCTTAGGTTTCACCAGTTATCGGGATCTTATTTTCATATGGGGGGGACATGCCCAGAAGCTAAAAATTATTGGAATAAAATAAAGACATGGTTAGAAGAAATGACTCAACAACATATTGATTTAAAACCGGAGCTGTTTTTATTGGTATCCTCCCAGAGAAAATTAGTAAAGAAAATATTTACTTGATTATACATGTAATAACAGCAGTAAGAATTGTTTTTGCACAAAATTGGAAAACAGAGAAAATACCCCTGGAAGGAGAAGTTATCAAAAAAAATTTTTAGATTGTGCAGAAATGAATAGATTAACTTTGATGATCAAAGAAAGAGAGGATTCAGAATATTTTAAGATATGGGATCAATTTTACCATTAGTTAGAAAAAAGATATGAGTAAGTAAATTGATAAATATGTAAGAAAATGGTGTAACTAGAATAGTGAATTAATGGGAAAAAAACAGATTAAATTGAAAAGCCAGGAAAAAAACACCAAGATGTCACACGGAAGAAATGACTGATGTACTAAATGTTTGTTTGTTTATAAATAAAAAACTTTATTAAAAAAAAAGTCATCTTAAGTTACTGAATTGCAGAATAACAGAATTAGAGTCTATTGAAATCATCAATAAATAACGTCTCCATTTTGCTCTTTTGGCAGTGGCTGACAAAGTTGCCCACCTCATGGGTCTCAACTCTGGAGATCTTCAGAAAGGGATTACCAGACCCCGAGTTAAAGTGGGCAACGAGTTTGTGCAGAAAGGGCAAAATATGGACCAATGTCACAACTCGGTCGGTGCCCTGGGCAAAGCGGTCTACGACAAGATGTTTAAGTGGCTGGTAGTCAGGATCAACAAAACCCTGGACACCAAGATGCAGAGGCAGTTCTTCATCGGTGTCCTGGACATTGCCGGTTTTGAGATCTTTGAGGTACCCAGAAGCCATGAATGATTTTTATTGCAAAAGATTCAGAGTTGGGGACACTCCCCACCCCCCCAAAAAAACCATGGCGTGTAGAATGGAAGACATTAGTGTCCTACCCATTCCGTTCCGTCAACCTCAAGGTGACATTTTCCAACTTGCCATCAATAGAATAGAATAGAATAGAATAGAATAGAATAGAATAGAATAGAATAGAATAGAATAGAATAGAATAGAATAGATTTTTTTATTGGCCAAGTGTGATTGGACACATAAGGAATTTGTCTTGGTGCATATGCTCTCAGTGTACATAAAAGAAAAGATACGTTCATCAAGGTACAACATTTACAACACAATTGATGGTCAATATATCAATATAAATCATAAGGATTGCCAGCAACAAGTTATAGTCATACAGTCATAAGTGGAAAGAGATTGGTGATGGGAACTATGAGAAGATTAATAGTAGTGCAGATTCAGTAAATAGTTTGACAGTGTTGAGGGAATTATTTGTTTAGCAGAGTGATGGCCTTCGGGAAAAAACTGTTCTTGTGTCTAGTTGTTCTGGTGTGCAGTGCTCTATAGCGTCGTTTTGAGGGTAGGAGTTGAAACAGTTTATGTCCAGGATGCGAGGGATCTGCAAATATTTTCACGGCCCTCTTCTTGATTCGTGCAGTATACAGGTCCTCAATGGAAGGCAGGTTGGTAGCAATTATTTTTTCTGCAGTTCTAATTATCCTCTGAAGTCTGTGTTTTTCTTGTTGGGTTGCAGAACCGAACCAGACAGTTATAGAGGTGCAAATGACAGACTCAATAATTCCTCTGTAGAATTGGATCAGCAGCTCCTTGGGCAGTTTGAGCTTACTGAGTTGGCGCAGAAAGAACATTAGCTAGACTTCTATTGTTCCTCAACCCTCCAGTCCACCTTGGGGTTTTTTTTTTGGGGGGGGGTCAGGTGGGAAAGCAAAGAGAACAAAACTCTCTTGTTCTTGGACCAGATGAGGGTTCCTTGATGCTCTCTGAGCTTGCTTCTTTTCTTGTGGACGTTTCAGGATCCAACTAGGTAACATCATCAGTGCTAGTAAGGAGTGGGATTAGCTGTCAGTTTATATTCTGGTGGGTGGCCTGTCTGTGTGTGTGTGTGTGGGGGTCTTAGACATTCCTTGGTTGGGCCCTTTACTGTTGGCATTTTCTTGATTGGGTTCTTGATTACTTGGTTGTTGGTCTGAAGTTGACCTTGGAATTAATTTATGGTGACCTGGATGCTGATTGCTGGTGGAGAAATGCTGGAGTCCTTTTGTTCTCTTTTGGGCTGGTTGGTTGTCTCTTTTGCATAGTCTGTAGATGTTGTTCATGTCTATGTGTCTGTTGATGGCTGATTCCTCTGAGTGCCAGGCTTCTAGAAATTCCCTGGCGTTTGGGGATTTGGTTTGGTCTCTGACTGTCACATTTTCCCCATTGAAATTAGGGTTCAATCTGTCTATCTCTTGTGAAATTAAAGATGCCTTGGTAAGGCCACGCTTGGAATGCTGCATCCAGTTTTGGTCGCCACGATGTAAAAAAGATGTTGAGACTCTAGAAAGAGTGCAGAGAAGAGCAACAAAGAGGATTAGGGGACTGGAGGCTAAAACATATGAAGAACGGTTGCAGGAACTGGGTATGTCTAGTTTGATGAAAAGAAGGACTAGGGGTGAACTCCAGAAGTTGTGAATGCTCCAACACTGAAGATTTTTAAGAAGATGTTGGATAACCATTTATCTGAAGTGGTGTAGTTAACTCCTGACAGTGAGAACAATTAATCCATGGAACAACTTGCCTCCAGAAGTTGTGGATACTCCAACACTGGAAGTTTTTAAGAAGATGTTGGAGAACCATTTATCTGAAGTGGTGTAGGGTTTCCTGCCTAAGCAGGGGGTTGGACTAGAAGACCTCCAAGGTCCCTTCCAACTTTGTTATTCTATTCTGTTCTGTTCTGTTCTGTTCTGTTCTGTTCTAAAGGGAGACATGATAGCAGTCTTCCAGTATCTCAGGGGATGCTCCAAAGAAGAGGGAGTCAAGCTGTTCTCCAAAGCACCTGAGGGCAGGACAAGAAGTGATGGGTGGAAACTAATCAAGGAGAAAAGTAACTTAGATCTAAGGAGAAATTTTCTGACAATTAGAACAATTAATCAGTGGAACAACTTGCCTGCAGAAGTTGTAAATGCTCCAACACTGGAAATTTTGAAGAAAATGTTGGATAGCCATTTGTCTGAAGTGGTGTAGGCAGGGGGTTGGACTAGAAGGCCTCCAAGGTCCCTTTCAACTTTGTTATTCTATACCCTAATGTTCATCATGTATTCTGACTGCCAGTTGGTGTTCATGGATGTTTGCATGCATGTTTACAGTCATTTGCAACATCCCTCAGTCATGTGTGAACCCGTTTTTTTTTTCCTACTATGGTTTTGCTGAAAGCTGGCCCTGGCTGCTGGCTGTTGGCAAGCCGTGATTTTATTTAATGACCACAAGAAATGTGGATTAGTCACAGGACCGATCCATTTTACAACCAGGTTTCCGTTACAGCGGTAAAGCGAAATACTCTTCCGTTTTACAACTTCTGAAGCAAAAAGAGTCAGGCCAGTCTCGGAGTAGGAAGTTGTGAGTAACCTGTCGCCTTCTCCTCCCTGCAGTTCAACAGCTTTGAGCAGCTCTGCATCAACTTCACCAACGAAAAGCTGCAACAGTTTTTCAACCACCACATGTTTGTGCTGGAGCAAGAGGAATACAAGCGAGAAGGCATCGACTGGGTCTTCATTGACTTCGGTCTCGACCTCCAAGCTTGCATTGAGCTCCTGGAAAAGGTAAACCGCCCCCACAGAAGCAACCTGGGCTTCTCCAGATGAAGGCTGCTTTGAGGTCTTTCTTGCCATAGTTGTTGTTTTTAATCCTGACCTCGGGTAATATGAGGTCCAGCCTTTTTTTCCCTTCCTTCTTTCATTTCCTTCCTTCCTTCCTTCCTTCCTTCCTTCCTTCCTTCCTTCCTTCCTTCCTTTCATTTCCTTTCTTCCTTCTGTCCTTCCTTCCTTCTTTCCTTCTTTCCTTCTTTCTTTCTTCATCTATTATCTGTCTATCCTATTGCTATTTCTATCTATCACTATCTCCTTCTCTCTCTCTCTATCCGTATCTCTGTGTTTTGTATCTATGCATTTATCTATTGATATCAATGTCAATAGGTAAATTGATAATTATCAATTATCATTATCTATCTATCTTTATTATCTATTTTTCTATTATTATCAATATCTATCTACTGTCTCTATCCTTCTATCTTTATCTATCTATCTATCTATCTCTCTATGTTTTGTGCATTTACCTATTGATATCAATGTCAATAGGTAAATTGATAATTATCAATTATCATTATATCTATCTCTTATCTATTTTTTTATTATTATCAATATCTATTTACTGTCTCTATCCTTCTATCTTTCTTTCTATCTATCTATCTATCTATCTATCTGTCTGTCTATCTATCTATCTATCTCTCTCTCTCTCTCTATGTTTTGTATCTATCCATTTACCTATTGATATCAATATCAATAGGTAAATTGATAATTATCAATTATCATTATTTATCTATCTCTATTATCTATTTATTATTATCAATATCTATCTATTGCATCTATCTTTCTATATCTATCTATCTATCTATCTATCTATCTATCTATCTATCTATCTATCTATCTATCTATCCATCCATCCATCCATCCATCCATCCATCCCATCCCATCTTTGGGATATTTTTTTTCTGATCAAGAAGAATCACGGAGTGAGATCATATGTGACCTTTTGTTGCAAACCCTCCAAAGCTTAGACTGTGAAAAACCAATCCCATAAATCCGGGGTGTCAAACTCAATTCCCCGGGGGGGGGGGGCGCAGAATCCGGCCCATGGGGTGCTTAGATCTGGCCTGTGGTGCCGCCATGAAAACAGCAAAGGACTGGCCTGCGGTGCCTCTGCCAGCAAAAACAGAGCTCGGGAGGGCTGCACACGGCTCTCCCGAGCTCTGTTTTCATTGGCAGAGGGTTTTTGGGAGCCCGTTTTCATTGGCAGAGCGCTCGGGCCATCACAGGAGTCCCAACATGAATGACGTTGAGCTGGCCATGCCCCCCCCAAGGTCAAACACAACCCTGATGATGCGGCCCTCAATGAAATCGAGTTTGATACCCCTGCCGTAAATCAATCCTAACAGGTGACTTGATCCTCCCTTCTGCTCTCACCCAACAGCCCATGGGCATCTTCTCCATCCTTGAAGAGCAGTGCGTGTTTCCCAAGGCGACCGATGCGACTTTCAAGGCTGCCCTGTATGATAACCATCTGGGCAAGTCCCCTAACTTCCTGAAGCCAAAGGGAGGGAAGGGCAAAGGGGCGGAAGCCCACTTTGAGCTGGTTCACTACGCTGGCACGGTGAGTACAAAGCAAGAAGAAGAAGAAAAACAGGTGAAACTGCGTGGAGGCAGTTTGCTTCTATAAGGGGCGTGGAGAATCTACTAGGAAATGGGGAAGTAGGGAGATGCCTACAGAGATGCTCCATCATCCAGGTCATGGCTGTCCCAAAGGAGCTTTTCCAAAAGACAAGTGGACTTTCATGGGTCAAACCCAGTGGTGGGATTCAACCAGTTGGCACCACTTGGGGAGAACCGGTTGTTAACTTTCTGAGCAGTTTGGCAAACTGGTTGTTGGAAGAAATCATTAGGGCAGAGAACCGGTTGTTAAACTATTTGAATCCTACCACTGGTCAAACCCTTCCATGCTTATCTTCTGCCATTAGAGACGACTGCCCCATTAGTTGTAGTCCACTGGTGGGATGCAATTTTTTTTAGTACCGGTTCTGTGGGCGTGGCTTGGTGGGCATGGCTGGGGAAGGATACTGTAAAATCCCCATTTCCTCCCAATCAGCTGGGACTCGGGAGGCAGAGAATAGGTGGGGGCGGGGCCAGTCAGAGGTGGTATTTACCGGTTCTCCAAACTACTCAAAATTTCCGCTACCGGTTCTCCAGAACTGGTCAGAACCTGCTGAAACCCACTTCTGCTGTAGTTATGACTCCTTCATGCCATATCCTTCTTCCTTTTTTCAACCCAGGTGGGCTACAATATCACCGGCTGGCTGGAGAAAAACAAGGACCCCCTGAATGAAACGGTGGTGGGCTTGTTTCAGAAGTCTGCCATGGCTTTGCTCTGCATTCTTTTCAAAGAAGAAGAGGCCGCAGGTATGTAGGTAGCTCTTTGCTGCCTGCATTGCGATTCCTGCATTGCAATGCTGGCTGAGGAACTCTGGGACTTGAAGTCCACAAGTTGCCATAGTTGGAGACTGGCTGAGGAATTGTGGGACTTGAAGTCCACAAGTTGCCATGGTTGGAGACTGGCTGAGGAATTGTGGGACTTGAAGTCCACAAGTTGCCATGGTTGGAGACTGACTGAGGAATTG
Organism: Ahaetulla prasina; assembly: GCF_028640845.1. Taxonomy (NCBI): domain Eukaryota; kingdom Metazoa; phylum Chordata; class Lepidosauria; order Squamata; family Colubridae; genus Ahaetulla; species Ahaetulla prasina. The sequence continues at coordinate 19,912,000 of NC_080552.1, read as the reverse complement.
TGGGACTTGAAGTCCACAAGTTGCCATGGTTGGAGACTGGCTGAGGAATTGTGGGACTTGAAGTCCACAAGTTGCCATGGTTGGAGACTGACTGAGGAATTGTGGGACTTGAAGTCCACAAGTTGCCATGGTTGGAGACTGACTGAGGAATTGTGGGACTTGAAGTCCACAAGTTGCCATAGTTGGAGACTGGCTGAGGAATTGTGGGACTTGAAGTCCACAAGTTGCCATAGTTGGAGACTGACTAAGGAATTCTGGGACTTGAAGTCCACAAGTCTTAAAGCAGACAATGTTGTAGACTCTGCTGTAGAGTAGTACATCATCTAAGTTGCTTTGAGTAATGAGATAAGCGGCATATAAATTTAACCAATCAATCAATCAATCAATCAAATGTACAGTACATCACCTTTAGGAGCCATCCAGAGTGCAATTTTGTGAGTTCAATTCCTGCTGGCTGTTTACACACGAGAAGCTTCCATAAGGACAATATCAGTCACCGAGTGCCTCCTGGTGGTGAATCTCACCGAAAAATATTTATTTGTGCGTGGAAATAGATAATTAATAAGAGTAATGTGCAGGAAACCATTACAGTTTGGGTGGAAATCCGCAAACAAAAACGTGTATTTGCATTTGGGGGTGAGATAGGAATAAAGTTGATCAAAAGTGTCTTGACATGGGTCGAAAATGGGAAAAATGGGAATGGCGAGGAACTGAATCGGACAGATGTGCAGAAAAGAGAGTTGGAAATAAACAGGAATCGACAGGTTGGCCAATCACTGAACGGATTGGCGGATGGAGGACAACTCCCCTTGGCCAACTCTCCGTGATCCACTCACCGTGGAATAAGTTGTCACAGCTGATGTGCGAGAGGACAATTCAACTCAAGAGAAGGACAAGGGAACCGCAGTGGGCTTTGTCTTGCTTTCATTTTGAACCTTCTCCCATTAGAAGTCCTCCAGGCTGGGGTGAGCTTGTCCTTCTCCTGAATTATCCCTCATCGGATTGTCCGATGTTGAGTTGTCCTGCACAAGTTGGCCATGGTGAGTCATCCGAGGCCAGTTGTCCCCTTCCGCAGGTTGGCTGTTCTCTCTCTTTGTGTCTTCCCGTTGAATCACTTGCTTTTCAATGCTGTCCTCAGCTTCGGGGTCCAAGAAACAGAAAAGAGGCTCCTCCTTTATGACCGTCTCCAACTTCTACAGGGTAAGTGACATGATCAGGTGGCTCCTGTTTCCGAAGGCCAGCATGTCTTATGAGGAGCAATCCGTGCCTCCTTAATGCTTCCATCAGCTTACACCAGCTAGTTGTTGTAATTGCTTCCCAGCTAAGTCCCACGGATATTGGTTAACACCTCTTCCTAACTCCTTTCTTCCTTTTTTTCTTTTTCTTTCTTTCTTTCTTTCCTTCCTTCCTTCCTTTCCCTACTACTTCCTTTTCTCTCCTTTCCCTGCCTTTTTCCTTCCTTCCTTCCTTCCTTTTCTCTTTTTCCTTCCCTCCATCCCTCCCTCTCCTTCCTTCCTTCCTTCCTCCTTCCTTCCTTCCTCCCTTTCCTCCTTTCTTCATTCCTCCTTCCTTTCTTTCTTCCCTCCCTCCCTCCCTTCCTTCCTTCCTTCCTTTTCTGTGTGTTTTAGGAGCAGCTCAACAAGCTCATGGCCACTTTGCACAGTACTGCTCCCCATTTTGTCCGCTGCATTGTGCCCAATGAATTCAAGCAATCTGGTATGTGGGTTGAAGTCATCATTTTTCATCTCTTAAACAAGCAAACAAAGTCTATTTTTTCCTTTGGGAAATACCCTACATACAGCTGGTGACTTAAGAAAAGACAGGGGCACTTTGGAGGGTTGTTGTAATGTATTTGAACTTTAGGAGTTCTTCCACCACTTTACAGATTGCGATACTAAAAGATTATCTGTGTTAGACTTTAGCTGTGCTACCAAGCTGGAGAAAAGAGAAGAATTTATTCCCATGCAAATAAAGGATTAAAAGATCCAGAGGAAAATACTTACGCATCACAATTTAACTATGCCTTGATTTTCTTGCCTCTTGTTGGATTGTGCAAGAGGTTAAACCATGAAGTATAGTTTGCAAACCACAAAAGTCCCCTTCACGCTAAGCCACCCTCAACCCAACCTCCTTATGGCTTACCATGATGTGAGATTGATAGTATGGTTTGTTTGGCTTTAGACAACCATTGAGGTTAGAAACCACGTTGATCCTTGGTGCGATGCGCAAGATGTTAAGGTGTCTGATTCAGTAAATCGTCATTAAACAAGGCATGCTTTAGCACAGGGATCTCCAACCTTAGTAACTTTAAGGTTTGTGGACTTCAACTCCCAGAGTTGACGTCCACAAACCTTAAAGTTACTAAGGTTGGAGACCCTTGCTTTAGCGTAGTGTGTAACAGATTGCACCCACGGTTAAGGGCAGTGGAGCATGGGATTCCAGAACAAGCAGACAACCCTCACCAAGGACAAGGGGATCTAGTCAAGATCCAGATAAAAAAAGAGCCAGATGGTTTCCATTTGGTCACCAAGCTGAAGAAAGCTTGAGGAGCCAATCCATGCAAGGCATTGCCTTGCAGAACTTCTGGCGAAGGTTGTGGAAAAATGGTCAACTTGCTTTGTGTCTCCACAGGCGTGGTGGATGCTCATCTCATCTTGCACCAGTTGGCCTGCAACGGTGTCCTGGAAGGTATCCGTATCTGCCGGAAGGGGTTTCCCAACAGACTGCAGTACCCTGAGTTCAAGCAAAGGTGATTCTCGCCTTGAACCCGCTCCTCCCTCATTTATTTTATTTATTTATTTACTTTGTCACACAGTATATGTAAGAATAGAATAGAATAGAATTTTATTGGCCAAGTGTGACTGGACACACAAGGAATTTGTTTTGGTGCAGATGCTCTCAGTGTACATAAAAGAAAAAAAAAATACCTTCATCAAAGGTACAACATTTATAACACAAATGATGGTCATAGGTTGCAATTTAACCCTTAATGATAGCAACAAAAAGTTACAGTCATACAGTCATAAGTGGAAAGAGATTGGTGATGGAAACGATGAGAAGATTAATAGTAGTGTAGATTTAGTAAATAGTTTGACAGTGTTGAGGGAATTATTTGTTTAGCAGAGGGAAAAAAACTGTCCTTGTGTCTAGTTGTTCTGGTATTCAATGCTCTATAGTGTCGTTTTGATGGTAGGAGTTGAAACAGTTTATGTCCAGGATGTGAGGGACCTGTAAATATTTTCACAGCCCTCTTCTTGATTCGTGCAGTATACAGGTCCTCAATGGAAGGCAGGTTGGTAGCCATTATTTTTTTCTGCATAAGCATAAGCATGAAAATAACTATACAATATATAAGCATATATATAAGCATAAGTATGTAATAACTAGATTAATTTGATATAACGAAAGGAAACAATAGGACATGGAACGGTAGGCACGTTTGTGCTCTTATGCACGCTCCTTATAGACCTCTTAGGAATGGGGTGAGGTCAATAGTAGACAGTTTTTGATTAAAGCTTTGGGGATTTTGGGAAGAGACCATAGAGTCAGGTAGTGTATTCCAACAATAACAACTCTGTTATTGAAGTCATATTTTCTGCAATCAAAATTGGAGCGGTTCATTTTAAGTTTAAATCTATTGTGTGCTCGTGTACTGTTGCAGTTGAAGCTGAAGTAGTCTTTGACAGGAAGGACATTGTAATGGATGATTCTATGAGTTAAACACAGGTCATGTCGAAGGCGGCGTAGTTCTAAATTTTCTAAACATTGTTTATTGTAAATAAGTCATTGGTGCATTGGGACCTTGACGCTCCCAAAGTCTCAGCCGGACCAAATTAATTCCTGCTTGTGTCTTCTTAACGTCAGGTATCAGTTGCTGAATCCCAACGTCATTCCTCCAGGGTTTGTCGACAACAAGAAAGCCTCTGAACTTATTCTGGGAACTCTTGACCTTGGGGAAAATGAGTACAAAATTGGACATACTAAGGTACTAAGAATGGTTTCTTTCCTGCAAGAAAAACACAATTATGCGGATAAGTCCCCACGCTTATTTTTTATTTTATTTTATTTATTTATTTTTATTTATTTATTTTTGTCACACAGTATATATAAGCATAAGCATGAAATAATTATACAATATATAAGCATATATATGAGTATGAGTTGTAGTAACTATATTAATTGGATATAACAAAAGGAAACAATAGGACAGGAACGGTAGGCATGTTTGTGCTCTTATGCACGCTTCTTATAGACCTCTTAGGAATGGGGTGAGGTCAATGGTAGGTAGTTTTTTTATTTTATTTTATTTTATTTATTTATTTTTTATTTTATTTTTATTTTATTTTTTATTTTTTTATTTTTTTTATTTTATTTTATTTTTTTATTTGCATTTATATCCCGCCCTTCTCCGAAGACTCAGGGCAGCTTACACTGTGTAAGGCAATAGTCTCATCCATTTGTATATTATATACAAAGTCAACTTTATTGCCCCCAACAATCTGGGTCCTCATTTTACCTACCTTATAAAGGATGGAAGGCTGAGTCAACCTTGGGCCTGGTGAGACTTGAACCTGCAGTAATTGCAAGCAGCTGCTGTTAATAACAGACTGCATTAGTCTGTTGAGCCACCAGAGGCCCAGCTGTTTTATTTTATTTTATTTACTTTTATTTTATTGATCAACAAATACAAGGAAAAAAAATTGGACATACTAAGGTACTAAGAACGGTTTCTTTCCTGCAAGAAACACACAATTGTGCGGATAGTTCACCAAATTTATTTATTTATTTGATTTGTCAACAAATACAAGAAAACAAGTAACAAGAGTAGACATGGACACCTGAAAAATATTTGGCACCAAAAAAAAAAAAGAATATAAATTGGCAAAACATAGCTATAAACACATAGAATGATTACATATAATTTGGAACAATAGGACAGGGCAGGGACGGTAGGCATGCTAGTGCCAGGGGTGGGTTTCAAATTTTTTTACTACCAGTTCTGTGGGTGTGTTTTGGTGAGCATGGCATGGCTTGGTGGGCGTGGCAGGAAAAGGATACTGTAAAATCTCCATTCCCTCCCCACTCCAGGGGAAGCATATTGCAAAATCTCCATTCCCTCCCCACTCCAGGGGAAGGATACTGCAAAATTCTCATTTTCTCCCGTTCAGCTGGGATTTGGGAGGCAGAGAAGAGATGGGGGTGGGGCCAGTCAGAATTTTTACTACCGGTTCTCTGAACTACTCAAAATTTCCACTACCGGTTCTCCAGAACTGGTCAGAACCTGCTGAAACCCACCTCTGGCTGGTGCGCTTATGCATGCCCCCTTAGGGACCTCTTAAGAAACATGAAAAGTCCACGGTAGACAATTTACGGTAAAAGGTATGGGGATTAGAGAGACCAACAACAGGATCAGGTAGAGTGTTCCAGATATTTACTACTCTATTGCAAAAGTCATATTTCCCACAATTAAGATTAGAGCGAATTACATTGAGTTTAAATCTATTGATGGCCCTTGTATTATTATGGTTGAAATTAAACTATTCATTTCAGGTAGAACGTTTTGGTAAATAATCTTATGAACTAAGCATAGGTTGAAACGTAGACGACGTAGTTCAAGGCTTTCTAGACCTAAGATTTCAAGCCTGGTGGTATAGGGAGTTTTATTTCGAGCAGAAGATTTGAGAACTCTCCTAGTAAAATATCTCTCTAATGTAATGATGTCTCAAATACAGTGAAGGTATTGTTGTAAGTTGCAACACTTCATTGGTGGTCAGCTTAGGATGGAGCCTTCTCTTCTCTTCTCACTTCTCTTCTCATCTTTCAACCCTCATGGACCCGGGAGGGGGCTGGTTCTTCCAACTTGATCTTGCGAATGGATTTGTGTACATAAGTCCATTGTTTTCACAGGTGTTCTTCCGCGCTGGAATCTTGGCCAAGTTGGAAGACATGAGGGATGAGCGCTTGGCCAAGATCATGACCATGCTACAGAGTCGCCTCCGTGGTTTCCTGATGAGAATTGAGTTTAAGAAGATGCTGGAGAGAAGGTAAGGAAATAAAATAAATTATATCTTCCCTTCTTTCCCTTAAGAAGGGATTGGACAGACGGACAAATGGATGGATGGAGGATTAAGGGTGACATGATAGCAGTGTTCCAATATCTAAGTCGCCATGGGAGAATAGGCAGCAATATAAATCTAATAAACAAATAAATAAGTCAACCTATTCTCCAAAGCACCTGAGGGTAGAACAAGAAGCAATGGATTCAAACTAATCAAGGAGAGAAGCAACGTAGAACTAAGGGGAAATTCCCTGACAGGGAGAACAATTAACCAGTGGAACTTCATGCCTCCAGAAGTTGTGGGTGCTCCATCACTGGAAGTTTTCAAGAAGATGTTGAATAACCATTTGTCTGAAGTATAAATGTAAATAATAATAAGTGGTGTACGTTTTCCTGCCTAAGCAGAGGGTTGGACTAGAAGACCTCCACTGTCCCTTCCAACTCTGTTAATCTGTTATTCCAAATGAATGAATGAATGAATGAATGAATGAATGAATGAATGAAGCATTAAAATCTACATCGAAATCAGTGTTCTGCCAGGCCAGTATCTAAATGAAAACTCTTGCAAATAAAACATTGATGATATGCATTAGAATTTCTCAATCTGCGTGCCTATTTCAAGTAGGTTGTCTTCTTCTTCTGGTGTATGTCCACCATAGGTTTATGCCCAGGCTTTGAGAAGCCACTGTTTAAGCCTTAGAACTTTCTGCATCCACAAATACAGAGACAGGTTTGTCATCATGCCATTTGGAGGACTGTTAAGGATAATCTGGGTTCACAACGAAAATTGTGGACTGTACCCTACGCACAGTGGTGGGATTCAAGTAATTTAACAATTGGTTCTCTGCTCTAATGATTTTTTCCAACAACCAGTTTGCCAAACTGCTCAGAAAGTTAACAACTGGTTCTCCCGAAGTGGTGCGAACTGGCTGAATCCCACCACTGCCTACGCATGAAAACGACTGAGACTGGCTGTATACAATAACAGTCACCTGCAGACAAACTGGGGTTTGATATTCCTTTACTTTTAGGGAAAAGGCGAAGTCATAGTCCAAAAACAATTCCACATATAAAGTCAGTCAGTCAGGGATGTTAAAAATATCAAGTCTTCTTACCAAACGTAGACTTGCACAACAAACAAGGTCTTCTTTCAGTTCGGCAAAACACAGTTCAATTCACAACAGTCAGTATCTTGAGGAATCAGTAACTAGCCATGGTCAAGCAACGATCATAAAGCTCAAATATACAGTTGCAGCATGTCATCAGGTTACAATGCTGTAGCGTCCCTGTAGATTCCCCACAAGCCATAATTTAGTAGTCCGTTTATACATTGGCTACAGAGCTCAACCAATCAGGATGCTTGCATGATGCAGCACAGCCTTAAAGCAATATCATGCCTTTCTTACAAACATACATAGTTAGTTTATATATTGCCTGGCCAACTAGTTAGGCAAATAACAATTTCCTGACAAGGACCATGTTTTCTTCTTTCTTAACACTAGTTTCTCTCTCTTTTTTTAAACTAGGTTGGGCCTGATGCTGATCCAGAGGAACGTTCGCAAGTTTTTAACGATGCGTTTCTGGGGATGGTGGAAACTGTACAATAAGGTGAGGTGGTAGTGAAGAGAGCGGTCACCCCCCACCCCCCGCAAGGCTTCAGGTTGTCTCAAAACAAAATGAGAACTATTGGTTTTAGTTAATAGATGGCTTCGGACAATAAGCAGCCAGGAGAGATATTCTCTGCCTATTTATTCAACAAGAAGAAACACTTTTTGTTGATATGGTTAATTGTCCATGAGAAAGAAGGATGGAGCTAAGTCCTACCAAAATGGTGGAGCTAATTGCTACCAAAAGGGTGGAGCTAACTCCTACCGAAAGGGTGGAGCTAATTCCTATTGAAAGGGTGGAGCTAACTCTTACCGAAAGGGTGGAGCTAACTCTTACCGAAAGGGTGGAGCTAATTCCTACCGAAAGGGTGGGGCTAACTCCTACCAAAAGGGTGGAGCTAACTCCTACCAAAAGGGTGGAGCTAACTCCTACCGAAAGGGTGGGGCTAACTCCTACCGAAAAGGTGGAGTTAACTCCTACCGAAAGGGTGGGGCTAACTCCTACAGAAAGGGTGGAGCTAATTCCTACCAAAAGTTTGTTGTTCTATTATCTCTGGCTGTGTGTCTTTGTATGTGTGTGTACAGTATTTCCATGAGTTGCAATGTCACTTGATAGCTTGGCTATCAAGCTTGCTTGAAATCTCCCAAGATTTGGTGACCCTTTAAGACGGTAACTTTTTCGAAAATATGTTCCTTATTCTTCTTAGTGTTTTAAATAAATTTGGGACAGCAATCTAAGCCCAAAAAACAACCTGTTTTTTTTGGCTATCATATATTCTTCAAGGATTCTGAAATAGGATGCAAAGGTTTGTGTGTCGTTTGTCCGTCCATGCAGTGCATTAAAAATATCTCCTGTAGGTGTGTCAATATATAGTTTTATGCCAGTTTTTAAAAAAAACAAATAGAAAACTGAGAAGGGCTCTCTTAAAAAGTCTCAAGAATTTTTTTGAAGGGACATCGGGTAGAGGTGAGTGTTTTGGAGGGATCCACTTGATTTTTATCTCAGGCACAATTCCAGTCCTTGCGTCTTCTCATTCCGTGGAAAAGTGGTGGAGAGTTGAATAACACAACTATGTTTAGAGAAGTCACAATCTTCTACTTTGGTTCCCACCTGCAGGTGAAACCTCTGCTGAACGTGGCCCGCCAAGAGGAGGAGATGAAAGAGAAAGAGGAAGAGCTGAGGAACGCCATGTCCAAGACTCAGGAACTGATGGACCGCCTCAAGGAGATGGAGGAGAAGTTGGCCACAATGAGCCAAGAGAAGAATGACTTGACCATCCAACTGCAGGCTGTGAGTCTACTAAATTCACCCTTGAGGAAGGATGTGCAACTTCCATTGGCTTGAAGGCCATCATAAGCTTTGCATGTGATGTTGAGGAGTGCCCGCCAGAAAGTCGGTGGGGTTAGAGATACATTGGATGGTAGGCAGTTTCACAGAATGGTTGCCATTGAAAGCAGAACCATTTTTATGGTATTAAGGAGAACAGCCATTGATCCAGGGGTGATGTTCTTTCCTCCCTCGCCTCTGTCCGAATGCTTAATTAGCCATCACTATCAGCTCTGGCAGCAAAATAGCCAGCGCCTACCAAGAGCCTCCGTTATCTTCCACGACGCTGGTGAGTCACCCAGAAACAAACTTCAGCTCTTAATCAGTGGATTTGCCTGTTACAAAGAGACACAGCAGCTCTGGCTGCCTTTTATATCCTGTGGGGTGTGGCTCCATGACTCAGCACTTCCAAGGCCTGTCCTACCCTTGCTTCTGTTGTTCCCTCCTCTCCTGCCTACAAAACCAAGCCTGATTGCCATCAGCTGGGTCTGAAGGTGTGGCCTGGGGAGGGAAAGAGTCAGGGGATGGAGGCCTCGTTATCTCTTCCACCTGGCCTGTTTCTGGCTCCTGGAGCTGAGCCAGGCAAGCCGGTGCTCCTGAGGTTAAGTCCTGACGGCCCTTCCTCCTCACTGTCCAAGTCACTTTCTGGCAGCAGGCCCGGCTCCAAGTCACTTTCTGGCAGCAGGGCTGGCTCGGGGGGCGCAGACACAACAGGTGAAATGCTACCGGTTTGCACGAACCAGCAGTGATAAAAATTACCGGTTCGGGTGAACCAGTAGTTAAAAAAGCTACTGGTTCCTCCAAACCGGTATTTCCGACAATCAGCTGTGCAGCGGGGTTTAGCTTTGCTAGAAAGCAGGATTTACAGCTTTCTAGCAAAGCTAAATCACGCACTATAGCTGATCCCCCCCCTCACTTCTACTTACTTTCCCAGGCCTCCTTTTGGCACATACTGTGCATGCACACGAAGAGTGTGCCTTTGGTACACACTGTGCATGTGCTTACAATGCGCGCGCAGGGCGGCCAGCAAACCGGTAGCAAACCGGTTCAGATTTTACCACTGCATTGATCTCCATGACTTCCATCAGTTCTGTGGGGTCGTTGGTGTTCTTGAGGTTGGTGGTTTTCTAGTGGATGTTTCATTACTCAACTAGGTGACATGACCAGTACTAGAAGGGAGTGAGGTTTGCAGGGTGGAAGAAGGAGAAGGGGAGGAGGAGGAGGACTGTGCGGGTCCTTGGAGCTCTCTGAGCTTGGTGGTTTTCTTGAGATGTTTCATTACTCAACTAGGTATCATCATTAGTGCTAGAAGTGTTATCCAGTTGGGTAATGAAACATCTGTAAGAAAACAACCAAGTTTAGAGAGCACATAGGAATCCACAGTTCCACCCTGAGCTACAAATGTTCCCTTTGGTCAGTTCCGTCAATTCACCCAACCTCTTTTTTGAAGCCAGTGAGGTTGGTAGCTATCAGCGCTACCTCCTATCGATTCAAGTAAGAATAACAAAGAGAACTCCCAACATTTTCTCTCGTTTCCTCTTTCAGGAACAAGAGAATCTGATCGATGCGGAAGAGCGCCTTACTCAAATGATGAAGGCCAAAATGGAACTGGAAAGCCAGATTTCCGACATGAAAGAACGCCTGGAAGAGGAAGAAAGCTCAGCGGCCTCCTTGAGTGCCAGCAAGCGCAAGTTGGAAGCAGAACTTAACGATCTCAAGCGAGACCTCGAGGGGCTGGAGACCACCTTGGCTAAGACCGAAAAGGAGAAACAAGTAAGGATTTTGTCCTTGGTGGTGGCCCTTTGAAGGCGTGTTTTGGGTTGTTCTTCGCTGGTTCTGGAAGGGAGAACTTCCCAGCAGAGTCATACTTGCCATGACTTATTTGTATATCAGATGGATCAGACTATGTGTTCTTCCACCCTCTTTCTTCCCCTTTCTCTTCTTCCTCTTCTTCTTTCTGTCTTTCTACCTTCCTTCCTTCCCTTTTCCTTCCTTTTTTCCTTCCATCCTTTCTTTTCTTTTCTTTCTTTTCCTTTGTTTCCCATCTTCCTTCCTTCCTTCCATTTTCCTTTCCTTTTTTCCTTCCTTCCATCCTTTCTTTTCTTTCCTTCCTTTTCTTTTTTCCCATCATCTTTCTTCCTCTTTTCCTTCCTTTCCTTCCTTTTCCTGTTTCCCATCTTCCCTCCTTCCTTTTTTTCCTTCCTTCCTCTCTCTTTCTTCTTTCTTTCTCTTCCTTCCTCCCTCCCTCCCTCCTTTGCTTTGCTTTCCTCCTTCCCTCTTTCCCTTCATTTTTCCCTTTTTTCTTTCTTTCTTTCTTTTCTTTTCTTTCTTTCCTTCCTTCCTCCCTCCCTCCTTTGCTTTGCTTTCCTCCTTCCCTCTTTCCCTTCATTTTTCCCTTTTTTCTTTCTTTCTTTCTTTCTCTCTTTCTCCTTCCTTCCTCTTTCTTCCTTCCTTCCTTCCTTCCTTCCTTCCTTCCTTCCTTCCTTCCTTCCTTCCTTCCTTCCTTCCTTCCTTCCTTTCTTCCTTTCCATCCTAACTGTACATCTTAGATTGGTCATCCGCTCAGATGGGTGGATCTGTATGAATTTCTTTTGCTTCTCTCAAGGCTCTTGATCACAGAGTCCGAACTTTGACTGGTGACCTGCAAGCCCGCGAGGACTCAGTGGCCAAACTCCAGAAGGAGAAAAGGGCACTGGAGGAGCTACACCAGGTGAGAAGAAAGCAGCTCTTTTTGTTGACTCACATAAGGTCAAGGCTCATCCTATCGATTTTTATGGACCAGAACTCCACCTTTCGGTCAAGGCAAAGATTTACGCTTTCCAAAGGCATCACACCGATACTCCTCGACTTAATTGGGACTAAGTGATGCGATTATTAAGTGAGGCAGGCCTGCCTTTTACTACCTGTTCCACCGGGGTCATTAAACAAGCCCCATGGTTGTTAAGTGAATATGGCTTGGCCCATTGACTTTGCTTGTCACGAGCAGGCTAGGGAATCGCGAGTGGTGGTCACATGACGCCCCAGGATGCTGCAGCGTTCATCAATAGACACCAGGTTGCCAAGCCCTTGGATTTCGATCATGTGATACCCCCCAGGATGCTGTGATGGTCACTAATGTCAGATCCGCACATTAGCGACCAATAAGCCCCTTTTTCAGCGCCATTGTAACTTTTGAAAGATTGCTAAACAAATGGCTGCGAGTTGAAGTCTCCGTGTATAATGTCCCATCTCTGCTCCAGCTTTGATAACAGGGAGGTGGAAACGGCACAGAGTTGGGCTGCTGGGGGGTTTGCTAGAACCTCTAGCTAAGATTCTGTGCAGTTCGGAGAACCCCCAAATCCCACTCTGGCTGGCGTCACCCACCCACCCACCCAGCCCCTCCCCTCCCAGGAGTCCCAACGCGGCCCATTTTGGCTGCAGGAAAATGCAGGGTACGTGCAGAGGCTCAGGGAGGTCGAAAAACAGGCCTACCAGAAATTCGGAAAGGCCGGAAATGGACCTGTTTCCGGCCTCCCGAGGGCCTCTGGAACCTGGGGAGGCCGTTTTTGCGCTCCTGGAAGTTCGAGAAAAGCCTCCGGAGCCCCAGGAGGGCAAAAACACCTCTCCCCATGATGGTGCAGGAGGCCAATTAGGCCACGCCCACCATGGCCACGCCCACTGAGCAACTGGGGCAGAAAACCCCTTGCTAAAAATTTTGAAGCCCACCCCTGGCAATTACGTTTATTCTTCGCTTCCTTTGAGTTAGTCACTCTGTGCAGCTACCTTAAGTCCCTGCAGTTTTCGACGTCATTGAAGATTTCAATTGTGGTGCAATTGTGGCATCTTCGGCTTTTCCCCGCGAGCTGTTTCTGCAACGTGGCATCTCCTCCTCCTCCTCCTCCTCCTCCTCACGATGCTTCCTCCTCCTTTGCAGAAAACGCTGGACGACCTTCAAGCTGAGGAAGACAAAGTGAACCATCTGACCAAAAACAACAGTAAACTCAGCACTCAGATCCACGAGGTCAGCATTAACGTCTCCTTCCGCAGAGGCTGGAGCAGACTTTCAACCAAAGGGGGTTTTTAAGGGAGAGATTGCGGTGGCCTTTTTTTTGGTTTGTTTTTTACAAACTTATTTATTTATTTATTTATTTATTTATTCATATTTTTATACTGCCCTTCTCCGAAGACTCAGGGCGGTGTACAGCCAATAAAACAACAAGAATCCCCAAAAATTTAAAATACACTATCAAATTTAAAAAACTGATTCAATCGCTGTAACATTAAAATATTAGCTAAAATTTATCAAAGCTAAAACCTAGGTAAAACCCTATAAAAAACCCACTAAAATCCCCCATACTAAAATCAATCAGGCCAGCCCCGCTTGGTGAAAAAAGAAAGTCTTGAGCTCGCGCTTAAAGGTCCGGCGATCAGGGAGGAGACGGAGTCCCACCGGCAGCTCATTCCATAAAGCCGGGGCCCCCACAGAGAATGCCCTTCCCCTGGGGGCCGCCAGCCGATATTGACTAGCCGACGGCACCCTAAGAAGACCCTCCCTGTGGGCGCGCACTGGACGTATCGGACAATGGGAGGTAACTGTCGGCAGCAGGCGGTCCCGTAAACCGTAAATGGTAGGGCTGGAAGGGATGTTGAAGGTCTTCTAGTCCAGTGGTCATCAACCAGTGGTCCCTGGTCCGTGAGAAAACTTTGGTGGTCCGCAGAAAAATTATTTGCATTTTTTATATTGCACTAAATACTATTTATCTTTTTTAAAAAATCATATTATTAATGGTCCTCGGGATTTAAAATTATGAATTTAGTGGTCTCTGAGGTGCGAAAGGTTGGTGACCCCTGTTCTAGTCCAACCCCCTGCCCAAAGAAGGAGTCCTTATTCTATTCTGGACAATTGGTTGTCCAATTCTTGAAAACCTCCAGTGTTGGATCACTCACAGCTTCTGAAGGCAAGTCGTTCCACTGATTAATTATTCTCACTGTCAGGACATTTCTCCTTAGTTCCAGGTTGCTTCTCTCCTTGGTGTGTTTCCATCCGTTGCTTCAGATGCTTTGGAGAATAAATTGACCCCCTCTTCTCTGTGACAGACCCTTGGAAGACTGCTATCATATCACCCCTAGTCGTGCTCTTCATTAAACTAGAAGTACTTAGTTCCCTTAACCTCCATGCTTTGGCCTCCAAACCTCTTTATCATCTTTGTTGCTCTTTGTTAAGCTCTTTGTAGGACAGGGGTGTCAAACTCAAGACCCGCAGGCTGGATCCGGCTCACAGGGTGCTTAGATCTGGCCTGCGCGGCCGCCCTGAAAACAGTGAAGGACCAGCCCATGCAGTCTTCCCTAGTTCCGTTTTTGGCTGTTACGGCCTCCTGCATCCTTCTGCTACATGCAGCCCTCCCAAACTCCATTTTCGTTGGCAGAGGATTGCAGGAGGATCCCCCCATGCCCGCTTGGCCCATCACAGGTGCTCCCGACAGGAGTGACGTTGAGTTGGCCACGCCCACCCAGGTCATGGCCCCAGCCCCCCAAGGTCAGACCAGAGGTGGGTTTCAACAGGTTCTGACCAGTTCTGGAGAACCGGTAGCGGAAATTTTGAGTAGTTTAGAAAACCGGTAAATACCACCTCCGACTGCCCCTGCCGCCATCTATTCTCTGCCTCCTGAGTCCCAGCTGATTGTGAGGAAATGGGGATTTTTGCAGTAACCTTCCTCTGGAGTGGGGTGGGAAATGGAGATTTTACAGGATCCTTCCACTGCCATGCCCACTAAGCCACACCCACAGAACCGATAGTAGAAAATTTTGAAACCCACCACTGGGTCACACACAACCCTGATGCAGCCCTCAATGAAATCAAGTTTGACGCCCTTGTTCTAGGACCTCAGTACCTTTTTTTGCATCACGGCGCTGTTCGTATAGTTGAGTGTTTCCTTGGTTGTATTGGTAAATGGTTCCTTTCTAATCTCTGGTTCCTTGGCTTGTCTCAACCAGTTGGAAGACAACTGGGAACAAGAGAAGAAAATCCGCGCCGAGGTTGAAAAAGCCCGTCGCAAAGCGGAGGGTGACTTGAAGATGACCATTGAAAATCTGAACGAAATGGAAAGGACTAAGCTGGATCTGGAAGAGGTGGTAAAGAAGTAAGTGGCTAGGTCCTCCTTCCACGTGAACCAGGGGTGAAATGCTCCCGGTTTCAACCGGATCGCCCAATTCGGTAGCGATCGTGGCAGGTGGTTCGGCGAACCGGTAGCAATCGCTGTGCGAGGCTCCGCCCACTGGCTCAGCTGTCGTTACTTCCTGGTTTTAACCAGGAAGTAATGTGTTTTGTATCCTCTGCACATGCGCAGAAAGGTTTTGCGCGTGCGCAGAGGGTCTGCCCACGCATGTGATGTGCTTGTGCATGTGCGCGGCACGTGCACTTCCAAACCGGTAAGTAAGGTAAGTAGATTTTACCCCTGATGTAAACGCTTGGTTTGTAGAACAAACCACTTGGCTGAGCTGGCATAGATGAAGTCCAACACTCCTGGAGGGTACTAGATAGGGAAGTTTGGTCTTGATTATTACTGCTTTCCAGATGCGTTCACTCAAACTGAGCAAAAACGGTGGGTATCAGTGGTGGGTTGCTCCCGTTTTTATTTATTTATTTATTTATTTACATTTATATCCCGCCCTTCTCCGAAGACTCAGGGCGGCTTACAGTGTGTAAAGCAACCGGTTGCTCCCGGTTTGGTCCAGTACTTGCAAACCGGTAGTAAAAGTGGCGGGAGGCTCCGCCCACCCACCTGGACGTCATCATGGATGATCTGTGCATGCGCAGAAGCTTCTGTGCATGCACAGAAGTCTGCATGCTCCTGTTGCGAACCGGTAGTAAAGTTAAGTAGAACCCACTCCCAGCGGGTATATATTTTGTGGTTCAGGAGGCTGCAAAAACCAACCATAGCTTATTTGTTCGAGTGTAGCACTTTGTGGGCAACACCCCAATCATGGTTTGTGAACCTGAGCGCAAGCTTTAATATGATGTTTGAAACTACGCATCCACAGTTCCAAAGGTGTTTTTTCAAGAGGCAGCTGGACTTTCTGGTTTTTCCCTTGAAGACCTTTCGCTTCTCATCCAAGAAGCGAAACGTCTTCAAGAGAAAAAACCAGAAAGTCCAATTGCCTTCTGAAAAAGCTCCTTTGGGACAACCATGACCTAGGATGTTGGAGGACCTGCATGGACACTGTTGTGATTCCAGCCCCCGAACCTGGCCCCATGCCCGAAAGTGACTCCGAGAGTGAGGGGGAAGGACTGGTAAGGTTTACCTCGGGAGCACCGATTCCTTTGGCCCGGCTCCAGGAGCCAGAACCAGACCAGTCGGAGGACGTAATGAGGCCGTCATCCCCTGATTCCTCCCTTCCCCAGGCTACGCCTTCAGACCCAGCTGATAATAATAATAATCAAGCTTGGATTGACCCGCGCTTCAGAAGATTAGAGAGGCGGCGTCATCAAAGGGAAGGGTGGAGCAGGAGCCCCACCACACAGGATATATAAGGAGCTTTGGGACTGCTCTCACTCCACGGGAAGCAAAAGTTTAGCTGATCTGTTTCAAAAAGAGCTGAAAGTCTTGCTACGAGTCATTTGTTTGAACTTTGGCAGGCAGCTGCGATTTCTCTGCCAGGACTGATAAGAGCTGTGAATCCACTGGGCTGAAGGCCAGCTCGTTGATCCGAAGTGGGGAAGGAGACAGAATAGACATTTACACGTCCACAGAGTCTTTGAATAAGCATGATGTATCTTCTCTTCCAGGCGAGACTTAGAGATCAACTCTGTCAATTCCAAGGTGGAAGATGAGCAGGCCCTGAATTCCACCCTTCAGAGAAAACTGAAAGAACACCAGGTAGGGGAGAGAAAGACAGACGGACATTATTTGTCTCCTTCCACCACCTTTTTCCATAATCAACTTTGGCTAACAGCATCAGCATCCCCTGTTCCCATCCAGATTTGGCTACTCTAAGAGGACATCTTAAGATTTCAAACTACCCTACGTCAGCTCAGTTTCTCAGGGCTTCCAGAGTAGTTTGCCAAGGGATGGAGTTGATTTTCACCATGAAAGAAAACATTGAAGAGATCATCTGGAGTCAAGCCAAAGTCAAGTCAAATTTCTCTTTGGTTCCAGGTTGCTTCTCTCCTTGATTAGTTCCCACCCGTTGCTTCTTGTTCTGCCCTAAGGTGCTTTGTTGAATAGCTTGACTCCCTCTTCTTTGGGGCAGCCTCTGAGATAGTGGAACACTGCTATCATGTCACCCCTAGTTCTTCTTTTCATCAAATTGGTAAAGGTTCCCCCGCACATGCATGCTAGTTGTTCCTGACTCTAGGGGGCGGTGCTCATCTCCATTTCAAAGCCGAAGGGCCAGCACTGTCCAAAGTCGTTTTCGTTGTCATGTGGTCGGCATGACTGAACGCCAAAGGCGCACGGGACACTGTTCCCTTCCCACCAAAGGTGGTCCCTATTTTTCTACTTGCATTTTTTACGTGCTTTCAAACTGCTAGGTTGGCAGAAGCTGGGACAAGTCACGGGACCTCACCCCGTTATGTGGCGCTAGGGATTCGAACCGCTGAATTGCTGACCTTCCGATCGACAAGCTCAGCGTGTTAGCCACTGAACCACTGCGTCCCTTCATTAAATTAGACATGCCCAATTCCTGTATCCGTTTTTTTTATATTGCTTCACATTTCATGGGTTTTTTTTTTTTACTTCTCATAGGCTCGTATTGAAGAGTTGGAAGAAGAGCTGGAAGCAGAACGGTCCATAAGGGCGAAGGTAAATCTATTTTCTCCATCATCAAAGAATTGGCCCTTTCGGTTCAAGACAGCCATGGCTATCCTACCAGTAGTCTTACCAAACCATTTTAGACTCCTTACATGGGTTGCAGGACTGTGCAAAACATTTCAAAATCATGTTGATTCTGAGATTCTCCAGGTCATGTTTGAAACATCCCATCTGCAGTTTGGAAATCATTGTTTCTAGGGCTCTTCTGAGCATTTCCAATTACCCTGAAACATTGCTGGGAGTTCAAATCAACCTGTTTCGCAGCTGTAACCTCTGCTTTGTCATTGAACATTTTGATAAAATGGTTTGGATCTTTCCATTATCCAGCCCAGCCCATCTCCCAGGGTTGTTGTTGGGGAGGGGGTGGGTAGGAAGAAATATTAAGTATGTTGAGTTAACACTTCAGTAAATAATACTTTGAGTTCTTTATAAAAACAAAGGCAAGATCAAGAAAAAACCTAAAAGAAATAAATTAAACATTGACTTTGAGCTTTTTAGGACAATGTATTTGGGAAGGAAGGAAGGAAGAAGATGGAAGGAAGGAAGGAAGGAGGGAGGGAGGGAGGGAGGGAGATAGAAGGAAGGAAGAAGATAGAAGGAAGGAAGGAGGGAAGGAAGGAAGGATATGGAAGGAAGGAGGGAAGAAGGGAGGGAGAGAGATGGAAGGAAGGAGATGGAAGGAAAGAAGGAGGGAGGGAGGAAGATAGAAGGGAGGGAGGGAGGAAGGGAGGCTAAAATGTTATACTCCCAACTACAGTCTCCCTATAGGGAAGATGAGCAGCATAAACATTTAATAAAATAAAATAATATTTAATATTTTGCTTCTAGATTGAAAAGCAACGCAGTGACCTCTCCCGGGAACTGGAAGAGCTCACCGACAGACTTGAAGAAGCTGGAGGAGCTACCACAGCTCAGGTAAACATACATCAATCAAGATAGCTGACGGCTACCGTGCGGTGCCCATTTCACATGTTGAGAAACTGAGTCTCAAAAGAACGAATCGTCCATATGCAGGGGTCTTCAACCTTGGCAACTTTAAGACTTGTTGGCTGAGGAACTTGGGGAGTTGAAGTCCAGAAGTCTTAAAGTTGCCAAGGTTGGAGACCCCGTGCTCCATAGGACACCCAGCCATCTCTCTTTTGTACAGTTTTCAAGCGCTGGAAGTAACGATGGGTCAATGTTGGGGACCCCATGTCAGAGCAGCGTTGATGATTTCAAAGGGAGGGACGTGCTTACCTCTTATCCCCTCTCTTCTCCCTGCGCCCAGATTGAGCAGAACCGCAAACGGGAAGCCGAGCTGCTTAAGCTCCGGCGAGAGCTGGAAGAAGCCGCCTTGCAGAGCGAGGCCACGGCTTCCACCCTGCGCAAGAAGCACACCGACGCCATGGCCGAGATGACGGAACACCTGGAGAACCTGCAAAGGGTCAAATCCAAGTTGGAGAAAGACAAGCAGGTCATGAAGGCCGAGATTGATGATCTCAGCAGCAGCATGGAAAATGTCCAGAAATCCAAGGTAAGGCGAAGGAGACGAAAACGCCATCGCACAAGGCTGGGAACCCCACCCTCCTGGCTGGATCCTCAACCAGCATCTTCTCTTTGTCACCCTAGTTATTTGGTTGAAGAGGCAAAGTCAGGAACATGGTAGATCTTTACTGAATCCTTTGATCGATTGATCTACTGGATGCAGGGTGGAATAGAGTCTGGATTTCCAGAAGGGAGGGGCTACATTCCAGAGGACCAGGAGACAGCAAAGTTTAGATCATTTGGTCGGGAGGAAGCAGGTCAGGTCAGCTCCTCCCTAGAACTTCTGAGTATATATTTAATAATGCAACTACCGTATTTTTCGGAGTATAACATACACCAGAGTATAAGACGCAGCTTAGTTTTTGGGCAGGAAAATAGGGGGAAAAAATTTCTGCCTACCAGGTATTCATCTGGCTAGTCCTTAGCCTGGTCAACTTCAGCACATTAGTTTGCTCGCTGGTTTTGAGGTTGGGGCTGAAAAATAGCTTCTAAAGCACAGCTGATCGTCAGAGGGAGTTCCAGTGACTAAAGCAGGCAAAGCGCGGAAGGGGTAAGAGAAGGCAGCAGCTGTACTGGGTAGCCATTTTGGGCACTCCACGTCCTGTGTTCAGCCTCCAAACGCGTTGCGTTTTGGGGCGGCGATCTGCAACGATGTGCTTTGGCAATCCCCACAGCCTTGAAGGGCTCTCAAACGGAGCGTTTGGAGGTTGAAAACGCGACATGCGGAGCCCAAAAATATAAGCCGTTGCCAGTGGCAATCTTTGCAGCCAGGAAGAGGATGCACGGAGGCCGAAAGGTGGGGGCAGGCAGGTGGGCGGGGTTACATTCGGAGTATAAGACACACCCAAATTTTCCGTCTCTTTTAGGAGGGAAAAAATTGTGTCTTATAACTCCGAAAAATACGGTAGTTCCTTCAGCTTGGCAAGATTCTGTCTACAGATGAGGAATGATAAAAGACATTGCTTAGAAGATGTGTCTTTCGTAGTTCTGGGGACCTAACAAGTACCGTACTACTGTTAGTTAGCTGCAACAGAGACCAGTTCCAAGGGTTGCAGTTAGCTTGTTGAAATGTAAGCAGGAAGTCTTGACTTATTCTGAAGTTGTCTTCTCCTCTATATCCTGACAGATTAATGCTGAAGCTCATGTCCGCAGATTGGAGGACAACCTGGCTGAAGTCACTGCCCGATTGGCTGAGATGGAAAGGAATCAAGCAGAAATCAACGCCGTCAGGAACAGACTCCAAGGTTGGTTCCCTTTGGCAATCTCCAGAGCTCCGCCACTTTATTTTGTTTCATTTTATTGAGTTATCCCAACTTTAAAAAATGTTCTCCATGGCCGCTAAGCGATTCCTTCGTGGTCATGGCCTCGTGTCTTTAGCTTTCCATTCATACCTCAGAGAAATTGTGTTGCCCTTTTTCAAGAGAAGTTAGATGCACGATGGGCGACCTTTGAAGGCCAGGCTTCATTTATCTTGTCTCTTTTGGTGTTCCTCCAACCGCATCACCAGATTTGGGTGAATTGATTGCCAAACCTTGATGCTCAATTTCCTGCCAGCTTGAAGCAAAGAACAAGCCAAAGGTACAGGTTGCCTTGTAAATGAGGCCTAGCTCAGCCATAAAAGAAGAAAAAAAAAATTAGAGACAAAATAAAAGATTTTCTGGCTATCCACTGATCAGAAACACCTCCCCCCGCAAAATCTCAGTCCTGCATATAACCATACATACAACTTTACCAGGGGTGAAATCTACTTTCTGGAACCTTGACACTTACCTTCCGTATTGATCCCGCGTGCATGTCATGTGTGCGCTTGGAACCTCTACGCATGTGCAAACATTTCTGTGTGTGCGCAGGCAGTAAAAAAACAGATTACTTCCTGGTTAAAACCAGGAAGTAAAGATGACCGGACAGGTGGGCAGAGCCTCGTGCCGCCATCACTACTGGTTCTCCAAACCACTAGCCGCCATCGCTACCGGTTCAGCTGAACCCGTCTGAACCGGTAACATTTCACCCCTGAACCTTACCCATGAGTCCAGTCTTCCACAACCATCACTTTCATGAAGTTACGTTCAGTCTCCTGGGCATTTAAAGATTGATCATGCTGAGGGAAGCATCAGCCAACCAAGTATGGTGAGCTGAATGGAGAAATCAATCAATCAATCAATAACCCAGTTCTCCTCCATTCCTCTTTTTAACCCTTCCGCTGCAGCTGAGAACAACGAGCTAAGCCGGGAGCATGAAGAAGGTCAGTCACGGCTCAATCAAGTCCTTCGGGTCAAGACATCCCTCACTTCCCAAGTGGACGACTTCAAGCGACAGCTGGACGAAGAGTCTAAGGTAAGTTCTTGGAACGATGGGTCCATCTGCTTATTCAAACCCAAATCACGTAAGCCAAGCACAGAGAGCTCCAAACGAGGAACTCCAAATTCAGCTGGTTCTGAAAGTTGAGAATCAGAGCATGCAAAGACGCCACACGTTGATGTTCCTCACGTGGGTTTTGGCCACAGATCCCAACATCTTGGAGAAACTTCATCATGGCGCTGTAGGGGGAACTGGTTGTCCTAAAAAGCAAATAAGTGTAATTTTGGGACATCTCCTACAAAAAAAAACAAAAAACCAACAGACATTGGCTTTTAGGGAGATGGGCAAGATCTGCCAGAAATTCAGAAATTGTTGTTATTGTTGGTAGTTGCGAAGTCATGTCCGACCCATCGCGACCCCATGGACAACATTCCTCCAGGCCTTCCTGTCCTCTACCATCCTCTGGAGTCCATTGAAGCTCACGCCGACTGCTTCAGGGACTCCATCCAGCCACCTCCTTCTTTGCCGTCCCCTTCTTCTTGTTCTGCCCTCCATCGTTCCCAGCATGAGGCTCTTCTCCAGGGAGTCCTTCCTTCTCATTAGGTGGCCAAAGTATTTGAGTTTCCTCTTCAGGATCTGGCCTTCTAAAGAGCAATCAGGGTTGATCTCCTCTAGGACTGACTTGTTTTTTTAATTATTTAATTAAATAATTTTAATTATTTTTAATTATTTAATTATTTTTTATTTAATTATTTTAAAATTATTTAAATATTATTTAAATTATTTAATTATTTTTAATTATTTAATTAAATAATTTTAATTTTTAATTAAGAGTTAATTCAGAAATTAACTCTCTGTAAAGCTTGTTTTCTGATAATTAAACAAAAGTTGGCTAGTTATGATTTTCATCTGGTTGGGCCTGAGGGTTTTTATAAGAGAAATGATCAACAAAGAAATGGAAATATGAGGGAAGGACATTAATCAGCTACAACTGTGCTTGTCCTTAGGCCCGCAGTGCTGCAGTGGTCAGTCTGGCCAACACCAAACACGACCTGGATTTGATCAAAGAGCAGCTGGAGGAAGAGCAAACCGGCAAAGCTGAGCTCCAACGCTTGGTCTCCAAGCTCAACACCGAAGTTACAACCTGGAGGACCAAATATGAAACCGATGCTATTCAGAGAACAGAGGAGCTGGAAGAGACTAAGTGAGTAAGGTGGTAGAGAGCAAGGTTGTAGGTCTAGGACAGGGGTCAGCAACCTGTGGCTCTGGAGCCGCATGTGGCTCTTTCATCCCTCTGTTGCGGCTCCCTGTTGCCGGTTGGCGCCACAATTTTGATAGGAGCTTCTGGTTGTGGGGGCGGGAAGCACGGCGCACCAAGAGGAGACTCTCTGGCAAGGGACAGGTTTTCCGGTTGGCTCCACAATTGATAGGGCTTTCAGTTAGGATAGGTAGAGGAAAAAGGACGCCGCACTAGGAGGAGGCTCTACAGTGGGGGAACCGGACTTCTGGTCAGCTCCAGAATTGAACGGAAGGCTTCCGATTAGGACCTTTGTAATAATAATAATAATAATAATAATAATAATAATAATAATAATAATAATAATAATAATAATAATAATAATAATAATAATAATAATAATAATATTTTAATTTGTATACCGCCCTTCTCCCGAAGGACTCAGGGCGGTGCACAGCCAGAATAAAATACACAAACTACACATACAATACTAAGAACAACCCTTAAAAAACTTATTCGAATGGCCACATTGAAATAAAATATCTCCCTATAAAATTTACAAAAATTTAAAACCCATAAAATCGATTTAAAATTTTAAAAAATTCAAGCCAGTCCAACAAGGCGAAATAAATAAGTTTTAAGTTCGCGGCGAAAGGTCCTGACGTCAGGTAATTGTCGAAGTCCAGGGGGAAGTTCTTCTTTGTGGCTCCCGGTGTTTTCTTTTCTGTGGGAAACAGGTCCAAATGGCTCTTTAAGTGTTTAAAGTTGCCGATCCCTGATCTAGGACATCTGGCAACCTGATGAGGGATTCTGAGAAGTACAGTGATATCTCATACCTGGGACCTTTTTTCTTGTTTTGGGGTCTGCTTGCAGGAGAAAACTGACCGCCCGTCTTCAGGAAGCAGAGGAAGCAGCCGAAACAGCACAAGCTCGGGTAGCCAGCATGGAGAAGTACAAGCAGAAGCTCCAGATGGAAGTGGAAGATCTAACTTTGGATCTTGAAAAGGTCGAATAACAAGTTTTAAACTGATGTTCCTGGGGATGAAAGGGTATCTTCTTGGCAGAAAGCCTCAACTGCCTGGGTTGGCAGAATGCGGTATGGCAACACCAATGAAACCAGATGAGGTTTATCGTCATGTGTGAACTCGGCAAAGAAACTGGTGGAAGCAAGTAAACGTTGAACCCCAGGGTAACAAAATCCACCCTGCAATTGCAAGTAGGCTTATTGTTAGATCTTTCTGATCTCAGAAGGTAGTGAGGCCACATCAGTGGGTTTCTTCTCCTGGAGGCTTCATAGGCAGTTTTGAGACCATAGTTTATTTAAAACAGAAGACCAACAGTTGGATATGTTGCGAAATCTTGGAGACGTAACTTTGGAGGGCTCTAGAAAAACAGCAAAAATGGATTCTGAAGGGCTATGATTGGCCCCTTCTGATTTAATATGATGATTAACCTTATCCTATTACCCATAATGATGTCACCAAGGTTAAGCGGTTAACCACAAATGATAGGTGCCGTTCCTGTCAATAAATATCCTGCCAGATTCAACATCAGTACCAAAGAAGTTAAGGTTGGTTTCTTGTTAGAAAGAACCTCAGACACAGAGGTTCTGTCCATCAGAATGACGAAGACCTAGAGACAAGGCTTGGAGTCCAAGCAAGATCATCAGAGGTAGAC
Source organism: Ahaetulla prasina (assembly GCF_028640845.1). Classification (NCBI taxonomy): domain Eukaryota; kingdom Metazoa; phylum Chordata; class Lepidosauria; order Squamata; family Colubridae; genus Ahaetulla; species Ahaetulla prasina. The sequence continues at coordinate 19,887,483 of NC_080552.1, read as the reverse complement.
CTCAAGGTTGAGGGTGATACTTGTCTTCTTCTCCTTCCCAGGCCAACGCAGCCTGTGCAGTCCTGGATAAGAAGCAACGGGCCTTTGACAAGATGCTGGCTGAATGGCAGCAGAAGTGTGAGGAGCTCCAACTGGAGGTGGACAATTCCCAGAAGGAATGTCGCATGTACATGACGGAGAACTTCAAGCTCAAGACGGCCTATGAGGAAGCCCTAGAGCACCTGGAATCCGTGAAGAAGGAAAACAAGACTCTTCAGGGTGAGTTCAGGTGGTCCTCTGCAAAAAAACCGTTCGTTTAGCAACCACTCAAAGTAGTCCTCGTACTTAGGACGTACCATCGTAGCATCCCCGCTGTAATGTGATCAAAATTCAGATGCTTGGCAATCACCATGTATCCTAAAAGCCCCAGGGTTACGTGAACCCCATTTGTGAGACCTTCACAGTAGGTTTCCGACAATAATAATTAGAATAGAGTTAGATGGCCTGACCTCTGATTAGTAATGAAGATATACAGTTTTGATTGGTGAAATTTAAAAACTTGATAGAAGATTTATTAATGAAGTTCAACTGATTAACTATATCAATTTGATATAATGAAGGGAACAATAGGACAGGAATGGTAGGCACTTTTGTGCTCTTATGCACACCCCTTATAGCCCTCTTAGGAATGGGGTGAGGTCAATAGAAATTTTTTAATATATGTTACTGATTTAGAAGCAGAGAAAGATGATGGTGGGGGAGTGGTCTTTGTGAGTTCAGGACTACTCCTCTATAAGAAAGCAATTGTCTATATGATCTCTGGGCAGTTTTAAGAAAGAGTTTCTAGATGGTCTGACCTCTGATTAGTAGTGAAGATATACAGTTTTGATTGGTGAAATTTAAAAACTTGATAGAAGATTTATTAATGAAGTTCAACTAATTAGATAGAAATTTTTTAATATATGTTACTGATTTAGAGGCAGAGAAAGATGATGGGGAGGAGTGGTCTTTGTGAGTTCAGGACTATTCCTATATAAGAAAGAAAGGTCTATGTGATTTCTGGGCAGTTTTAAGAAAGAGTTTTTGGATGATCTGACCTTTGATTAGTAACGAAGATACAAAGCCTTGACTGGTGAAATTTAAAAGCTTAATACATTTATTGATGATGTTTCAGGGAATTAAATCTGGGGACTAGACTTCTTTTAAATATCTTTCAGAATAGGTTGAATTTGATTTTTTTTTAAATTAGATTTGTGCAATAAATAATTAAATTTAAGAAGAAGAAGAAAACACATTGTATTAGGTTACAATTTGGGTAATTTAATATGTTTTAAGATGTACCTGACCAATAATTTGTTCACAATGAACAATTTTTTTTAATATGTTTATAAAAAATAAAAAAATATTTTGGAAAAAAATAATAATCAGAATAGAGCAGGAAGGGACCTTGAAGGTCTTCTAGTCCAACCCCCTGCTCAAGCAGGAGACCCTAGACCATCTCAGACAAGTGGCTGTCCAGTTTCTTCTTGAAAACCTCCAGTAATGGAACACCCACAATTTCTGGAGGCAAGCGGTTCCCCTGGTTAATTGTCCTCGCTGTTAGGAAGTTTCTCCTTAATTCCAGATTGCTTCTCTCATTGGTTAGTTTCCATCCATGGTTTCTTTTCTTGCCTTCTGATGCTTTGGAAAATAAGTTCACCACTCCCTCTTTTTTGTGGCCGCCCATGGTCAGCTTGAATAAATATCTGCTAAGCCTGGCTAGGTGGCTCATCGGCTAAGACACTGAGCTTGTCGATCAGAAAGGTCGGCAGTTCGGCGGTTCGAATCCCTCGTACCAGGTCTCCTGCGTGAGCAGGGGGTTGAGCTAGATGACCTCCAAGGTCCCTTCCAACTCTGTTACTCTTAACCAGTAATGTTTTAAGCTTAAGCTTGAATAAATATCCGTTCGTGCATCTTTTTTTTTTTTTTTTTCATTCAGAGGAAATCAAGGATTTGGTTGACCAGTTGGGTGAGGGAGGAAGAAGCGTCCACGAGCTGCAGAAGATGAAAAAGAAGTTGGAAATTGAGAAAGACGAGCTTCAGGTGGCCCTAGAGGAAGCTGAGTCTTCCCTGGAGGTAATGTTGAATGCGGTAGCATCTTCCATTGGTTTAGTCCAGGGGTCTGCAAACTTGGCTCTTTTAAGACTTGTGGACTTCAACTCCCAGAGTTCCTCACCCAGCTTCGCTGGCTGAGGAACTCTGGGAGTTGAAGTCCACAAGTCTTAAAAGAGCCAAGTTTGCAGACCCCTGGTTTAGTCATTCTGGCTCTCCTTTGTCATCCACGCATCCTTCCCTCAGAGAAATGGGCCCAAGGATTCAGACGCTCGAGGTAACACGAAAGGTTTCCTCGCCACATGAACAGAGCGCTGGGATTCCTGTTTGGGGAAACTGAGGCTATGGTTCTCCTCCTTTATTTGCTGACAGGTGGAAGAGAGCAAGCTGATCCGCATTCAGCTGGAGTTGGCCCAAGTCAAGGCAGACATTGACCGGAGAATCCACGAGAAGGAGGAAGAATTTGAAGCCACAAGGTTTGAAACCTATTCTTGTTGTGACCGAGGCCCAAGCAGTGATTATCAAACACAATTCAGTCCTGAACAAACTTATTTTATTAAAACAATTGAGAGTTAATTCATTCTCAGCTTAGTCCAAAACAAATTCTTTATAAACAGTCCCTCGGCCTTATCACCAACCTTTGTTGTCTTTGGACACCTGCCAAAGGTATTTCTTGGCAAAACCCCCACAAAGTTCAAGAGACGCTGACAAGAAGCAATGGAATCAACGTTGCTTTTCAACAAAGAACCCAACGGCTTGTTGTTGCTCTTTTAAGCCTTATGGGAGGGGCCAATCATCTCCTGACCTTACTCCCAAGTCGTTCTTTTTGCTTCAGCTGCTCTTGCCTTCTGGCAGCTCTTCGCATGCGTGTACCAGGAACAGGCTCCTCCTGTTCCTCTGCCTCTCTCTTGTCCGTCTCTGGAGGTTCCAGAGTCCGCTCATCACTCCCAGATGGCCCTGACCCCATCTCTGCCTCCGAGGCAGAGCCCTTGTCCAGGCCTTCCCCTGATTCCAGGACTCACCCATTGTCCTCCCTGTCCGACTTCGCTGCCAAGTCCCCAGGTAGACTACAACAATTCTCCGTACCGTGAGGGCTTATATTGGGCGCACATGTAAAAAGCTAGGACTTATTTTCAGGGTAGGTCATATTTTCGGGAAAACAGAGTAGATTGTGAGACAGCCTCCAAACTGGTGCCCCACTTTCCATTATTGCCATAAGGGTGATGTGGGTTGGGGAGATGGAATTTGTGGGGCACTGCACCTGGCACCACATTATGAGGGAGGGGCTGCCTTCCAGAGGATCAAGAGACAGCAAAGTTTAGATAGGTTGGTTGGAAGGAAGACGGTCAAGTCAGGTCCTCCTTAAAAGTTCTCAGAATATATACAAGTACTTTGCTTTAAATTGGCAAGATTCTGTCTATAGGTGGGGAACCAAAATGCTTAGAAGGATCTCAGTGTGTCTTTCTTGGTTTTGGGAGCCTGACAATGACTTTTGCTCACCTCTGTAGGAAGAATCACCAGCGTGCCATCGAGTCTCTGCAGTCTAGTCTGGAACTGGAGGCCAAAGGGCGAGCAGAGGCCCTGCGGCTGAAAAAGAAGATGGAGACAGACCTGAATGAAATGGAGATCCAGCTGGACCATGCCAATAAAAACAACAGCGAGCTGGTCAAGACCTTGAAGAAACTCCAGCAACAGATCAAGGTGAAAGAAGTTATAGGAAAGGAGGCCAGAAGAGAACAGAGGAAAGACACTAAGTTCTGAGTCTTCTTCTCCATCTCTTGTTTTCCTCCCAACATCCATCCCGTGAGATAGGTTGACCGGACAGAACATCTGGTCCAAGGTCACCTAGGAAGCTTCTTGTGGATGAAAGTACACTAGAACCTGCTCCTCATCCAACTCTTTCACCACTCCACTTCACTGGCTCTTCTTAAGAAGATTCTCAATGTGCTTTATCTCCTTGAAGGAACCAGTTGAACATGTAGCCAGGCCTTCAAAGCCAGAAAAAAGTAAAGCTATCCTAAAAACTTAGGCCACAACCCAGAAGGAAACTCGCTGAAGGCTTATTGTAGGACATGAATTAGCAAAACTGTAGTTAGTATACGTCCACAAGTAGACCCTTACCAAATAAAGCCCTTGAGAACTTTACCTACCCATTTCCTTGCTATACGTGAGCTTGCTTTTAAGGCAAGCACCCCCATCTTCCCAAGTTCTTATCCTAGCCTAGATACAGGTGGAAGTTTTAAGGCAGCAGGTAAAATATGTTCCATCCTGGACATATTTTTTGGATCTCCACCAGGGGTGAAATGCTACTGGTTCTCTCCGATTCAGGTGAACCAGTAGTGATAAAAACTACCGGTTCATGCGAACCGGTAGTAAAAAAAAAAAGCTATCGGTTCAGTCAAACTGGTAGTTAAAAAATGCTACCGGTTCCTCCGAACCAGTATTTCCAATGTTCAGCTGTGCAGCGGGGTTTAGCTTTGCTAAATTGCACGCCACAGCTGATCCCCCCCCGTCACTGTTCTACTTACCTTTCCAAGCCTCCTTTTGGCGCACAGCGTGCATGCGCAGCCAGCGAACTGGTAGCAAACCGGTTCGGATCTCCACCCATTGTTGATTAGGATTGATCCCCGATGGCTCAGATTAAGCATGGGCTTCTGACACTTTTCTGCCTCCAGGATATGCAGATGCAGATGGACGAAGATGCTCGCCAACACGAAGAGCTGAGGGAACAGTACAATCTTCAAGAACGCCGCCTCAGTCTTCTCCAGACGGAGTTGGAAGAGGTGCGCACCGGCCTGGAGGGCAGCGAACGCTCGCGGAAACTCATCGAGCAAGAATTGGTGGACGTCTCCGAAAGGCACAACGAACTCAATGTTCAGGTGAGTCAACATCTATGGCCTCCATCTCCTATGGGGAAGAACGGAACGAATCATGAAAAATTGTTCTGACCTAGGCTTCCTGAGACACACAATTAGTCCCAAAAACCCTCTTTTTATTTCAATTCTGTTCATTCACAGCCCGTGATGAGTCACAAATAGTTTGTAAAGAGTCCAAGAGAAGTCTGCCACAGTCCTTCGGGAAAAGGCTGATAAGCACCCACCTTTATGTCCCTTGACACGCTGCCAAAGACCTAACTGGCAATTAGCGTTACAAGGCCACACGGAGCACAGAGTCAAAACGGAGCTTCAGAATTTAAACCGACCAGAATGAACAAAGTTGCTTCCTGCAAAGGCTCATGAGCCTTTGCTCCTCCTTTATGTCTTATGGGAGGGGCCAATCATCTCCAAGCTTTTCTCCCAAGTCATCTCTTTTGTCTTAACTGTTCTTGCCTTCTGGCAGCTCTGCGCACATGTGCACTGGGAACAAGGTCCCCCTGTTCCTCTGCCTCGCTGACGTCAGATTCTGGAGGCTCTGGAATCAGCATATAACTCCCAGATGGTCCGGGCCTCATCTCTTCCTCCAACGCAGAGCCCTTCCCTAGACTCCAGGACTGGCCCATGTTCCTCCCCAGCCTCCTCTCTGTCCGACTCTGCTGCCAGGTCTGCAGGCTGCCAGCAGACCACAACAAAAATAGGCCATTGGCTCAGGTTTTTTTTTTAATTTAAATCAGTGTTTCTCAACCTGGACAACTTTCAGATTTGTGCAAATCTGTCTGGGGAATTCTGGGAGTTGAAGTCCACACATCTGAAAGTTGCCAAGGGTGAAAAATACCGATTTAAATAATGGGTACTTACTTAGATCTGGCCCTTGTATGGAGAAGAGAAGAGAGGAATTTAAATCGTATCTCTGGCAAGAAATAAGCCTATCCCTTTTAACCATTATATTTTAATCGACATATTACACAAGTTCCCAAACTTTGCCACACCTCAGTCACCCAATCTGGCCTTGTGAGGAGATAATGAGCAACAAATCTTGTCAGTCAACAGTTGATTTACCACCAGCCATCAACACTCTAATGAGCAATTAAAAGCTACACACAACCAGGAACCACATAAATACAACGTGCAGGACAGCCCAGCGTACATACTCTGGAGAGAGGGAGAAGTTCCCTGAAGATGGGCTCCAACATAAATCCCAAAGCTTGGAAGAATAAAACTTTGGTCCTGGTGACCAACTCAGATTGGAAGCTGCAACGAAGCTTAGTTTAAGTTTGGATAGCTTTCTGGCTTTGCCTATGCAAACGCCCCTTATGGTCCCCTTAGGAATGGGGTGAGGTCAATAGTAGAAAGTTTTTGGTTAAAGCTTTTAGGATTATGAGAAGAGACCACAGAGTCAGGTAAAGTATTCCAAGCACTGATGATTCTGTTACAGAAGTCATATTTTCTGCAATCTAGATTAAAGCAGTTGACATTAAGTTTAAATCTATTAGTTGCTCTAGTATTATTGCAATTAAAGCTGAAGTAGTCTTTGACAGGAAGGACATTACAATAGATGATTCTGTGAGTTAAACTTAGGTCTTGTCGAAGGCGACGGAGTTCCAAATTTTCTAAGCCCAGGATTTCAAATCTAGTGGAATAAGGTATTTTGTTGTTTTCAGAGGAATGGAGAACTCTTCTTGTAAAATATTTCTGGACACGTTCAATTGTATTGATGTCAGAGATGTGGTGAGGGTTCCAAACAGGTGAGCTGTATTCTAGAATTGGTCTAGCAAATGTTTTATATGCTCTGGTTAGTAGTGTGGTGTTTTTGGAAAAGAAGCTACGCAAGATTAGGTTTACAACTCTTAGGGCTTTTTTTGCTATGTAGTTGCAGTGGGCTTTGCTTGATGCTCCCCTGGTTTAACAGGTCCTACTTTAACGTCTCCTCTTCCTTCTGCAGAACCAGAGCTTGCTAGTGATCAAACGCAAGTTGGAATCTGACCTCACACGCATAAGCAACGAACACGAGGAGCTCATCAGCGAATTCCGATCGGCGGATGAGAGGGCAAAGAAAGCGGTGGCGGATGTGAGCTTCAATGGTGTATTCCTTCGAATTACAGAGCCCTTTTATTTTTTCTTTTATTTTTAAATTTCATTTTATTATTTTCTTTTATTAATTTTATTTCATTTTTATTTCTTTTCATTTTATTATTTTTTATTATTTATTAATTTTATTTATAATAATAATAATAATAATGTTTTAATTTGTATACCGCCCTTCTCCCGAAGGACTCAGGGCGGTGAACAGGCAAATAAAATACAAACAGAAACATACACCATAATTAAAACAACCCTTAAAAAACTGATTCAAATTTGCCAGAAAATTTAAAATAACATTACACCCCATGAAAGTACAGAAATTTAAAACCCATCAAAATTCAATTAAAATTTAAAATTTAGAATTTAAAATCAGGCCAGTCCAGCCATATGAAATAAATAGGTTTTCAGTTCGCGGCGAAAGGTCCTAAGGTCAGGTAGTTGTCGAAGCCCGAGGGGAAGCTCGTTCCACAGGGTAGGAGCCCCCACAGAGAAGGCCCTCCCCGTGGGGGCCGCCAGTCGACACTGTTTGGCTTTAATTTTAATTTAATTTAATTATTTTATTTTTTAAATTTAATTTTTTATTTTCTTTTATTTCTTTTTTATTCTTTTATTTTATTTTATTTATTTCTTTTTTTCTTTTATTATATTTTATATTATTTTCTTTTATTAATTTTAATGTCATTTTTATTTCATTTTTTTTCCTTTCTTTTCTTTTGTTTAGTTTCTTTTTTATTTTATTATATTTTCTTTTCTTTTATTAATTTTATTAATTTTATTTCATTTTTTATTTTTTTTCCTTTCCTTTTCTTTTTATTTTATTTCTTTTCTTTTTTATTATTTTCTCTTCTTTATTTCTCTTTTTTTCTTTTCTTTTATTATTTTTTCTTTTCTTTATTTTTTCTTTTATTATTTATTTTTCACCCATCCTGTAACCACACGACACTTTTTCAAAGGTGCCCTTTGCCCCTGGGAGCTATCATGGTTGGCTAGAACTTTGGTTGAACTTTGAAGGCAACAAAGCAAAGACAGACAACCTTTGGGCCAGCAAATCTTTCTCTGGGCCCTCGCAAAATTCAAATTTTAAATTATAACAGTTTGGTGAAATTCGGTCCCCCCCCCCCTCCGGTTCTTAATTCCCTTTCGTTTCATTCCCTCCAGGCCACCCGCATGGCTGAAGAACTACGTCAGGAACAGGATCACTCCATGCACTTAGAGAAGATCAAGAAGAACTACGAGGTCACCATCAAGGACCTGCAGGTCAAGATGGAAGAAGCTGAGCAAATGGCTTTGAAAGGTGGGAAAAGGACCATCATGAAGCTGGAGACTCGGGTAAGAACCTCTCCTCTCCACAACCTCCATCCAATTTCCAGTTCCTAACGCTTCCCACGTTCTTTGTGGCATTTGACCAGGATCATAGGACATGGAATCATATGGTTGGTAGAGACCTTGGAGGTCTTCTACTCAAACCCCTTGGTCAAGGCAGGAGACCTTATACCAGGGGTGTCAAACTCAAGACCCGGGGGGCAGATCCGGCCCATGGGGTGCTTAGATCTGGCCACCCTGGAAACAGTGAAGGACTGGCCCGCAGTGCCTCTGCCAGCGAAAACGGATCTTGGAAAGGCTGTGTGTGGCACTCCCCAGCTCCATTTTCGCTGGCAGAAGGTTGCAGGAGGCCATCGCAGCCGAAACGGAGCTTGGGAGCCCATTTTCACTGGCAGATCTCTCACATCCATCACAGGCACCCCCAACACGTCAAACTGGCCATGCCCCCCTCCCGGCTACGCCTCCAACAGCCCCCCAACGTCAAACACAACCCTGAAGCGACCGTCAATGAAATTGAGTGTGACGCCCCTGCTTTATGCATCCCGGACAAGTGGTTTTTATGGGGAGAGCTTATTTATTTATTTAGGAAATTTATATTGCCCCCTGTTCACAGATGGTGACTCAAGGCGGCTACAACAAAGATGATTAGGGGGCTGGAGGCTAGAACATATGAAGCACGGTTGCAAGAAGTGGGTATGTCTAGTTTAATGAAAAGAAGGACTAGGGGAGACATGATAGCAGTCTTCCAGTATCTCAGGGGCTGCCCCAAAGAAGAGGGACTCAAGCTATTCTCCAAAGCCCCTCAAGGCAGGACAAGAAGCAATGGGTGGAAACTAATCAAGGAGAGATGTAACTTAGAACTAAGGAGAAATTTCCTGACAGTGAGAACAATGAATCAGTGGAACGACTTGCCTGCAGAAGTTGTGAATGCTCCAACACTGGAAATTTTTAAGAAAATGTTGGATAACCATCTGTCTGAGATGGTGTAGGGTTTCCTGCCTGGGCAGGGGGTTGGACTAGAAGGCCTCCAGGGTCCCTTCCAACTCTGTTGTTTTTATTGTTATTGTTATATAACAAGGTGACTTACAAGAATATATTGTAGCCTTTATTGGCAGTAGCCTTTTCAGGAATTGTAGGATTGGAAGGGACCTTGGAGGTCTAATCCAACCCCCAGCCCAAGGCAAGAGTCCTAACTCTATTCTGGATAATTGGTTGTCCAATCTCTTCTTAATAACCTCCAGTGATGGAGCACCGACTTCAGTGGAAGGCAACCATTTCCACCGATTGATTGTTCTCACAATCGGGAAATTTCTCCTAAGTTCTAGATTGGTTCTCTCCTAGGTTTGTTTCTGTCCATTGTTTCTTGTCCTGCCTTCAGGTGTTTTGGAGAACAGGTTGACCCCCCGCCCTTCTTCTTCAAATATTGGAAGATGCTATCATGTCACCCCAATCCTTCTCTTCATTAGATTAGACATACTAGTTCTTCAGTCAATCATCATATGCTTTGGCTTCCAGACTTATCATCTTTGTTGCTCTTCTCTGCACACTTTCTAGAATCTTTTCTTTCTTCTCACGGTGACCAGACCTGGATGCAGTATTCCAAGTGTGGCCTCACCAGTGCAGTATTAAGTGATAGCTTCTCGTGATGGTGCCCGTCTTATGACCTCCCCTTGCCCCCCTTGGAGGTAGATCTCACAACCTTGCCCTTGGTTTCCTTTTCAGATTAAGGAACTGGACACCGAACTGGACTCCGAGCAGAAGCGTCACGTGGAGACGGTGAAAATGCTGCACAAGAACGAGCGGCGCCTGAAGGAGCTGGTCTTCCAGACCGAAGAGGACCACAAGACCAACCAGCGCATGCAGGAACTGGTGGAAAAGCTGCAGAACAAGCTGAAGACCTACAAGAGGCAGATTGAGGACGCTGTACGTACTGTCATTTTCAATATAAGATGCTGAGCTTGTTGATCGAAAGGTCGGCAGTTCAGCGGTTCGAATCCCTAGCACTGCATAACGGGGTGAGCTCCCGTTCTTTGTCCCAGCTTCTGCCAACCTAGCAGTTCGAAAGCAGGTAAAAAATGCAAGTAGAAAAATAGGGACCACCTTTGGTGGGAAGGGAACAGTGTTCCGTGCGCCTTTGGTATTTAGTGCTGCCGGCCACATGACTACAGAGATGTCTTCGGACAGCGCTGGCTCTTCGGCTTTGAAACGGAGATGAGCACCACCCCCTAGAATCGGGAATGACTAACACGTATGTGTGAGGGGAACCTTTACCTTTAAACTACTATAATACATATATAGTATAGTTATAGTATAGTTATATAGTTATAGTTCTAGATAAAACTATAGTTATACTATGGAACTAACTATATACACAAACACATATATAGTATAGTTATAGTTTAACTACGGTATATAGTTATATAGTTTAGTTCTAGTTCTAGATAAAACTATATATAGTTATACTAAAACTATAACTATACACACACACATATAGTATATAGTTTAAATATATATAGTTCTAGATAAAACTAGTTCTACATATAGTTATACTCTATATAATTATATAAACAATTATATATATATAATTATAGTACCGTTAGTTAATTATATAGTTTATAACATATATATATAATAAACTATATAACTATAGTTATAAACTATAAACTATATAACTATATATATATAATATATAATAATATATTATTAATAATATAATATATATTATATATATTATATACACTACTAGTATAACAACTATACTATAATTGTGTATAATTGTGTATACAAACACATACACACACACAATCTCCTACTTGCACAGGGGGTTGGACTAGAAGACCTCCAAGGTCCGTTCCACCTCTATTCTGATGGATGATGACCGGTCTCCTGCTTTCTAGCCTGGTGCTTTAACCATTAGACCAAACTGGCTCTATGTTGGATGGCTATATAAATTCGTTTCATACACAAATAAAAATAATCCCTTCCTTTCGTTGCAGGAGGAGCAAGCAAACCAGAGCCTGGCCAGGTACCGGAAAACGGTGCACGAGCTGGACGATGCTGAAGAGAGAGCAGGAATGGCGGAATCCGCTCTGAACAAACTCCGCACCAGGCACCGTCTCTCCACCGGCAAAGCCTTCACATCCGTGGAGATCATCCAAGTCTCCAAATCGGCCAGCTCTAAGTCAGCTGCCGAGGAGTAAAACTCCCCTCTGGCCCTGCAGCCGGTAGGTATGGCATCGCTGAGCCACGGTGGCCCGGAAGAACCCACCCACCCCCCTTACCAAATGTGTGTGTAGGATACTCATGCGCAAATCCCGGTTCCTGGGCTCCAAAGGCTGGGCTGAAGATCCGATGACGAGCGGGCACGTTTTGCTGGGAAAAGGGGAGGGTTGGAAGCGGGTGAAATCCAGCAGGTTCTGGAAAACCGGTAGCAGAAAGTTTGAGCAGTTTGGAGAACCGGCAAATGCCACCTCTGGCTGGCCCCCGAGTGGGGTGAGAATGGAGATTTTGCAATATCCTTCCCCCAGGAGTGGGTTGGGAATGGGGATTTTGCAGTATCCTTCCCTTGCCACGCCCACCAAGCCACATCCACCGAACCGGTAGTAAAAAAAAATTTGGATTTCACCACTGGTTGGAAGGATGGAGAAAGTGGATGGGAAGTGCGTTTTGGTGATCTCAACAAGCCTTTTGAGCTAGGAAGTCTTCACCTTAGACTGGAGGAGTCCCTAAAGTCTTTTTTAGCTCATGAAGTTTCTGGTGGTCCCAAACAAAATGTCTGTGGAGAATTCTCCATTATCCAGGTCACGGTTGTCCCAAAGGTTCGCCTGATTCGCCAGTTGCGTCCCTTTCTGGACCGGGATGCCTTATGCACGGTCACTCATGCTCTCGTCACTTCTGGTCTGGATTATTGCAATGCTCTCTACATGGGGCTACCCCTGAAGTGCACTCGGAGACTCCAGCTAGTCCAGAATGCAGCTGCGCGGGTGATTGAGGGAGCTCCACGTTGCTCCTGGGTAACACCACTCCTGCGCAGTCTACACTGGCTACCTGTGGTCTTTCAGGTGCGCTTCAAGGTGTTGGTGACCACCTTCAAAGCGCTCCATGGCTTAGGGCCCGGGTACTTACGGGACCGCCTGCTGTTACCTTATGCCTCCCACCGACCCGTACGCTCACACAGAGGGTCTTCTCAGGGTGCCGTCCGCCAAGCAATGCCGGCTGGCGGCCCCCAGGGGAAGGGCCTTCTCTGTTGGAGCACCTACCCTCTGGAACGAACTTCCCCCCCCGGTTTGCACCAAATATCTGACCTTCGGACCTTTCGCCGGGAATTAAAAACTTATTTATTTATCCAAGCGGGACTGGCCTGATTTTTAAATTTCTTAAATTTTTAATTTTTTTGTAATTTTATATGGGGTATTTTAGGTTGGGTCTATTGACGGTTTTAATTCGGCCATTATTGAATATGTATTTTAAATTGATATTTTAATTTTGTATACTTTATTGTTTTAACTTTGGCCGTACACCGCCCTGAGTCCTTCGGGAGAAGGGCGGTATAAAAATTTAAATAAATAAATAAATAAATAAATAAATAAATAAATAAATAAATAAATAAATAAGGTACTTTTTCTAAAAGGCTGCTGGACTGTCTTGGCTTTTTTTTTGCTTGTCATCCTTGATGCCCTTCTTCTCTTCTGTTTTCCCTTCTCCTTTTGTGCTCTGGCTTGCCCCAGCTAAATCGCCTTTCCTTTCTAGTCTGACAGGCTCAGCATCTCAGACGGCTGCAGCCGGTGGGAAGATTGCTTGCGTACCGTAGGGAGGACTGGAGCAACCCGAAGTCGTTTATAAAGGCACTTGCAAGGAAGTAGGAGAAGGAGAGTGGAAAGGAAGAAGAGCTTCTCGGCCCTTTGGAGGAAGAAAAGGGCTCTGCTAACGGTCCGTCCAAGCATCCGATTTTCTTCATCAAGAAGATGATGGACCATAGACAAGTTCTCAGAATAAATGGCGTCTGTTCTGAATGCAGTCTGTTTGCGTTTTCATGTCAAGGACGGAAAACGGAGGATCCAGCTTGGGTTGTCTCTTGTAAATGCTACCCTACTTGGAGCAATCTTCGTTGTTTAGTTTGAATAAAGCTTCATCCGTTGGAAAAGAGATTTGGTGGGAGTCCTTTTGCTTTCCTGTGATCCCTCCCCTTCCTTTAAAAATGACTCGGAACCTGTCCTCACACTTACAACCCTTGCGACATCCCCACGGGTCCCATAATCAAAATTCGAGCATGTGGCAACGAGCATGTATTTATGACAATCGCAGCGTCCTGGGTCAGGTGATCACTAGCTGACCTTCCAAAAAGGAAAGTCAATGAGACAAGCCAGATTTGCTTCAACGTGTGATTTGCTTAACAACCGCAGGAAGGGATTGTGGCTCACTTAATAACGGCCTCACTCAGCGATGGAAGCTCCTGTCCCAACCGTTAAGTTGTAAATTGAGGACTGTGCAGCTAGGGAGAACACATGGGGGAGAGGGGGGGGGGTTTGAAACCCAACCACTCACCTTCCCCCAGCAGCAAAATACCTTTGGAATGCTAAAGTTTGTGCAATTTTTAACTGACCCAGTTGCAAAATTTAACTTTTTAAAAAATATACATAGCCCAAATCCAGCCAACAGAAAAAACAATCCTTCGCAGTAAAATTAGCATTTTTGTACCTAAATATCCAGGCCTCCGGTGAGGCTCAGTCCCAACACTATATAACCTACACTTGCTTATGGAGAGGTTTACGCAACCATTAAGCCAAATGTGGTTTGTTTGTTTTTTTGGTTTTCCTTTAGCACATTGTATGAATTCATTTTATTTTCTAATTCCTGATTCATGGCTTGAGTCAATTATGCTTTGCTTAATAAATAAGTAAACTATATGGCGTGAACCCAATTGCTCCATATGCACAAAGCACACCTAAGATACGCAGGAAGAAAATTATGCAAATCGTTTTGGCCTCATATATTTTTGAAGAAACAAAAAACAAAAATGTTTGAAAATTGCCAAAGAGTTATGGAAGAATCTTAAATATTGGAGAAATCACAGCATACCGGTATATATTGCTTTAAGCACTAGAGAGGTTTCATTAAACAGACTTCATCGAAATGCATCGATTCGTTAAATATCATTTACGTTCTACAAATAAGAAAGGGGGGTTATTTTTCTGGGCGAGAGCCTTTTATTTCCAAAGGAAAGCTTGCACGGGATGGCAGTTTCTCATGCTCAGGGCCGTGGTAGCTCAGGCTGTAAGATAGCCTGTTATTAGAACACAGCAGCCTGCAATTACTGCAGGTTCAAGCCCCACCAGGCCCGAGGTTGACTCAGCCTTCCATCCTTTATAAGGTAGGTAAAATGAGGACCCAGATTGTTGGGGGGGGCAATAAAAGTTGACTTTGTAAATATACAAATAGAATGAGACTATTGCCTTACACACTGTAAGCCGCCCTGAGTCTTCGGAGAAGGGCTGGATATAAATGTAAATAAATAAATAAATAAAATAAATAAATGCTCAGCCGGATCCCTTCTTCGGAAACAGAAAGTGGGTTGCATATCAACTTGTGGCCCCTTCCCCAAAATTGCAAACAGCAGGAAAACTGTTGGGGAAAACAACAACATAAAATACCTGGCTGGGGTGGCTCAGTGGCTAAGACGCTGAGCTTGCCGATCAGAAAGGTCGGCGGTTCGAATCCCTAGCCTAGGTCTCCTGCGTGAGCAGGGGGTTGGACTAGATGACCTCCAAGGTCCCCCTCCAACTCTTGTTATCGTTAAATCTGCAGTGTGTGCAGCAAATGGCACGTCTCTTTCGCTGCACCCATGCGTTTATCTCCGTGGGGAGAAACAACCCAGCCCCTTCTGCAAATATTGCTCCCATGCCCGAGATTATTTCACAAAGACTTTTATCTCGCTTTTAATTTAATCTCGAGATTCGCTGCTCCGGTACTATTCCCACGCCCAGGTCGCCTTCTCACCCGCGCAGGCGCACTACATCACCCCGTCTTTGCCTTTTTTCCCCAACCTAACCTGTTTCCTCGCGCAAGCGCAGTCAGGGAGGAACCCTCCCTTCCGGAACGCAGCCCTCCCGAGCGCAGGCGCAAGAAGCGTCGCCCGCCCAGTATGGGGAGGAGGCGTGGCGGGAGAAGAGGTCAGAGGGCGAGAACTTCTGTCCCACTGCGCAGGCGCGCTATGGCACAGGGGGAGTTTGCGCAGGCGCAGTGGCTCTTGTCCCAGAGCCGGGCCCTGCTTGGCGACCGCGCCTTCTTGTCGTTGCCGTCGGTCGCTTCTCGAGGAGCGGAGCCGCGTTGACTGACCAGAGTCCGCGAGCCCCGCTTCCCTCAGGCCTGGGAGGTGAGTGAAGGCCGGGGAGGGACGCGACGGAGCCTTTGCGGGAGAAGGGGGGGGAGGGTCTTCCTTAACCGGGCGGGGGGAGGGGCGCGAACCCCTTTATGGAAAATAAATGTATGTCAAGCCCCCCTCAAAATGCTATAATTTCATGGATTGGGCCCAAAATGGTGTTCTCGGCTTTTAATAGTGAGGAGATGGGGAGCTACAGGCAGTCCTCGACTTACAACCGTTCGTTTAGTGACCGAAGTTAACAGCAGCACTGAAAAAAGGGACTCGGGACCATTCTTCACACTTAACGACCGTTTTTCACACTTACGGCAGCATCGCCCCCACGGTCACGTGATTTACACTCGGGCGCTTGACGGTTGACTCGTATTTACGACGGTCGCAGCGTTCCCTGATGATCCCCCTTTGGCGACCAACACCCGACGAGCCAAATCGACGGGGAAGCAGGATTTGCTTAACGACCCGCGTGACTCGTTTAAGGACCGCAGGGGTTCCCTCCACAAGGGATACGGCGAGAAAAGGCGTAACCTGGGGCAAAACTCGCTGAACAAATTCCTCACTGAACAACGGAAATTGTGGGGTCGTAAGTCGAGGACCACCTGCACGCATTCTCTTAAGTTCTCTAAAAGCGGAACCTTTTTTTAAAAAATCTGTGCAATAGTAAATAAACAGGGTTTCCTTTTTGGATCACGCGCTCTCCCCTTTTGATCCCCAATGCTGATTTTCAGATCCCAGAGAAATATTGAGGATGGACGTTTAAACTGATGGACGTGGAAACTGATCAAGGAAAGAAGCAACTTAGAACTAAGGAGAAATTTCCTGACAGTGAGAACAATTAATAAGTGGAACGACTTGCCTGCAGAAGTTGTGAATGCTCCAACACTGGAAGTTTTTAAGAAGAGATTGGATAACCATCTGACTGAGATGGTGTAGGGTTTCCTGCCTGGGCAGGGGGTTGGGCTAGAAGGCCTCCAAGGTCCCTTCCAACTCTGTTGTTGTTATTGTTATAACACAACACAACTGACTCACATTGGAAAAGCTCTAGCAATGTGATGTGTGTGTTGGTGTTGTATGATACTAATTGTGATCAGCCGCCTGGGAAAGCCAAGGGAAAAAATCATCAAAACTGTAAAAAAAGCAAAAGTTAGAATATTTCGGACACCTGGAAAAATACAACATCCTTCACTTTAATCCTCCAAGGAAAGATCGAAGGCAAAGGAGGTCCAGGCAGAAGAAGAACATCATGGCTTCCAAATCTAAGGGACAAAACTCAGCAGCACTTTTTCGTGCGGCTGTTGATAAAAAATAGGATGGCCAACATGATCGCTAACGTCCGATGATGGATATGGCACAAGTAGAGGAGCTGGAAGGGAGCTTGGAGGTCTTCTAGTCCAGCCCCCGGCTCAAGCAGGAGACCCTACATCATTCCAGATATATCATTTTATTATATATTCCTATATCATTTTTAAGGGACGCGGTGGCTCAGGGGCTAGGACATTGAGCTTCGAAAGGTCGGCAGCTCGGCGGTTCGAATCCCTGGTGCTGCCGTGTAACGGGATGAGCTCCCATTACTTCTCCCAGCTTCTGCAAACCTAGCAGTTTCGAAAGCACGTAAAAATGCAAGTAGAAAAATAGGGACCACCTTTGGTGGGAAGGTAACAGCGTTCCGTGCGCCTTTGGCATTGAGTCATGCCGGCCACATGACCACGGAGACGTCTTCGGACAGCGCTGGCTCTTCGGCTTTGAAACGGAGATGAGCACCGCCCCCTAGAGTCGGCAATGACTAGCACATATGTGCCAGGGGAATCTTTTCCTTTATATCATTTTTGGTCTCACCCACTTGACTAATCCAGGAAACAATAATCGTGATTCCCAGGATATTAATATACCATCCTTAAATTCTTAAGTCCTCAGAAATGAGGACGTGATAAGCTTCCTGGGAAAGCCAAGGAAAACCATCAAAACGTGAAAGTTAGAATATTTTGGACCTGTGATGCGACACCTGGAAAAATACAGCATCCTTCACTTTAATCCTCCAAGGAAAGATTGAAGGCAAAGGAGGTCCAGGCAGAAGAAGAACGTCATGGCTTCAAAATCTAAGGGACTGGTTTGCACAAAACTCAGCAGCACTGTTTCATGCGGCTGTTGATAAAAATAGGATGGCCAACGTCCGATGACAGATATGGCACAAGAAGAAGAAGACTTATTATTACTAATTGTAATGATAGGGTAGGAGAGGCATACAGCTGTCAAGGGAGGTCCCAGCCCACGGAAGCCGAATGTTGTAAATAAACCACCCTGCAATCCTGTTTACAAAAGGGCTCCGCCAGAAAAGGATGTCTTGCCTTTCTCCTATCTAGAACAGGGGTCTCCAGTCTTGGCAGCTTTGCTGGCTGTGGGATTCTGGGAGTTGAAGTCCACAAGTCTTAAAAGCTGCCAAGGTTGGAGACCCCTGATCTAGAAAATAGGCTACCAGAAATATTTGCTGCTTCCTTTCTATGATTGGCAATGATTGGCAGTCCCCATAGGTGGGGGAACTGGACTTCCGATTGGCTCTAGAATTGAATGGGGGGCTTCTGGTTAGGATCTTTGTGGCTCTTTGAGTGTTTAAGGTTGCCGACCCCTGATCTAGACAGATAGAAACACATCTCCTGTTTTGATCTGAGAGACTCGTAAGGCAATTGAAATGGAAATAAATGTAAAAATATGCATAGGCTGCTGAATAAAATCCATTTTCCAGTGTTCGGTAATCCTTTGAACCATAAACTAATCCAAAGGGCCTGGTCTGCACAGCTTCCTGTCTGGGGAAAAAGATAGGTTGGGTCAGTTTGGAGAGTCATTAGATGACTTACCTGTTTTATCGTTACGCTGCCCTGATTATGGGCTCATTCCAGCGTATGAGAGTCATTGATTTGATGTACATATATTAAGATGGTTCAGTTTGCTGACATTTCCAGCTGTATATCACCCCCATGGACTGCTTGGGGCTATGGCAGCCAGTTCTTTCTCTGCTTTTGTGATTGTGATCTTGGGAAGGCTCCTTTCTTTCTCAAACCAAATTTTAAACAAGCCTTGAATACATTTTATGGTGGCAACACCTCTCTCCATTACGTTTATGGTTTGATATGTAAACACCGTCTGATTGTTGGCTTATCTCTGTCCAGATCCTTTTAAGATCCTTCTGCCAGAATGTCCCTCCACCAGTTCTTACTTGAGCCAATCACCTGCCATGCCTGGAACCGAGATCGAACGCGTGAGTGTCACCATGATGGTTCTATAAACTATGATTTCAGTAAATATTTATTTGATACTCTGCTGAAAATCCAGAGCTGCTAGTAATTAAGGTTCTAGGGGTGGCAAACTCAAGGCCCGGGGGTTGGATGTGGCCCATGGGCCCATCCTGGAAATAGTGAAGGACCGGCTTGCAGTGCCTCTGCCAATAAAAACAAGGGCCTCTTGTGGGCCTCTTGTGGCTCAACAGGCTAATGCAGTCTGTTATTAACACAGCTGCCTGCAATTACAATTACTGCAGGTTCGAGTCCCACTAGGCCCAAGGTTGACTCAGCCTTCCATCCTTTATAAGGTAGGTAAAATGAGGACCCAGATTGTTGGGGGCAATAAGTTGACTTTGTATATAAATATACAAATAGGATGAAGACTATTGCTTGACATAGTGTAAGCCGCCCTGAGTCTTTGGAGAAGGGCGGGATATAAATTCAAATAAATAAAATAAATAATAAGAAGGGGGAAAGAGAGAGGAGGGAGGGAGAAAGAGAGAGGGGGGAGGGAGAAAGAGAGAGAGAAGGGGGAGGGAGAAAGAGAGAGGGAAGGGGAGAGGGAGAAAGAGAGAGAGAAGGGGGAGGGAGAAAGAGAGAGAGAAGGGGGAGGGAGAAAGAGAGGTTGGGAGAGGGAGAAAGAGAGAGAGAGGGAGGGAAGAAGGTTGACAGCCTTCCATCCTTTATAAGGTATAAATGAGGACCCAGATTGTTGGGGGCAATAAGTTGACTTTGTATATAAATATACAAATAGGATGAAGACTATTGCTTAACATAGTGTAAGCCGCCCTGAGTCTTCGGAGAAGGGCGGGATATAAATGCAAATAAAAAAAAAAATGAGGACCCAGATTGTTGGGGGCAATAAGTGGACTTTGTATATAATATACAAATGGATGAAGACTATTGCTTGACATAGTGTAAGCCGCCCTGAGTCTTCGGAGAAGGGCGGGATATAAATTCAAATTAAAAAAAACAAAAAACAACAACAAGAGCCTATTGACACGAGTGACATCAAGCTGGCCACACCCACCCTGGTCACGCCCACACCACCATGCCCATCCAGCCCCGAGGTCAAACACAACCCAGATGCGGCCCTCAATGAAATCGAGTTTGACACCCCTGTTCTAGGTAGAAGAGAATATTTGTGGAGGTGAATTGTGACGTCCTTGGTGCTGTGTGAGCTTGGGGGCTTTCTTGCAGGTGTTTCATTACCAAAGTAGGTAATGCCCAGCACTGATGACGTGACTTACCACAGTTTGGTAGTGAAATGATTGCAAAGAAGGCCACCAAGCTCACACAGCGCCAAGGACCCCACAACTGAGGTTCTGTTTAAGTTTTCTTGCGAGGGACAGTTTGCAAAATGTGTAGGACAGGAACAACAGAAGGCTGTTTTAACCTCGTCACACTCTGCTGTTTCTCTCTTGAAACACCTCACGTTCTTGGCTGCACGCTTCTGATGTAAAGACAGGTACGAAAAGTGTGCAAAAGGTGGAAACCTCCCCTTTCTATCTTTCATGGCTATAGATTTTTTACTGCTGAAGTTTATCCGTCAGGGTAAGCCAGTTTTTTCCCCCTCGTGGCAGTTCTTTTCACCAAGGCATCTTCTGTTGAATTGAACTTTAGCGTCAACTGCTGTTTAACATTCTTTGGCTTGTTACCATTGTGTTTTCTTTTCATTTTATATTCACTGCCATGTGCCTTATACACATTATTAGATTGAGTCTCTCGGTTTGGGAAAAATTACTTCTAAGAAAAGGATGAGATTCAGTGAAGAATGTTTTCTAAACCTCCCTCCCTCTCTCTTTCTCTTTTTCATTTTTTCTCTCTCTGTTTTTGTTAACGCAAATCCAATGGTTCTCTTGGCAGAGATTGCCATTAGCCCGAATAACCACGAAGTTCACATTTACAAGAAGAATGGGAACCAGTGGGTGAAAGCTCATGAACTGAAGGAACACAATGGACACATCACCGGTAAGAGCAGCATCAACTCAGGCAGCTTCTGTCTTGTAGAGAGAGAAAAATCCTACACAACCTGCAAAGTTCTGCAGAGACAACCCTCTGATTTCCTGTGAGAGTAAAATGCCTCTTTTAAGCATTTTTCCATTGGAAATTGTATCCATTGCTGGGGTGATATATATATCATCCGCATATGATTAATCCAACATTTATGGCCCATTTCATGAGAATCATTTGTCTTTTTCTTGAAAAGTTTGTTCTTCCGAATTCCTGGTTAAACCACTTTAGGGGTTAAAGAGGAGGTGTGTTATGCACGATTGTGTAAAACACATAGGACACCTGATGTAAGACAAATCTCAGAGGCTGAGAAAGAAAACGTGAAGACCAAGGAGAAGCAGATGGGCATCTCTGTTTCATCTGGGAAAAGAGATTGACAGAATGAATGAATTCTCTCATAAACGACAGCTTCAGTTCGTTTTGTTTTGAAGATCCTGCATTCCCTGTTTCCTTTTTCTTGGCATTCCACCCGATGGATGAAGCTCCATAGGCATCTTGTTTCCTTGGTTCTCTGTGGCATGCTGGCTGGGGGGGAATTCTGGGAGTTGAAGTCCATGCATCTGAAACTTGCCAAGATTGAGAAACCACAGCAATGATTTCAGAATGGTGGCCTTCGGAAGCTGAGCCGGTTGCCATGACGTTCCTCTCACGTTTGCCTTTGAAAACAGCCCTCAATTCTCTCAATTTACAGGCATCGACTGGGCCCCCAAGAGCGACCGCATTGTGACCTGCGGTGCTGACCGCAACGCTTACGTCTGGAGTCAGAAGGACGGCGTTTGGAAGCCGACTTTGGTCATCCTCCGGATCAACCGGGCAGCCACCTTTGTGAAATGGTCCCCTCTGGAGAACAAATTTGCGGTCGGAAGTGGTGCTCGGCTCATCTCCGTCTGCTACTTCGAATCTGAAAATGACTGGTGAGTGAGCGGGTTCCTCTCTTGCAACTGACAACCCTTGGCCCGATAACAAACTGGGAAATGGGGTTCCTGGCGGTGAATTCACTGCCGAGCAGTCGGCCTCTCGCTCTTCCTCCTCTTTTATGTGACTTGAAAGTAAATGGAACTCGTCCCGGAGTTCGTGGCTGCGTTCCCAGAAAGATTACCCAGCTCCGTCTGCTCCCAAAGTATCTTCATGATGGGCTAAAGAATGGAGCTAACGTTAAAATAGAAGGTTTCAAATGCTAAGCTAAGATTCCTTGGTTTTAAAACCAAGGAACCTTAGCTTAGCATTTGAAACCTTCAATTAACAAGTAACTATTGAAGTAGGGAGGCACAATGGCTTGGCAGTTAAAGAGGCTGAGCTTGTCAGCTGGAGAGCCCGGGTTTGAGACCCAGCGCCATGCAACGGGGCGAGCTCCCATCACTCACCTCAGCTCCTGCCCACTTAGCAGTTTGAAAGCATGAAAATGCGAGTAGATGAATAGGTACCACTTCTGTGGGAAGGTAGCAGTGTTCCATGCACTTTGGCGTATAGTCATGCTGGCCACATGGCCACAGAGGCATCTTTGGACAACGCTGGCTCCTTTGGCTAGGAAATGAAGATGACCACTGACCCCTAGAGTTGGACAAAACAGGGCAGGAGAAAACTTCACCTTTATGGACGTAGGAGCCGACCAGATTGGTGTCATGAGGTCAGCCAGTCAGTTGCAGTGTTTGGACCCATTTTGCGGCCAACAGGGATTTGAATGGCAATCTTTAGTGCACCGTAGCTTAAGGAGAGTGATGCGAGAGGTCCTTTTCCTGTTTCCTAGGTGGGTGAGCAAGCATATCAAGAAGCCCATTCGTTCCACTGTCCTTAGCCTCGATTGGCACCCGAATAACGTCTTGCTGGCAGCCGGATCCTGTGATTTTAAGTGCAGGTGAGAACGCTCATAGCTTTTATGAAACGGTATTCCAGTATTTGAGGGGCTGCCCCCCAAAGAAGAGGGAGTCAAGCTATTCTCCAAGCCCCTAAGGGTAGGACAAGAAGCAGTGGGTAGAAACTAATCAAAGACAGAAGCAACCTGGAATTAAGGGAGAAGCTTCATAACAGTAAGGACAAATTAACCAGCGGAACAGCTTGCCACCAGAAGTTGTCTGTGCTTCATCACTGGAGGTTTTTAAGAGGAGACTGGATAGCCATTTATCTGAAATTGTATAGAACAGTGATGGCTAACCTTTTTGTCGTTGCGTGCCGACAGTGTACCGAAGAGGTTGTGGAAAAAATGCTTTTAAAAGGCTCTGACGATCCCAGCTGAGCCGCGCGATCATCAGAGGCTTTTTTTTTTAACTTTTAAAAGCATTTTTTTCGGCCGAAGAAAAAATGCTTTTAAAAGTAAAAAAAAAAAAAACAACCCCTCTGATGATCGCGCAGCTCAGCTGGCATGGGAGGGGCAGAGATTTTTGCTACCGGTTCTCCGAACCACCTGCCGCCATCGCTTCCGGATCGGGAGATCCAGTCCGAAGCGGGAGCATTTCACCCCTGGTTGAGACGCAGAAATCTCGCTCAATTGAGGGTTTTGCTAACTGAGCAGCTGGAGCTCACAGTGGCATTTTCTTCTTACAAAATGGCTTTTCCGCCAGCGTTCCACCTAACGAGCAACGCAGCCTTGGCTTTTTCAAAAGGCTGCCTTTTCCCCATGGTTACCAGCAGGCACTGTTTTAATATTCCAAACGGATGACTTTAAAGCCATCCAACAATTCCTTTGAATTTGGAGATTCCAAGCGGAGAAAATGTCTGTGGCGGGTGGTTGGGGGTGGAGAGAGAAATATCCTTCAAATCTCACAAAAAGCGATTTCATTAAAGTGAAGGGCTTATTTTTCTATATTTGCAGTTCCCTGCTGTTTCCATCCAGATAGTAACAGCCTTTAAATAACGCATTGTTTTCCCATACCCTCACAGAATTGACTTCCTTGGTTTTCTCAAAATGGCTCTCTTTAAAATTTAGCCCAGTACCATCGTCCAGTCCTTTATTCCTATTTTATTTCAGATAGTTAGTTTTTTAAATTTTTGTGGGGTTTTTAAAAAACTTATTAATGTCTGCTTAACTGCTGTTTTAATACCGTATTTTTTGGAGTATAAGACGCACCCTTTTCCCCCAAAAAAGAGGGTGAAAATCTGGGTGCGTCTTATACTCCAAACGTAGCCCTGCCCAGCTTTTCAAACGGAGGTTTCAGAGGCTGAAAAAAGCATCAGAAACGGAGCTTCAGAAAAAAAGCCTCCAAACAGAGTTTCAGAGGCTTTTTTTCTGAAGCTGTTTCGGAGGCTGTCAGAGGCAGAAAAAGGAGTTTTTTTCTGAAACGGAGTTTCAGAAGTTTCAGAGGCAGCAAAAAAAAGCAAGGCACAGAGCTCACAACCAAGGAACCTGTTGCTAAAATTCACCTCTGGGAACAGCTGACTGGGGGTATTTCGGGAGGTGGATCTATCTGGCAGTCAGCTTTTTTCTTATTTTCCTCCCCAAAAACTAAGGTGCGTCTTATATTCCGAAAAATACGGTACTTAACATCAAAGTTTGCAACTCATCAAAGACTTTTACCAGATAGAATGGTGGCAAGAAAAGTCTTAAAATGGGACAGAGCTTACTTCACAACTGTCTTGCTTAGCAGCAGAAATGTTGGGCTCAATTGTGGTCGTAAGTCAAGGCAACTTATCTTTCTCTGTAACATTTCCCCTAACTTGAGTTTCGCCTCCCACAGGGTGTTTTCAGCCTACATTAAGGAAGTGGATGAAAAACCCGCCAGCACGCCTTGGGGCTCCAAAATGCCCTTTGGGCAGCTGATGGCGGAATTCGGAGGCACCGGCAGCGGCGGTTGGGTCCATAGTGTCAGTTTTTCTGCCAGCGGGAACCGTCTCGCCTGGGTCAGCCACGATAGCACCGTGTCCGTTGCAGACGCCTCGAAAAACATGATGTAAGTAGCTGCGACGGGTTGAGGGAATGTTTCTCTGAAGGCCATCCAGTGCGGGGGTCCAACTGTTTTGCCTGCCCATGGAGCGGGTCTCCCAGTGTTGTGGTCTGCCAGCAGCCTGGAGAGCTGGCAGCAGAATCGGACAGTGATGAGGCTGAGGAAGAGTGTGGGCCAGTCCTGGAGGCTGGGGAAGGCCCGCATGAGTGCTCTGCGTCAGAGATGGAGCCAGGACCATTGGGGAGTGATGTGCGGACTCCAGAGCCTCCAGAGGCTGACAGTAGTGAGGCAGAGGAACAGGAGGAGCCTGTTCCTAGTGCATGCATGAGAAGAGCTGCCAGAAGGCAAGAGCAGCTCAAGCAAAGAGGACGACTCGGGAGTAGGGCCAAGAAATGATTGGCCCCTCCTGTAAGGTCTAATACTATCTACTTGGGCCTGGGTCACAACAGCCAATTCTAAAGAAGTACATTTAGCCTCAGGCATCCAGCTTACACCGCAGACAATAGCAATCCTATTTAGGCTTATATATGGCCCCTGTAGTGCTTTACAGCACACTCTGGGTGATTTACAGTGTTAGGGTATCATCCCCAACAATCTCAGTCCTCATTTTACCAACCTCGGAAGCAGGGAAGGCTGAGTCTTACCTTGAACCTCGTCAGGATCGAACTCCAGGCTGTGGGCAGAGTTTGCCTACAATCCTGCCCTGGTGGCGCAGTGGCGCCACCAGGGCTCAGTAATTGAGATGTGGGGGTCTGCTGGTTTTGTACTTCGGAATTGCCTTAGTGGACAAGGTGATTGTTTTACACAGTGCAAACAATGGAAAAGGTTTTGGTGCGATGCTACGTTCTTAACCGCCTGCCTTGTGTTTTAGGCTCTCTCAACTGAAAACCGAGTTTCTCCCCTTGCTGAGCGTATCCTTCGTCTCGGAGAACAGCGTGGTGGCTGCTGTAAGTGCCTTTGCTTAGTGTGGGAAGCTCTTGAGAGCTGGGGAATTCTGGGAGTTGAAGTCCCCGCGGCTTCCAAGTGGTCAGGCTCGAGAAACGCCGATCCAAAGCACAAATGCGCTGTTTCCTTCCAGGGCCATGATTGCTGCCCGATGCTTTTCAACTGTGACGACCGCGGAGCCCTCAACTTTGTCTCGAAGCTTGACATTCCTAAGCAGAGCATTCAGCGCAACGTTTCGGCCATGGAGCGTTTCCGCAACATGGACAAAAGAGCCACCACGGAAGACCGCCACGCTACACTGGAGACGCTGCATCAGAACAGCATTACGTGAGTGACCGTAGGGTCGTTTTGCAGGTTGCACTTTAGTCTGGCAAGGGTCCTGTCTATAGCAGGGGTCTCCAACCTTGGCAACTTTTAAGACTTGTGGACTTCAACTCCCAGAATTCCTCAGCCAGTCTTAAAAGTTGCCAAGTTTGGAGACCTCTGATCTAGAAGTTCGATTGCTAGCTACTGAAATATTTTCCCATGAAAAACCTGAATTGGAATATGAAAGAATTGACCTGCATAGTTCCTCCTGAGAAGGCTTCATGTTCTCCCAAACTTTAGATTGCATCCTGCAACTTCTTCATATAATCATCAGGATCTGTTTACCTATTCATTCACCAATCTCTACACCTCCCATTTCCCCTCAGTGAACTGGGCGGTTTCCAAAACGCATAATAAAACAGTACCAAAACATTACTCAAAGCATATTTCAAAACAAAATTAAAACAGTTGTACAATTTCTTCTGAGCCTAATGCCGGTTCTATTCTCCTCCTCCTCCTCTGCTTGCAGTCAAGTGTCTATTTATGAAGTGGACAAGCAAGATTGTCGCAAGTTTTGCACCACTGGTATTGACGGAGCAATGACCATCTGGGACTTCAAGGTACGTTTGACCTCCCAGATTATCCTTGATGGATTATGCCAGACAACCCTCTGGTTGACGTAACATTTGCCAGCTCCTCTGTTAATTGTGTAGGAGAAGGAGAGGGTGGAGTCAAGAGAGGAATCAGCCTAGAATCTGTACGCTCCCACAAAGGAGCTAAATCCAGTCCCTCTTGAACTCTGTTTACTTAGCTCCAATTCAATGCTGACCGTTAGTTGACTCGACTCTTGTGTATAAGAGCAACCAGGATGATTAGGGGGCAGGAGGCTAAAACATACGATGAACGGTTGCAGGAACTGGGCCTGGCTAGTCTAGTGAAGAGAAGGACCAGGGGAGATAGGATAGCAGTCGTCCAAAATTTGAGGGGCTGTCACAGAGAGGAGGGGGGTGTTCAAGCTATTTTCCAAAGACACCCGAAGGCCAGACAAGGAATAATGGATGGAAACTGAACAAGGAGAGATTCAACCTGGAAATAAGGAGAAATTTTCTGCCAGTGAGAACAATCAATCAATAGACAGAAATTGCCTTCGGAAGTTGTGGGAGCTTCATCACTGGAAGCTTTCAAGAAGAGACTGGACTGCCATCTGTCGGAAATGGTCTAGGGTCTCCTGTTTGGGGAGGGGGTTGGACTAGGTGACCTACAAGGTCCCTTCCAACTCTGTTAATCTGTTATTTGTATAAGTCATCTTAACTGAAACTTAACATCTAAGATCTTATTCTTCGTGCCAGGCAGTAAATAGCGTTAGGAACCTGAGCATATTCTTCTTAAAACTTAAAACAGAGACATTATTCTGTTGTTCAAGGTATTATTTTGTTAGCTGCTCCGGCTACTGATCAACTTGGGGTCTTGGGATAGAACAGAAGGAGCTCTAGAAATGGGATTATTTTACAAAGGAAGCTGAGCTTCGGTGTTCAAGTTTTTTGCAGGTAGTCCTCCATTTATGACCAATTGCTTACCGACCGTTCAAAGTTATGATGCACCCACCACCCCAGGATTACTTACGGCTTAAGATTTGAAGTTCTGATAGCTGTAGGATAGATATACAAAAATGATCCCCATGTCAGTTAATCCTTAGTTGGGTAACCTTTAGCATGAATGACGGCCTTACAACGTCTTCCCATGGAGTGAACCAAGTCTTTGAGTTCTGCAGCTGTTATAATGTGAAACCAAGATTGAAGGATGGGTTCTATTAACTGGGTTTTATTGCTGGGTCGCTTCTGACTAAACAAGTTTCTTTCATCGGAAAATCCATAGATTTTCAATTCGGTGAAGGTCTGGGCTATTCTCAGGCCATTCCAGCAGTGGAATAGGATTATCTTGAAACTCCAAAAAAATAAATAAATAGTGGTGTTATTAGCCATCAAACCTCAAAGATACACTTTTCCCAAAAGGTTTCCACAATTTTGGCCACTACTGTAGATTTCCGTACAGCTGTGGTTGGTTTCGGTTGCCATGGTGAATAACCTGCTTCCTTATTTCTTCCCCCCCCCTCCTCTCTATCCTCATCTAGACATTGGAGTCCTCCATCCAGGGTCTACGGATAATGTAGAACAGATTCTTTGTTCTCTAGCAAGGCAGCCAGCTCTGACACCTGCACAGACTTGAAAAGACAGGGTGAAGATGGATCACTTTCTTTTTTTTAAAAAAAAAAAGCACTGAAAAAAACAACTTGGTGAAATATTTCCCCACCCCCCCCATTTCCCCATTCCTCCCTCTCTCCCTCCCCTTTGGTGATATATATATTGATCTGCCAATCAGCTGTGATTGTGGTATATATTTGGGTTTGTGGGTTCATTGTTGTTGTTGTTTTTATTGTCCTTGGTTGGTTTTCATTCCCTTTTTTTCTTCACCAAAGCTGCTCCTTAAAATAGTTTATTGTGAGGAAGTATGAAACACTAACTTAAAAGGGGGAGTTCTACATTCAGCTTGTCTGCTAGAAAATTAAA
This sequence comes from Ahaetulla prasina, assembly GCF_028640845.1. NCBI lineage: Eukaryota > Metazoa > Chordata > Lepidosauria > Squamata > Colubridae > Ahaetulla > Ahaetulla prasina. Next base: position 19,858,773 of record NC_080552.1, on the reverse strand, counting down.
ATTAAAATAAAATAAAAAGGCATTTACGTCTCGGTTATTTTGGGCGTGTCAGGTGGGGGAATTCACTGGAGAAAACAATTACATTTGGAAGGTAAAGGTAAAAGTTCCCCTCGCACGTATGTGCTAGTCGTTCTGGACTCTAGGGGGCAGTGCTCATCTCCGTTTCAAAGCCGAAGAGCCAGCGTTGTCCGAAGACGTCTCCGTGGTCATGTGGCCATGACTCAACGCCAAAGACGCACAGAACACTGTTCCCTTCCCACCAAAGGTGGTCCCTATTTTTCTACTTGCATTTTTTTACGTGCTTTCGAACTGCTAGGTTGGCAGAAGCTGGGATGAGCAACGGGAGCTCACCCCGTTATGTGGCACTAGGGATTCGAACCGCTGAACTGCCGGCCTTTCAACTGACAAACTCAGCATCTCAGCCACTGAGCCACCACGTCCTTTTTAAAAATAGAAAAGGAAAAGGAAACCAGGCCATTGAAAGAACACGGCGGCTGGACACCATCAAAGCTGACCCCAGCCACAGCATAGAAAAACTCAAAAGAAGTACAGCTGGTCCTCGCCTCATACGACCACAATTGAGCCCCAACGTTTCTGTCGTTAAGTGAGACAGTTGTTGAGTGAGCCTTGCCCCATTGGATGACCTTGTCAAGCAAATCACTGCAAATTGCGACGTTAGTAACCCGGTTGTTAAATGAATCTGGCTTTCTCATGGACTTGGCTTGTCAGAAGGTCGTAAAAGAGGATCACGTGACCCCTGGGGACATTGCAACGGTCGTAAGTATGAACCGGTTGCCAAGCAGGCTGACTTTTGATCTCATGACCACACAGGGAGGCTACAACGGCCATCAAGTGTGAAAAGTCACATTCTTCAGCGCCGTTTTAAATTTGAACGGTCGCGAAATGGAACAGTTGTAAATTGAGGACTACCTGTGTAAGGCAAGATGGGAAGAGACCTGGCCCGTAGAATGCCCAAGAGTCAGACACAACTTGATGGATAACATCAGCACCGTCAGCCCAGAGAGCGAATCCTGCTTTTTAACCATCAGACAAAAACCCAGATAATAATAATATTTTCGACTCCCGTCATCTGCATTTGTGCTTCTATTTTTTTCATTTGTTCCTGAAAAGGAATCGGGATCGAGGAGTTCTTTTCTGTTGTTCTGATGAAAAACACACACGTGTGCGCACGCAGACACATTCACAAACGCACACTCCAACCTTGGCAACTTTTAAGACTTGCGGACTTCAACTCCCAGCTTTGCTGGCTGAGGAACTCTGGGAGTTGAAGTCCACAAGGTTGCCAAGGTTGGAGACCCCTGCTCCTCTAGAGTATCACTTGGGGATTAGGGAGAAATGAACAGGTCGAAATATGAACGCTCTGAAATACGGGGACTAAAACATACGAAGAACGGTTGCAGGATTTGGGTTTGGCTAGTTAGAGAAAGGTAAGATTAGGGGGCACAGAGTAGCAATAATTGAGGGGCTGCCACAAAGGAGAGGGGGGTCAAATTATTCTCCAAAACACCTGAAAGCAGGACAAGAAGCAACGGATGGAAACTTAATCAAGGAGAGAAGTAACCTGGAATTAAGGAGGAACTTCCTATCAGGGAGGGCAATTAACCCAGTGGAACAGCTTGCCACCAGAAGTTACAGGTGCTTCATCACTGGAGGTTTTCAAGAGGAGATTGAACAAGAGTTGGAAGGGACCTTGGAGGTCTTCCAGTCCAACCCTCTGCTCAGGCAGAAAACCATATACCATGTTAGAAAAATAGCTGTCCATTCTCTTATTTTATTTTATTTATTTATTTGTCAATCATATATAAGATAAGGGCCGTGGTGGCTCAGGCTGTTAGAAGCCTGTTATTAAAACACAGCTGCCTGCAATTACTGCAGGATCGAATCCCACCAGGCCCAAGGTTGACTCAGCCTTCCATCCTTTATAAGGTAGGTAAAATGAGGACCCAGATTGTTGGGGGGGCAATAAGTTGACTTTGTAAATATACAAATAGAATGAGATTATTGCCTTACACACTGTAAGCCGCCCTGAGTCTTTGGAGAAGGGCGGGATATAAATGTAAATAAAAAAAATAAAAATAAAAAATAACAGGTAAAAGTATAAACATAATTTGGATACATGAAAAGAGTAAGTAAAAAAAGGAACATTAGGACAGGGACTGAAGGCACATTGGTGTACTTATGCACGCCCCTTACAGACCTCTTAGGAATGGGGTGAGGTCAACAGTAGACGGTTTAAACTTAAAGTTTTGGGGGGTTTGGGGAAGAAACCACAGAGTCAGGTAGTGCATTCCAGGCATTGACCACTCTGTTGCTGAAGATGTATTTTCTGCAACCAAGTTTGGAGCAGTTTACCTTGAGTTTGCTCCTGTATTGTGGTTGAAGCTGAAGTAGTCATTGACAGGTAGGACATTGTGGTAGATAATTTTATGTACTATGCTTAGGTCAGACTGAAGTCGGCGTAATTCTAAATTGTCTAAGCCCAAAATTTGGAGTCTGGCGGCATAAGGTATTTTATTGCGAGCAGAGGAGTGGAAGACTTCTCGTGAAATATCTCTGGACACTCTCGATTATAAATATAAACATTTATAAACATATTTCATTATTTAGATGATTTTGCAGCCAGCCACACCTACCTTGCAAAACCAACAACCTTCCTACGTCGTTTAAGGCAGTTACTCCTTCACTACACAAAAGTCATCTCACACACAGACACACAACAGAGAGATTTTCCCAACTCTCAAGCAAGGAAGTGGTTAAGTTTCTCGCGCCGGAGAGGGAAGTCTGACTTTCAAAGCCTTGCCTCTCAACTTCTTTTTTCATTTCCTCCTGAGGTGGCTTGGGGCGGAGGGCTGTTCATGTCGACTGCCCAGAGTCCGTGAACAAGCCTCCTCCTGCTTTCTCCTTCTCAGCGGGAAGATCTCGAGATCTTCATCTTTTCCATTCAAGGTCAGTCCCTATGATGCTCCTTCAAAAAAAAAAGAGAGAGAGAGAGAGAGACTCTCTTTCAGTTGTCTTCTTCTCTCTTGGCTAACTTTTCTTGCGAAGGCATTTCTCTCTTGAAGGGATGGCAAGGGTTCAAATTCAGGAGTGAAAAAACTGGTTTGACTCACTCTTCCCTCCTCACCACCACCCCTCCTGTCCCATCCATCCACCCACCTCCTCCTCCTCCTTTCCACTTGGAAGTTATTTCTTTTCCATTTTGTTATGTATTAACAGTTGTGCCTTTAAATATTTGAGCGGGAAATCAGCACGTTGCTGATTGGACGAAGCCTCCAGCAGAACTGTATAAAAGGAGAGGTTTTTCCCCCAGCCTGTTGCTGGGTTCACCCTATATTAAAGAGCTGTTGTCACTACCCTGGTCTCCAGCCTCGTTACTTCCCGAACATAACATTGGCGACGAGGATGGGATTTCGAGGCTAAGGAGAACCAGAACCGAGCTGAAGCACGCTAGTTCCGAACCCAGCAAACTCAGGGCAGAAACGCGGAAATGGCAAACACGCCACCCGCACCGTACAACCCGGGCAAGGAGAAATGGGGAACATATATGACCCGTTTCGAAAGCTTTCTAGAAGCCAACGAACTACAGGGGATCCCGGATAACCGCAAACGGGCTTACTTCCTAAGCCATTGCGGGCCGGAGGTAATCGAGATTGCGGAAGCCCTGGCAGAGCCAACGCCGATACAATCGGTATCGTGGCCGACTCTGCAGACTTTGCTGAAGAACCATTTCGCACCGACGCCGTCCAAATACGCAGCGGTTTGAATTGGAGAACGAGACAGATCGAGGGCCAGTCCATCGGAGACTACATGGCCGCTTTAAGAAGAGCGCCCAAGGACTGCGGATACCGAGACTTAGACGAGGTGCTACTCGAGCAACTCATCCGAGGGGTCAAGGACATCCGCCTACGGCGACGACTGCTAGCCAGGAGCAACCTGACTTAGCCACCGCTCTGGGCGAAGCCAGAGCACACGAAATGTCTACTAAAGCAGCAGAGACCCTGCAGAGGCCTCTTCAATCCAAGGCGAGCGCAAAGCCGACGGCAGTACACCAGGAGGAGATTCAGTCGGAATCCGAAGGTGAGGGCGAGGATGAGGAAGGGGTCGGCCGGGCCGAGAAAGGCGACACTGAGGACGGTGGCGAGTGCGGAAGCTGCGGAGGGCAGCATCAGCGCCAACGCTGCAGGTTTAAAGATGCAACATGCCGGCGGTGTGGGAAGAAAGGACACTTAGCTCAGGTTTGCAGAGCGCCCAACCTTCCGCCGAAAATTCAAATCGGCCAATCAAAGCGGAACCGGAAAGGCGGCCCGCGATTGGTTCAAACAAGAAAGGCGCCAAGTCTAACCAAACGACTGTCATTATAGGCCGCGCCTCAACCAAAGTGGAAAGAAGATTTTCACAAAGCCCAAGATCGAGGGAGTACGGTGCAGGCTTGAAGTAGATACGGGATCAGCGATCACCATCATGTCCTGGGACACTCTGGCAAAGTCGCTGCCGTCCGTCGCGAAGCGCCATCTGCAAGCACAGCGGCTACGAGTACACGACTACCAGGGGAATCGCATCCCTGTTCGAGGGACCACCTCCGTCCGAGTCGAGTACGGCCCTCACAAAAAGACCCTGCCCATCACGATCGTCGAAGGAACTCTGCCCAGTCTGTTGGGACTAGACTGGTTTCGTGCCCTGGGCATGGGAGTGACTGGCATCTACAGAAGTGACTGCAATTTGAAAGACATTCTCTTTAACGAGTTCGAAGATGTCTTCAAGGACTGCCTGGGCAAGTACAAGGGGACCCCTATTTCCTTCAACTTAGACCCCAGGTAGCCCCATTAGGCTTAAGGCGAGGAGAGCCCCTTTTGCCCTAAAACCAAAAATCGATAAGGAGCTGGACAAGCTCATAAATCAGGGGATTTTGGTGCCAGTCGATCACGCAAAGTGGGAGACGCCAATCGTCACCCCCATTAAACCGGACGGGTCAATTAGAATTTGCGCTGACTACAAGGCGACGCTTAACAAAGCCTTACAGAAAAGCGCGTACCCGGTTCCTGTAGTGCAACACTTATTGCACTCATTGGGGCAAGGGCAAGTCTTTGCAAAGTTAGACTTGGCCCAAGCCTACCAACAACTGCCAGTAGACGCCCGCACAGCCGAAGCCCAAACGATTGTGACGCACAGGGGGGCATTCAAGTGCACCCGATTGCAATTTGGGGTTAGCGTGGCACCAGGGCTGTTCCAAAACCTGATGGAACGACTACTGCAAGGGCTCCCAGGGGTAGTTCCCTACTTCGATGATGTCCTAATTTCAGGGGAAAACATGGAGGAATTGGGGGAGCGTTTAAGAAAGGTCTTGAGCATTTTCCGGACAGCCGGATTAAAAGTCAAGACAAATAAATGTCAGATAGGGGTCGAATCGGTCGATTTCTTGGGCTACCGGATAGACAAGAAAGGAATTCACCCTACTGAGAGCAAGGTTAAGGCAATTAGGAAGGCTCCAGCGCCCAAAAACAAAGCAGAGCTGCAGGCATTCCTGGGATTGGTTAATTTTACGCGGTCTTTTTAAAGCACAAAGCAACTGCTATGGAACCGCTGCATAGGCTCTTAGGGAAAAATACTGTTTGGTCTTGGGGAAAGTCAGAAAATAGGGCTTTTGAAGCAGTCAAGAACCTGCTCTCAAGTGATAGCCTGCTCATCCAATATCACGACTCACTACCCCTAGTGCTGGTTTGCGATGCGTCACCTTATGGGGTGGGGGCTGTACTCAGCCATAGACTTCCAAACGGCACAGAAGCCCCTATAGCGTTCTACTCTAGAACGATGTCCTCCCCAGAGAGGAACTACAGCCAATTAGACAAAGAAGCATTAGCCATTGTATCAGGGGTCAAAAAATTCCATGAGTATGTCTTTGGGCGGAATTTTGAAATCGTGACTGACCACAGACCGTTACTGGGATTACTGGCTGGCGACCGGCCAACGCCTGTGGCACTTTCGCCACGCTTGACTCGATGGACTATATTTTTAGCCGCTTACTCATACAAGCTGCAGCATCGACCCGGAAAAGAAGTGGGGCATGCAGACGCTTTGAGCCGATGCCCACTGCCGGGGGCGACCGAAGATCCCACTCCGGGGACACCCATCCTCCTTATTGACTCGTTGGACTCTGGCCCAGTCACATCAAAGGAAGTGGCTCGGGCATCATACCGGGACATTGTGTTAAGGACTGTACTCGGTTGGGTACAGAGAGGGTGGCCCGCTGCGCCGGGCGAACGGTTCAAAGAATTTGTTAAGAAACGTGATGAGCTCTCGGCTCAAGGGGGGTGCCTGTTATGGGGTGATCGTGTAATAATTCCTGTTAAGTTAAGGGGCAAGGTATTGGACCTCCTCCACGAGGGTCACCCAGGCATCGTGAGGATGAAGGGGTTAGCTAGGAGCTATGTATGGTGGCCACTCATGGACGCAGAGATTGCTGAGAGGGTAGGGAAATGCCAAGCTTGCCAAGAGTCCAGACCGCTACCCCCAACAGCCCCAGTCAGAGAATGGGAAAAGCCCCAAGGGCCGTGGTCAAGAATCCACATTGACTTTGCTGGCCCCTTTCACGGCCAAACGTTCCTAGTGGTGGTGGACGCATTTTCCAAATGGTTAGAGATCATACTTATGAAGTCCACCACAGCCGAAACAGTAATCGCAACCCTGCGCCACCTATTCGCAACTCACGGGTTGCCGGACACTCTGGTGTCCGACAATGGGCCCCAATTCACGGCAGCCCAGTTTGAAGAGTACCTGGCAGAGGAAGGCATCCGACATGCCCTCTCTGCACCTTTCCACCCTGCGTCGAATGGCCTTGCAGAGCGTTCCGTCCGGAGCGCTAAGGAGGCATTGTCCAGGCTCAAGCCAGGTGACTGGCAAACAAAAATAGACTTTTTCCTAGCCGTCCAGCATAGAACCCCAAGCACAGCCACTGGGAAAAGCCCAGCCGAATTGCTAATGGGACGAAAACTCCGTGCCCACTTGACCGTTTGAACCCCATTACACACCCGAGGGTTACAAGGGGGAGCTAGAAAAAACAAGGGAAATGAGCATAGGCGACCGGGTGTGGGCCCGAAACTATGGGGACGGCCCTAGTTGGCTCGCAGGACAAGTAACAAGAGTAACAGGGCCAAAATCGTATGTGGTAGAGCTACCAGACAACCGAATGTGGCGGCGCCACATAGATCAGTTAAGGAAACGAATAACTGACCAAACCAACCAACAGAGACAGGTAATGACCAATACCACTTTGAATCCACAGCTGACAATGACCCGGGAGGCGCAAGACTTAGCTGAGGTCCCAGAGTTCCAGCGACGCCATCAGGTCCCGAGGGAAACAGCAAGGAAAATCCAAAATTAATCCAAGGCCGGATGGCCAAGAAAAGAGTCGGCCAATAATCCAGAGCCCGATGGCTCAGAGAAAGAGCTGGGAGGAGAAAACAGCCCCTCCGACCAGCTCAAAACACCACCCAGAACTGAACCGCGCAGGTCAGAAAGAACTAGGAGACGCCCAGGTTATTTGCGTGACTACGTCGAAAAATAACATGTAAATAAATATGTAAATAAGACCAAGTGTTTTCTGGGAGGGGAGGAGTGTTATGTATTAACAGTTGTGCCTTTAAATATTTGAGCGGGAAATCAGCACGTTGCTGATTGGACGAAGCCTCCAGCAGAACTGTATAAAAGGAGAGGTTTTTCCCCCAGCCTGTTGCTGGGTTCACCCTATATTAAAGAGCTGTTGTCACTACCCTGGTCTCCAGCCTCGTTACTTCCCGAACATAACACATTTCTTCTGGCAATACTTTCAGGAAGGCTTTTGGGGTTTTTTTGGTTTTTTTTCCACCCACTGACGTTTCTCTCCAGCTTGGAGTTTTCCATGAGGACACAAGTCCTCAAAAGTCTCCCACCCACCCCCCACGCCTCAAACTGTGGTTCCTCTGAACGATTGTCTGCAGATTAAGCGGCATTTCTTCCCCTGAAGTGTGCTTAGATCTCCAGCAAGAGAGCATTTGAACAGTTTCTTCAACCAGCAGAGTGAGTTTTCTTGGTCTTTTTTTTAATTTTTTTTTTTTTAGAAGGGGGTCTGGTGGGTGGGGCAGAACTTTTTGGAATCAGAAAAGGAGTCGGATTCTGTCTCTCTCTCTTTGTCTCTCTCACTCTCTCTCTCTTATTTACCAATGATTCAGATCTTCCATGAACCAAGGCATCATAGCTCGTTGGTGGGCAGAAGTTTTGTAATTCAGCAAAATTATATATTTTTTTCATCCGACGAAGTAGACTGTTATTTTTAGATTCCCGCCCCAAGATACTGCAAGATTACGAAATAGATTTTAACTGTTCTGAACTAATGAAAAAGGGCTGTAACAATACGTATCCTGCCTACAAACATGTTATAGTTTGTAATTGGCTGAGGCTAAGATTCCGATCAAATGACTTTCTGCATTACTGAACCTTAAATCTGAACAAATCTCTGAGCCAACTGATAATCTGAGGCTCCTGTGTTACCTTTCCATACAGGTAAGAAGTGTAGTTAGAAGCAGCGAATAACCTCAGGGGGGATGACTAATCCATCATCCCCAGCCCTCCCTTTTTACGTCCCAACCCCTCCCCATGCAATCAAACCTAATTGACCTTTATGCTATCGTGTTTAGGCGTGAAAAACAGGCAAGCTTTGTAAATAGGGCTGAATGAAAACACACAAACCAGAAGGAAACAGACAAAAACCAAGGGGATCCCTAAAACCCTTCACCCTGTTATTAAAGAAAACAATATCATCAGTCTGTTATCATCCTTGCTGCCAAATGTGAGCTCTCAACCATCAAAAGATTTGTCTGCTTTCTGGCTTTTTTGAATTACTTACGGTCTTTGTATGGCTTGAAAGGCAAGGAAGTAAACAGCTTGGGGTGGGGGGGAAGTACAGGAAAACGGAAATATTTCTTAACCAAGAACAATTTGGTAATACCATATAAGGCTAAAAACAGACAGATCTCGGAGAGGAAGAGCAGAGGCAGATGTTGACAGCAATCCCCAAGGTTGAGTTTCCTCATGTGGCTCAGCCTGATGGTTTTTATTCTGCTTTTTTTAGCTGAAGCACCCAAGTAGCTGGATCAACACATTTTGCAGAACTAATAATCATAGACGGTAGGCAGACATACCCAACCGTAGAGCTCCCCAAAACAGAAATAAAAGACTAATCCATGCGGTTGGTCTCCTTTTTTGTTTGTTTGTTTTAGATTTACCAATGATTCAGATCTTCCAGGCAACCAAGACATAACAGATTAAACAGAATTGGAAGGGACCTTGTAGGTCATTTAATCCGACCCCCTGCACCGTTTCTGACAGACGGCAGTTCAATCTCTTCTTGAAAGCTTCCAGTGATGAAGCTCCCACAACTTCCGAAGGCAACTTCTGTTCCATTGAATATAGAATAATAGCATTGGAGGGATCTTGGAGGTCATCTAGTCCAACCCCCCACCCAAGCAGGATGTCAGGGTTCCAACGGATGCTTTAAATAGCATCCCTGGTCTACTCTCGAGTTGCCATAGGCTAGGGATGCTTTGCGAGTTGACACAGGAGACCTTACACCATTTCTCTGGGCCTCTGGTGGCTCAACGGACTAAGTCTGTCTGTTATTAACAGCAGCTGCTTGCAATTACTGCAGGTTCAAGTCCCACCAGGCCCAAGGTTGACTCAGCCTTCCATCCTTTATAAGGTAGGTAAAATGAGGACCCAGATTGTTGGGGGCAATAAGTTGACTTTGTATATAATATACAAATGGATGAAGACTATTGCTTAACACAGTGTAAGCCACCCTGAGTCTTCGGAGAAGGGCGGGATATAAATTCAAAAAAAAAAAAATTCTGACCAATGGCAGTCCAGCCTCTTCTTGAAAGCCTCCAGTGATGAAGCTCCCACAACTTCTGAAGGCAACTTCTGTCCCATCGATTGATTGTTCACTGTCAGAAAACTCCTCATTTCCAGGTTGAATCTCTCCCTGGTTTCCATCCATTGTTCCTTGTCTGGCCTTCGGGTGCTTTGGAAAATAGCTTGACCCTCCCCTCCTCTCTGTGGCAGACCCTCAAATATGGGAGTATGAGTTAGATCAGAGTCAGTGGAATTCAAGGGAGGTTGGACTTAGGTTGTGGCTACGTAGAGGTTCTAGGCTGGTTCCTCATTTGACTCCGCCTCCAGGTGCTGCCACTCCGTCCCCTACATTCTCCCAACTCGCCTCCTCCACTGATGAGAAAGCTAAACTGTTTAGGCAGAGGTTTCTCCTCTGAGTTTTCTGCTTGTCTCCTGGATATTTTGCTACCAAACTAGGTAATATCTTCAGTGGGGTTTTGAGTGAAGTATCAAGACATATCACCCCAAATCCTGATGAAGATGTTACCTAGTTGGGTAACGAGATGTCCGGGAGGCAAGCAGCAAGCTTGGAGGAGAAACCTCTGCCTAAATCTACAACCTGAGCTATGAATATTCTCTGTAATTTCTAAAGCTAAACTGTTATTCTTTCCGAGCAGGTTGAAGAACCATGGCTTATCAGAGCTTCTTGCTGGAACCCATCACCTGCCATGCCTGGAACAAGGATCGAAGTCGTAAGTCTCCCTTTTCAAAGGGCTGCCGGATCCTCAGAGATTCAGCTCCTGAGCTCAACAGTTGTGCCAATTAACAATTATTAACCTTACAGGGAAAAGAAAAAAGATAAGCTTGGACTAGAAGACTCCAAGGTCCTTTCCAGCTCCTATTCTATTCTATTCTATTCTATTCTATTATTTTATCCTCTATTCTATTCTATTCTATTCTATTCTATTCTATTCTATTCTATTCTATTCTATTCTATTCTATTATTTTATCCTCTTCTCTATTCTATTCTATTCTATTCTATTCTATTCTATTCTATTCTAATTCCTATTCTATTCTTTTATCCTCTTCTATTCTATTCTATTCTATTCTTTTATCCTCTATTCTATTCTATTCTATTCTATTCTATTCTATTCTATTCTATTCTATTCTATTCTATTCTATTCTATTCTATTCTATTCTATTATTTTATCCTCTTCTCTATTCTATTCTATTCTATTCTATTCTATTCTATTCTATTCTATTCTATTCTATTATTTTATCCTCTTCTCTATTCTATTCTATTCTATTCTTTTATCCTCTATTCTATTCTATTCTTCTTGATTCCAATATTCTATTCTATTCTATTCTATTCTATTCTATTCTAATTATTCTTGATTCCAATATTCTATTCTATTCTATTCTATTCTATTCTATTCTATTCTATTATTTTATCCTCTTCTCTATTCTATTCTATTCTATTCTATTTTATTCTATTCTTTTATCCTCTATTCTATTCTATTCTATTCTATTCTATTCTATTCTATTCTATTCTATTCTATTCTTCTTGATTCCAATATTCTATTCTATTCTATTCTATTCTATTCTATTCTATTCTATTCTATTCTATTCTATTCTATTCCTTTCCATTATTTTCTCTATTCCGTTCTATTCTATTCTATTCTATTCTATTCTATTCTATTCTATTCTATTCTATTCTATTCTAATTATTCTTGATTCCAATATTCTATTCTATTCTATTCTATTCTATTCTATTCTATTCTATTCTATTCTATTCTATTCTATTCTATTCTATTCTATTCCTTTCCATTATTTTCTATTCTATTCTATTCTATTCTATTCTATTCTATTCTATTCTATTCTCTATTTTTTATATTCTGTATTCTATTCTATTCTATATTCTATATTCTATTCTATTCTATATTCTATATTCTAGTCTATTCTATTTTATTTTATTATTATTCTATGGAGAAATTTGATTTGGGGAGAGGGCAGAGTTGAGTGACCTTGGGGGGAAACGTTAGAGCTTTGATGGGCTCTTGAATCTATGCTTGGAGCTAATACAGAACATTCCTAGTGAAGTGCCAGGGGGAGGGAGATCTGTGCGTCTAATGTTGGGGGGTTCTAGAAGTCCTCTAGTCCATCCCTCCATCTAAGATCTGCAAGCGTAGAATCTCTCGCAAGGGACAGAAGGAGGGAGAGGCAGCTCTGAGAAAGCCTCTCCTATCATCAGCCCACTTCCTCTTCCCTTGGAATTTCCACCCCATTCATTCCACATCGACTCTCCTAGAAGAAGAACAAGAGAACGCTTTCTCTTCTGCGTAGCTGAATCAGGGATTTTCCAGCCATCTGATAATAAAGAGCCGTTTAACTGCAAATGCTTTTTTTTTTGGGGTGTGTGTGTGTGAATTTTTCTTTTTTGTGCTGTTGAAAAAAAGGGACTTGGTAAAGGACTGTATGATAAAGTGGGCACAAAATTTTCAGGAGCCAATATTATTGGAAACTTGGGGAAAAAATTTGGGTTAGAAATGTTAAATTCACGCAGGCACAGAATCTGAGGGAAAAATTTTATAAAATGTTTTATAGATGGCACTTAGATCCTAAGAAATTATCGTGTATGTACCCAGATATGCAAGCAAAATGTTGGAGATGTAATTGTGATGATGCTACATATTTTCATATTTGGTGGACTTGTAAGGATATAAAGGCCTTTTGGATAAAAATTTGGTGGATTTTACAAAATGTTTTGAAAAAGAAGATAAAGTTCCTGCCGCAATTTTTTTTGTTGGGAATTATTACGGACTGTACAGTAATTGAGACTAAATTGATTTTAAATCTAATAACAGCAGCAAGATTACTAATAGGACAATACTGGAAGAAAAAAGAAGTACCTACAATAGAAGAATGGATATTGAAAGTTGCCAATTTGGCTGAGATGGCGAAGATATCAGCCTTTTTGAAAGACAATACGCAAGAAAGATACTTAAAGGAATGGAAAAAATGGATTGACTATATTCAAAGTAGATATCAGACTAAGAGTTATCAGACTGTTTTTGAATGATTATGATGTATTATTTTTGATTGTTTTCGGGGGAAGTTAGGAATTGATAATTGTAGGGGTATAATTAAGTTGGGACGAAATTTTTTTAGCATATGTTTGTTTTATTTTTAACTATACCTTGTGCTCATTCCGGGAAGTCAGGGGGGGAGGGGGGTTGTGAAGGGAGGGGGGAGGGGAGGGGGGGAAAGGGGAATTTTTTTTTCTGTAAAACTTTTTGAATTAAAAAAAAAAGCAACAATGCAAAAAAAAATAAGGTTAGGTCAAAGCTTTTTATGGGTTCCCTGGTTTTTTGTCTTGTTTCTTTCTGGTGGTTCGTTTTGGGTGGTTTGATAAAACGGGGCTAGCAGGTCTCTTGATGTTGACGCGTTCTCCATTGCTGGTTTTGCAAATTTGGTCCGTCTTCTTTCTCACAGAACTCGCCATCTCTCCCAACAATCACGAAGTCCATATCTACAAGAAGAATGGCTCCAAATGGGACAAAATCCACGAGCTGAAGGAACACAATGGGCAAGTGACAGGTGAGGACAACTAAGTCCCTGTTGTGGCTCGCCAGCGCCCAGCAGATCTGGCAGCAGATTTGGACAGTGAGGAGGTTGGGGAGGAACATGGGCCAGTCCTGGAGTCTGGGAAAGGCTCTGATGAGGGCTCTGCATCAGAGGCAGAAATGGGGCCAGGGCCATCTGACAGGTATCAGCTGCCTTCGGAGTCAGACATCAGTGAGGCAGAAGAACAGCTGGATACTGTTCCCAGTGTGCGCATGCACAGAGCTGCCAGGAGAAGGGAACAGCTAAGGAACAAGGGTCGACTCAGGAGTAAAGCCACAAGTGGACGGTGAATGGCCCCTCCCATAGGGAATAAAGAGGAGCGAAGGGGAGGGGAGTTTGCAGAAGACAATTAGTTCATTTAGGTGAAGATCTGTTCCTGCATTCTTGCCAAGTGTTGTCGGTTACAGTGTGGAGTCTGAAAGATCTCGGCCTGGCCACTCTCCAAGCCTGATCAAGGTCGTTAATTGTGAACTATCTTGAAAGACTGTGGGAGAGGAAAGACTTTGCTGGGGAGGAATTCACTGAAAATTAAATAAAAGGGGTTTTATCTGGATGAGGACTCGGGTTTCATGCTGCTGGGGAAGCCTAGGTCAGAACAAGGAGGTGGAAGGAGGTGAGGGAAAGAAGGATGTTCCTTCCAGCACTGTACACCTTGCCCAGATAGACCTTCTGGAAGTTGTACACACACTTGCAGGGAATTAGAGAAAAGGTGAGAGGGTCAATAGGATAATTAAATCAGAAGAGGACACCTTTTTTGGAACCCCTTGTCCCATCACCTTTCAATGGCCACAAACTAGACAACCACAACCCAACTATCGGGCCCTGAAGCCAGTAGGACGAAACGTAGAAGAACACATCACCCATATCTGGCTTCAACTGATCTTCTCGACAGGCATCGACTGGGCCCCTGACAGCAACCGGATTGTGAGCTGCGGGACAGACCGCAACGCCTACGTCTGGACCTTGAAGAACGATGTTTGGAAGCCCACCCTGGTCATTCTCCGGATCAATCGTGCCGCCTGTTGTGTGAAGTGGTCCCCGAAAGAGAACAAGTTTGCTGTGGGCAGTGGATCCCGGAGGATCTCCATCTGCTACTTTGAGCAAGAGAACGATTGGTGCGTCTGAGCAAATGCAAGAGGAATGGGTGGGGCTGGGTGGGCTGTGGGGGAAGGTTATTCTTTTAATACAAAGTTATGGGAGGAAACAAGAGAATTGCAAATAAGTAGACCTTCTGCATTCGGACATCTTGACAAATCCATTAGGACAATTTGAGTTTTTCTTTAGAACACGGGTGTCCAACTAAGACTTGTGGACTTCCAACTCCCAGTAATCTCCAGCCAGCACAGAGTTGAAGTCCAAAGGTCTTAGAAGTTGGATAGCCCTAAAATGGATGGCTCCTTAAATCTTCAAAATGCAACCAAATATGAGCAAAAACGTTGGAGATTATTCCATGAATCAAGGCTGGGAATTTCAGCTTCTTTCTTCGACTTTTCCTAGGTGGGTCTGTAAGCACATCAAGAAGCCAATTCGATCAACCATCCTCTGTCTGGATTGGCACCCAAACAACGTTCTCCTGGCAGCAGGTTCCTGTGACTTCAAGTGCAGGTGGACCTCCTGGATTGACTTAAGAGTTTGAACAATTTCAATATTCCCAGCTGGATGGAATCATGGAACAGGGTGGTAGTAGTGTAGACAACAATATTTTATGTGACTAGGTTTGATTATGCGCTATCAAGAAGGTGGTAACTCTTGGTGGCCACCTAACTAATGTTCTCCAGAACTATCCCATATTATTATGGGAGATGTAATATAAACCTGTTACGAAGTCTTCTTCTCCACCTGTTGCATATTCCATCATCTGCTTTCCATCCACTTTTCAGGATTTTCTCGGCTTACATTAAAGAGGTGGAAGAGCGGCCAGCCCCTACTCCTTGGGGATCGAAGATGTCGTTTGGGGAGCTCATGTTTGAGTCGAAGTGTAGTTACAGCTGGGTCCACAGCATCTGCTTTTCGGACAGTGGTAACCGTCTGGCCTGGGTGGGCCACGACAGCACCATCTGCCTGGCAGATGCCAACAAGAAAATGGCGTAAGTAGGATGGTGTTAGGAAGGTGGTGGTGGGGAGAAGAAATCTGAGGGAGGTTGATGGATTGTCATGGGAAGAAGGAAGATCCTTGAGTAACAGGAGGAAGAACCACAATTAGGACAATAGTCAAGGAAAAGGAAGCTGGGGCTGAAATATAATTTGAGAAAGAATTGCAAGAATCTTTTTATTAAAACTTTATATTAAAAGTTGCATGCTTTTAGCCTATGGTGTATGACTTGTTATTATTATTATTATTATTTTATTTTGTCACAACGTTATATACAAGCACATACATTGAAAGGAAACAGTAGGACAGGAACGGTAGGCACTTTTGTGCACTTATGCGCGCCCCTTAATGTGCAACACAACTTCTCAATCAACTTATTTGATGAGGAATTCAGGAACGATAAAGTGAACAGCACAAGAGCATAGATGGAATAATAACTTTCTTACAAAGGAAAGAAGTTACTTGTAGAAATAAGTTAATTATGGAAAAATTCTTTTCTTATAACTATTGCTATCAAATAACTTTTTTGGTGGGGTCCACCTATGTCAGTTTTCCAAGATAGACCAATCTTGGAGAACTGACCTAGGCGGTCCCGAAAAAGTCACACGGACGAAGTAGAATTTGGAACGTTGATGAGCGGTGCTTTATTTGATATCAGTCAATCCACCACTGGAGTTTTCACGTCTCACGATTGAAACAAATATTAAGGCTCAGGCTGAAGCATCGTTTTCCCCTCCGCAGTATCGCCTGCCTTTCTACGGAGACTCTGCCCCTCCTGGCTGTGACCTTCATCACCGAGAACAGTCTTGTGGCTGCTGTAAGTCATAAACTTTCTCTCTTCTGGGGTGATTTCCCCACAAAAGATTTACATGTAGAGCCCTGGGCTCCTCATTTGGGGAAATGGCTAAGCTATCGTCCTTGCAGCGTGGATAATGTCGTTTCATGAGTTAGCCAGTAGATGGCACCATGATAAATACGGATGAGTCCAATAAAGGAGAATATTTGTAGCTCAGGGTTGAAACGAGGGGGGTCCTTGGTGCTCTCTGAACTTGGATTTTTTTCTTGCAGATGTTTCATGACCCAACTAGGTAACGTTAACAGTGCCAGAAGGGAGTGGGATTGGAGGAGGGGCAGGGAGGTGGAGGACTACTGTGAGGTCCTTGATGTTCTCTGAGCTGGGTTATTTTCTTGCAGACATTTCATGACCCAACTAGGTAACATCATCAGTGCTGGAAGGTAGTGAGGAGGAGGAGGAGGAGGAGGAGGAGGAGGAGGAGGAGGACAACTACTTTGGGGCCCTGGATGTTCTCTGAGCTGGGTTGTTTCCTTGCAGACATTTCATGACCCAACTAGGTAACATCATCAGTGCTGGAAGGTAGTGAGGAGGAGGAAGAGGAGGAGGAGGAAGAGGAGGAAGAGGAGGAGGAGGAGGAGGAGGAGGAGAACTACTTTGGGGCCCTGGATGTTCTTTGAGCTGGGTTGTTTCCTTGAAGACATTTCATGACGCAAACTAGATAACATTATCTGGTAGGACATGTCCTCTTCTGTCTTTGTTGAAAAGCAACCGGCATATTTCATCTCGCTTCTTTCCACAGATTCTCTATGAAATGTAGAGCACAGTGTAATCCTTTCCCAGCTGCACTACACATTCTTTCTCCCCAGGAATGACATGTTTGAGAGTGGCGGACCAGCCCCATCTGAAAGACACCGATTTGGGGGAGGCTCTACCCAACCACACGTTGTCCTTGCCCTTGTCTTCTGAGCTATCTTTTTGGTTTCCCTTTTTTCTTTTCCAGGGACATGACTGTTACCCGATGTTGTTCACCTACAATGAACAGCAGGGCGCCTTGAGCTTTGGAGGAAAAATGGACATCCCCAAGCAGAGTTCCCAACGGGGACTGACAGCTCGGGAACGTTTCCAGAACCTGGACAAGAAGGCCAGCTCCGATACCAACAATGCTTCTCTGGACACAGTTCACAAGAACAGCATCAGGCAAGTCTGCGAAAACGTCTCTCTTGTCCTTTATAACTAGGGCTCTCCGAATTTGGAAAGTTGAAGACTTGTGGACTGCAACTCCCAGAATTCCCCATCCAGCCGAAGTTCCACAAGTCTTGAAGTTGCCGACTTTGGAGACCCCTGCTTTATCAGATATTGATGGATTGATCAAAGGGATACAGTCGCGATCAAGGGAGGTACTAATAATACCACTCTATAAAGCCTTAGTAAGGCCACACTTAAGAATACGGCATCCAGTTTTGGTCACCCTGCTATTAAAAAAGATGTGGAGGCTCTAGAAAGAGCGCAGAGAAGAGCAACCAGGATGATTAGGGGACTGGAGGCTAAAACATAGATAAACGGTTGCAGGAACTGGGTATGGCTAGTTTAGGGAAGAGAAGGACCAGGGGAGACAGGATAGCAGTCTTCCAATATTTGAGGGGCTGCCATAGAGAGGAAGGGGGTCAAGCTATTTTCCAAGGCACCTGAAGGCCAGACAAGGAATAACGGATGGAAACAAACTGACAATGAGCGCAAACAACCAATGGGACAGAAATGGCCTTGAGAAATTGTGGGAGCTTCATCACTGGAAGCTTTCAAGAAGACACTGGACTGCCATCTATCAACAGTGGTGTAGGATCTGCTTGGACAGGGGGTTGGCCTAGATGACCTACAAGGTCCCTTCCAACTCTGTTAATCTGTGATCTAAATTGGAGTGGGGTGGAAATGGGGATTTTGCAATATCGTTCCCCCAGGAGTGGGTTGGGAATGGGGATTTTGCAGTATCCTTGCCTCAGGAGTTCCCCAAAAGTTCCTTCGGACGCTCCCCAGTCCTTCAACCACAATTCTCAAAAATCCTCTCGACTCTCTTGTGGTGGACTCAAAACTATTAGGCAACGATGAAGTCAGTCCTCTTTCGTGACTTTCAGAAGGTCAAACTCCTCCCTCTTCCTGGAGTTTACCTCCCACGGATGATCGTTGTTTTACCCCTAAGTGGTTTGTAGCGTTTTCTGCTTGAGTTGAGAAGACTCAACCCAGGGATCCGCCTTTTCTCTTCCAGCCAAATCTCTGTGGTGGCCGGCGGGAAAGGCAACTGCTCCAAATTCTGCACCACCGGGATGGATGGCGGCATGAGCATATGGGACGTGAAGGTGAGCAGGGAAGGCAGAAGGGGGCTGCCCCAGGGCCACCCAGGGGGAATTGTTCAGAGAGGAACAAGGAAGGTTGACTTTTAGACATTTTAAGGCTTAAATGTGAAGTTGGCCCAGGGGTGCTACTCTGCAGGTTCTGGAGAACTGGTAGCGGGAATTTTGAGTAGTTCGGAGAACCAGCAAATACCACCTCTGGCTGGTCCCAGAGTGGGGTGGGAATGGGGATTTTGCAGTATCTTTCCCCAGGAGTGGGGAGGGAATGGAGATTTTGCAGTATCCTCCCCCAGGAGTGGGGAGGGAATGGAGATTTTGCAGTATCTTTCCTCTAGAAGTGGGGTGGGAATGGGGATTTTGCAGTATCTTTCCCCTGGAGTGGGGAGGGAATGGAGATTTTGCAGTATCTTTCCCCAGGAGTGGGGAGGGAATGGGGATTTTGCAATATTCTTCCCCCAGGAGTGGGGTGGGAATGGAGATTTTGTAATATCCTTCCCCTGCCATGCCCACAAAGCCACACCACACCCACCAAGCCATGGCCACCGAGCCAGTAGTAAAAAAAAATTAAATTCCACCACTGAGTTGGCTCGCTGCAAAAAACCAAAAAACAAAAAAACCCACTAGTTCAATTATTATTTCTTTGTAATAACAGCTCCCAGAAGCATTCTTAAAAAAATAAATAAAAAAAATAAAAACTCTGGTTAGCTGCAATGCAGGGTTTCTCAAACGTGACCACTTTTGTGGTTCACTTTTTATTTGTTTCAACGGGGAGGATAAGCTGTGTCCGGTTTCCACCCTTTCCATGTTGCAAGAAACAAAACACACCGTCCCTTTAAAAATAATCCCCCTAAGCTTCGGTGGAAATTTGGAAGAAATTTGAGGCAGGAAAGGAAAGTTGCAAAATCACACACACACACACACACCCCACTGGATCCATTTCTGATCTTGAGCAAATAGCTACCAGATTGTAAGCCTCTTTTCTTTTGCGTTTCAGACCTTGGAGGCTGCAATGAAAGGCCTTCGGATGAAATAAGCCAAGGAACCCTCCCTGCGTAAAATCCACGAGCAGAAACCGGGATTCCCGCCTGCCAAGGAAATCAATCAAGGCTTAAATCGATTCCTGCTTTCTAGAACCTGAAAATGACAATCCCAGGCGCTTACAAGCTCAGCGTTTTTTTGGGAGGCCTCCTGGGCAGGAACCCAGGAGGAGATTACAATAAAATAAAATAAAAGAACATGCAATTAAAAACAGTCTAAACTCTGTGTCTGTCATGGTTTGGGGTCTTTGCCCCAACCCCCAACCTGGCAGTCAAGCCTGCATTTCTCAGAATTTAAAGATGAATCTCTGCCCATTTTTTTATGTTTACAGGTAGTCCTCGATTTACGACTGCAATGGAGCCCAAACTTTCTGTTGCTAAGTGAAACATTTGTTAAGATTGAATTTCATCCCATAATCCTTGATTTACAATCACAATGGAGCCCAAAATTACTGTTGCTAAGTGAAACATTTGTTAAGATTGAGGAACAAATTTTACAGTTCACCCCTGCACCAGACCAGACCGTTACGATAATTTAAACTTTATTCAGCCAAATATACAGGTTTTTCTTTTTTTTTCTCTCTCTCGCTCGCGCGCGCCTGCCTCTATTCCAGAAAGATGCACAATCCCGAAGATGCGTTCTCTGGTTTTCGTTTTTTTCCCAGGGTTGGTTTAAAAAAAAAAAAAAGTCATTATCGACTTCCAGAGAAGGAGGAAAGAAATGAAAAGGACGGCTTAAAACAAAAACAAAATAGCAACAGGGTGGATAAGAGAAAACTAAAACAGCCAGAGGGTTGGGGGTGGGGTGGGAGGGTTGGGGGCGGTCAAGGATTCCACCTCCTGCCCCATATCTGTTCATTTCCTTGGACTTTTCTGCAGCCCAGATCCATGCCAAAGCCCACTGCGTTCCAACCCCCCTCCCCCCTCGTCCCCATATTTTTTGGGAAATGCATCTACGGGGGTCCAAGCTACTCATCCCCTCCCCACTGCCTAGTCCCCTGAAAGCTAGCCAAGCGATCGACCCCTCCCAGCAAACCTTCCGCCTCCACTGGCCTCCCACCAAATCAAAACACATCAAACCGTTCAGCCGGCGGTTTTTCTCCCCTCCCCTTTCCCCGAAAACGGTCATTGTAATGCAACCGTCGGTGTTGTCCCGATTTTGCACCAAAGGTGAAGAGTGCCTGGATCTCCTGCCCTCCCGCTGCCGCTTTCCCCTCCCCTCGCCTGCGTGGCTCCCCCCCCCACTTGCCCTCCCCCCCCCAAAAGTAATCCCGTGGAATTCTGTGCCCAGATGAAGACAAACACGGAGCGGTCAGTGTCTCTTCAGAGGTGATAGTGAGGCCGCCATCGCTGCTGCCGCCGCCCTCCTCCTGCAGCCTCTCTGGGAAATTTGACGCCGCAGCGAGTCCGAAGGGTGCCAGGCCCAGCACCATCCCGGGGGGTGTCCTTCCTCTTCGGGGGGGAGGGGGCTGCCTTTACTTGTTGAGGGACAGCGACTGCATCCGCTTGCCTGTCATGGCTGCTTCGTCTTTAGCTGGTGGGAGGGGGTCAAGCAGAGAAGGAAAAACAGCTGACTCCATGAATCCTTCTGGTCTTCTCTCTCTCTCTCTCTCTCCTTTCTTCCTCCTTCCCTCCCTTCGCATTTCCATCCCCTTCCTTCTTTCTCTCTTCTACCTTCCTGACTCTCTTCTCATTTCCATCTCCTTCTTTCCTTCTCTTCTTTCATCCTTCCCTCTCTTCTCATTTCCATCTCCTTCCTTCTCTTCTTCCTCCCTTCGCATTTCCATCTCCTTCCTTCTTTCTCTCTTCTACCTTCCTGACTCTCTTCTCATTTCCATCTCCTTCCTTCTCTTCTCCCTCCCTCCCTCGCTCCCTTCGCATTTCCATCTCCTTCCTCCTTTCTCTCTTCTACCTTCCTGACTCTCTTCTCATTTCCATCTCCTTCTTTCCCTCTCTTCTTTCATCCTTCCCTCTCTTCTCATTTCCATCTCCTTCCTTCCTTCTCTCTTCTTTCTTCCTCCCTCCCTCTCTTCTCATTTCTATCTTCCTTCCTTCCCTTCCTCCCTTCCATCTACCTTTCTAGAGTGCATAAGAATTCTTACAGGAAGGGATGTAACTCCAGATCAACCACCTTTATAAAAGACTGATAGCTGTTTCTTTCTTTCTCTTTCTTTCTCTTTTTTTTCCTCTTCATTCCTTCTCTTTCTCCCTCTTTTCATTTCTATCTCCTTCCTTCCTTTTCTTCTTTCTCTCTTCTTTTTTCCTCCTCTCTTCTCATTTCTATCTTCCTTCCTTCCCTTCCTCCCTTCCATCTACCTTTCTAGAGTGCATAAGAATTCTTACAGGAAGGGATGTAACTCCAGATCAACCACCTTTATAAAAGACTGATAGCTGTTTCTTTCTTTCTCTTTCTTTCTCTTTTTTTTCCTCTTCATTCCTTCTCTTTCTCCCTCTTTTCATTTCTATCTCCTTCCTTCCTTTTCTTCTTTCTCTCTTCTTTTTTCCTCCCTCCCTCTCTTCTCATTTCCATCTCCCTCCCTCCCTTCTTCCTTCCCATATATAGGTGACTTAAATACTTTTAAAAAATCCACCGTGTAATACATGCTTAAAACAATACTTCTAAAAAAATCTACCATGTAATAAAAACCAACCCAATCCTCCATGGCAGCAACCACACAATCAAATTGGCCACTGGATTGGCTGAGTCTCCATCTGGGGTCCCTGGGCCCACCGACAAAACCATGGCTTCAGGGCCCTTTGGAAAAGCAGTGAGGTGGAGGCCAACTGTACTCCGGGGGGGGGGGGGGAATGATGTTCCATAGCGGAGGGGGCCACCCCCGAGAAGGCCCTTTTCTGTGACCTCACCAGAGGCACATCCCTAATTCCTGTAACATGATCTGCCTTCCCATCCCGGTGGTTGTAGTAGAGGGAGAGGCAGTCCGTCAAATAATCTGGGATAAAGAATTCGGACGAATGCCTGGATCTTGATCATGTGACTTTCGGGAATGCCGCAATGGTCCTAAGTATGAGGACTAACTTAACGAATGGCTCCCAAAGCTTCACAGGGGCCTCGGCCCGCTTGAGCATCAGCCGGACGTTCCCTCCTTACCTCTCCTCTCTTCCTCTTTCTTTTTGGCTGCCTCTTCTCTCTGTTTCCGGATAATGGCTAGCCGGGCGAGGTCGGCCTTCGCCTGTTCCGTTTTCCCTGCCAGGTGCATCTTCATGTACCTTTCTTTTGCCTTCTGTTTTTCAATCTCTTCTCTGGAAAGGTGAGGAGGTGGGGGGGGAGGAAGAGTTGGCAAAAGATCCAAATAAACAGGGGGCTTTGGAGACCTCCCCCCTCCAAAGACACATGGATTTCTGTCTGGGTGGTTCTGAGCGCAACAGGTGAAGTTCATTCAAGGGACTCCCAGAATTCCCCAGCCAGCTTTGCTGTGCTGTGGCCAAGGTTGAAAAAGGCAGATGTGAAGAATGAAGTCAAAGCGCATTTTGTTCTCCCATCATTCACCATTTTCCCAGGGTTAAAAAAAACCAAAACCCCTCTTCGTTTAAATCTCCCTCCCAAACCTTTTGACAGATTCCGGGAGAATTGAGGGAGTGAAGAGGCCAGGAGTGCCCACCCCTCTACCTCAGAGGGAAGGGAAGGACTTACCGTTCCCTCCGCGACAATTCCCTCGGGCTCTCTAAATCGAGCTGAGTAACTTTTTTAGCGGTTTGCACGGCCCGGTTGGGATTCTCTATATCGATCATGCCTTCCACTCCTTTGTGTTTCGGCTGGAATTGAAAGGCGACAACAAAAGAGAGCCGGTTGGAACAGCTTCTTGGAAGGGACTTGTGTGAACGGTCGTGTGGGGGAGGATGGCCTTGGGAGGGGGAGGAAAAAGATGCTGCCCAGGGAATGGTCGGATAAGAGAGGTCGTAGTTAGTGGCTGCAGAGTGGGGAAAGGAAGGATGGATGGATGGAAGGAGAGGAGAGGAAGGAGGAGGATGGGGGGGAAGGGAAGGGGAAGAGGAAAAAGAACAGGACAAAAGAAAGGAGAGGAAGGAAGGAGAAAGGAGGGGAGGGGAGAGAAGAAAGGGAGGAAGGGAAGGGGAGAAAGGAAGAAAGGGAAGGGGAAGAAGGAAGAGAAGGAGAGGATGGAGGAAGGGGAGAGAAGGAGAAAAAGGGGAGGAAGGAAGATGGAAGGGGAAGGAGGGGAGGAGAGGGAAGGAAAGGGAAGGAAGAGGAAGCAGAAGAAGGGGAGAAAGGAAGAAAGGGAAGGAGAGGAAGGAGGAAGGAAGGAAAGGGAAGGAAGAGGAAGCAGAAGAAGGGGAGAAAGGAAGAAAGGGAAGGGGAAGGAGAGGAAGGAGGAAGGGAAGGGAAAGGAAGGGAAGGAGAGGAAGACAGAAACAATCCTCCCCAACGTGTTAGCCAGTAAATAGAGACATGGGAAAACTGTACTTGCAGGAGTCTGTTAACGTAGCCTTACAATAAAGTAGACTTAGCTCATCCGGTCTGTTTCCAGTCTGGTCCACCTAGGCTTTAAGGCAAAGGGGTAGCCAGATCCTGGCATTTGGGGAGGGAATGCAAGACAATATAATGTGTGTGTAGAAGTCTTGACCGGCGGAATCAAAGCCAACAGCATCTGATCGCTCTTCTTGATCCTAAATTGGGAAAATTCTTCTCCAAACCCGGGCCTCCCCCTCTACCTGATAGTCTTCGCCCTCTTCTTCCTCGCTCTCGTCCGAATCTAGTGATTTCTCTTTCTTCTTGGGTTCTCCGGAGGCCCCAGAGCCGCCTTCCTCTTGCTCCTCTTCCTCTTCCTGTGGAAAGGAGAAGTATCAGCCAAACAGAATAGCTGCAGGGAAGATGAGGAAGGGGTTGGGGGACCAGAACGGCTGGGAGCGATTTAGCTTCACTCAAAGGGGTTTGGCTTTCCGCCCAGTCCTCTCTCCGACTGCCTGGCGTCATGGGGATGTTGGGAGGATGCCAAGGGTGAGCCTCCAATTCTTAGCCTAAGCTACCTTAGTATAAACCGACTTAGGTGACTTATAATCGTTTTCCACATTGTTGCAGCATCCCGAGTCATGTGATCAAAATTCAGACAGTTGTTAACTGACTCATCTTGATGACGGTTGCCATGTCCCCAGGTGTCAATCCTGAAGTGAGCCTGGCTGAGGCCCCATCTTGGAAGCTTCAGGGTTGACACACAAAGGGGGAGGGGGAGGGAAATATATAGGGTTTTGTAGCCAAAACAGTAACGTTTTCCTGTGGGAACCAAGGACATTCTCACAGGTGGCTGGCCAGAGGAGGAGTGAAATAACCCAGCAACCAGCCTGCTACCAGTGGCTTGGGGTAGGGGGGAGGAAAACTGTCAAGAGTATGAATATTCATAAAGTGGAATAGATCAGCCAATGAAAAGGCATAGCAACTAAGTCAGCCAATGAGGGCTGTTTCAGAGCTAGACAGACTGAAGCCAGGGTGTGTCTTAGTCTGCAGCTTCTGAGTCTGTGCAGTAAAACTGAAACTAGTCTACTCTGCTGAAATGAAACTAACTGTTCTCTCCTGCCTTGTGTTTTGCTTGTAACTGCTACTACGTTGAAGAAGAATCTATATTGGTATTGTACCTTTATCTTCATGTATTATTATGTATATAAAGAAATTAATGAATCTTGCTGCATCGGTCTGCCTGTGTGTGCTTTCTGGATTTGATTTCTTGCAACAAACTCTGACAAAAACTTTTACTTTTAATTAGGTGAAAACTGCGGGAAATTTTAGAGTCGGCTTTCACTTTCTGCGCCAATATGATGTAGCCAATAAAACTGTTCTTTGAGGAAATTTCTTGCCTTGGAGTCTGGCTTTCTATGGGTGCGTTACTTGGAACGCTGACACCAGGGTCATGTGATCTCCTTTTGTGACTGTCGGACAAGCAAAGTCAACTGAACAACCGTGTCATTAATTCAACAACCGCTGTTGTTCACTGTGCCGCCGTGGCAAGAAAAGTCATAAAACGGGGGCAAAACTCACTGAAAAAGCATCTCACTTAGCAACATAAATATTAGGCTTGTCAACAGCACTTAGAAAGCTCGGCTGCTCACCCTGGCCTTCTGTTTCTCAGCCTGCAGCTGGGCATCGATCTCTTCCGGGCTTGTATACTGCCGCGCTCGGCCTTTATGGCCCCCTTTTTTACCTGCAAGTAAAAAGTGGGTTTAAAGATTACTTCCTCCCCCCACAACCTCTTCCTCTTCTAAGTTGTTCGGCTTCCATGGTCAGGCAAGGCCTAGACTCCCATCAATGGAAGCAGTGAGCAGTGGTGGGATACTGCCGGTTTAACAACTGGTTTAGTGATTGCACGCTTTGCGCGTACGTAGTTTTGCTAAAACTTATCTTCCACGTTACTGCTGGGCAGTAACACAGCAATCCACTCTGCTGCGCGAATCAGCTGAGAAGATATAGGTCAGTAAAATCCAGGAGCGGGTGGGGGGGCCCACCTGATCGTCAGAGTGAACCGGTTCGCTCCCAGCTGATCGGCGGAGCTACTGGTTCACCTGAACTGGTCTGAACTGGTAGAATCCCACCCCTGGCAGCAAGTTTCCAGGATAAGACAGTCTTTTCCCACATCGGTAAGCACCTCCCACTGCCCCCTCCACCACACATCATGGAAAGGCCAGTGGGTGGGGGGAGCTTAGGGAGAGGGCGCTAAGTCACTGTGAAGCAGCCTATAAGTGCTACTGCTGATTAGCTGTGGTGGCACAGTGGTTAGAATGCAGCATTGCTGGCGAACTCTGCCACACAGCAAGGAATTCGATCTCACCAGGCTCAAGGTTGACTCAGCCTCCCGTCCTTCCGAGGGTGGTAAAATGAGGACCCAGATTGTTGGGGGCAAGAGGCTGACTCTGTATACCGCTTAGAGGGGGCTGTTAAGCTCTTAAATGGTATATAAGTCTAAGCACTATTGCTATTCCTCCCTCCCTCCCTCCCTTCTATTAGAATGGAGTATTGCAGGCTGACTCTGCCCCACTGTCAGCAGTTCGATCCTGACCAGCTCAAGGTTGACTCAGCCTTCCGTCCTTTTGAAGTGGGTAAAATGAGGACCCAGATTGTTGGGGGGCAAGATGCAAATAATGTTTCTACATTGTAGAGAGTCCGGAGAGTGCTTCAAAGTGCTATGTTAGTCTAAATGTTATTGCTATTTTAGGAAATCTACAAGCCAGGCTCAAACTCAGGGGAAGACCCTCCTCTCCCTAAGAACTAGGAGGGGGAAAAGATGGGGGGAAAAAACCTAAAAAAAGAGAACATTTGTAGCTTAAGATTGCAATGAGGGGTCCTTGGTGCTCTCTGAGCTTGGCTGTTTTGTTGCAGACTTTTCATTTCCCACCTAGGAAACATCATCAGGACTAGAAGGGAGTGGGGTTTGCAAAACTGAGCAGGGGGGGAGACGTGGAGAAGACCGAGGGGCCCCTTGGAGCTCTCTGAGCTGGGTGGTTTTCTCGCAGACATTTTATTACCCAGTGAAACAACGTCAGTGCTAGAAAGAAGTGGGATTTGTGGAGAGGAAGGAGGTCAGGAGGAGGAAGAGGAGGACTGGGGGATCCTGGGTGCTCTTTGAGCTTGGTTGTTTTCTTGCTGATGTTTCATTACCCAACAAGGTTACATCATCTGTCCTAGGAGTGGGGTTTGCAGAGAGGAGAGGAGGAGGAGGACTGGGGGGGGGCGTTCTTGGTGCTCTCTGAGCTTGGTAAGTTTTCTTGCAGATGTTTCATGACCCAAACTAAGTAATGTTAGCATGAAAAACACAAAAAGATTTTTAAAAAAAGAGAAGACGGCGGAAAGACATCCCAAAGCAGGCAGTTCTTCAGATTAGGTGCTTTCTGCTGTCCAAGGGGTGGGGTGTGGTGGGCATTTCCGGGAGCTCCTCGGCTGCGGGGTATAAACTGAGACCGGAATCCCCCTACTCAACCTCTCCCCCACCCCCAGCTCCCCACATGCAAAGGGAGGCTGCCAACCCCCAAACACCCTCCCCCTAACTCTGTTCTGATTGACAGTCAAGTCCGGGGAAGCCCTTCCAAGCAGATCTGATGCAATCCACCCAGCTGGCCCTGACATCCCAGAGGAGGAGAGAGGAGAGGAGAGGCTGCTCGGGCACTGGATTCCCACCACATGGGAGGCTGGGGAGGCGGATGGGTCAGGAAGGAAAGGTGGGGAAAGGCAGGGAGGGTCCCTCCACTGTCCCCCTACTAGGGCTGATTAAGGCCCCCACCTCCTGATTTGACACTAATTAAGCCCCTCCCCCTGATTTCACTCTCCTTAAGACCCCACCTTTCAATTTACCTCTTTTGGAGACCCCCCTCCCACCCTGAAATGCAGCCCCACACAACCCGATTTGGCTCTCCTGAAGACCCCCACCCTCCTCCCGCTGATTTGACTGTCTTTGAGACCCCCCCAGCCCCCTTGATTTGACACTAATGAAGCCCCGCCCACTCATTGAGCTCTTTTTGAGACCACCACCCCCAGCCTCTAATTCGACCCTTATTAACCCCTCCCCGCCCCCAAGATGTGGCTCTCCTGACGCCGCCTCCCCAGCCCTGATTTAGCATTAATTGGTGTCCTCTCCTCATTTCACTCTCCTTAAGACCCACCCCACCCGCTCATTTGCCCCTTTTCAAGACCCACCCCACCCTCTGGACACTAATTCAGCCCCACACCACCTGATTCGGCCTCCTGAAGACCCCTCCTCCCGTTGATTTGACTGTCATTGAGACCCCTCCTCCACCATTTCCAAGATGTGGCTCTCCTGGACGCCACCCCCACAAGCCCTGATTTGACACTAATTAGTGCCCTTCCTCTAATTTCACTCTCCTTAAGACCCCTACCCACTCACTTGCCTCTTTTCGAGACCCCCCCACCCTGTTTGGACACGAATTCAGCCCCACACAACCTGATTTGGCTCTCCTGAAGACCCTCCTGCTGATTTGAGGGTCACTGAGACCCTCCCAACTCTAATTCGACCTCATTAACCCCCCATTCCCAAGATGTGGCTCTCATGGACGCCCCCCCATAGCTCTGATTTAACCCTAATTAGTGCCGTCTACCCCCCCCCCTTCTTTAAAGGACCTGCCCGGGAAAGAATCTCTGGGGGGGAGGGGCGTGTTTCGTGTGGGGGAGGGGGAGCCCTGGAATGACGTCCTCCCTCCCCCCAATTTTTAATATTTCTTTCTTTCTTCTTTTTTTTTTAAATTTTAAGGAGGGGAATCGGCAGGAAAGGCCTGAAGCGCCTCCCGAGGCGTCCCGGCCCTTCCAGGCAAGGCGGGGGGGGGGGAAACCGGGTCACCATGCCCATGGGGCACAGCCGGGGACGATGGGGGTTGTAGTCCCGCTGCTTGAAAAGCTGGGTCTCCCCCGGGAGAAGCCTCGGCCGGCGGGCCGGGCGGGCGCTCACCTCCTTTGGGCATAGCGAGGTCAGGCAACGATGGCGGCTCCGACGGCGAGCGAGTCGTCCTGCTTCTCCTCCCGCCCCCCCCACTTCACGCCTCGCTTCGCCCCGAGCTGGGAGCGACCCGGAAACGGAAGCGGGGCCGTCGTCGTCGTCGACGTCGACGTCCGTTTAAGGTCCTCGGCCGCCCTTTCGCGAGTGCCAGCTCCGAGGGCTGTCTCGCCTGCCGCCTGACGGAAAACGGAAGGGAAACTTGATAAGCCCTCCTGGGAGGGGTAAAAGCAGAACGTCCAGCAGACTTGTCCGCTCCGAAAGAAGCGGGAGGTTCGTTGGGGGATTTATTTTATTTTTTTTGAAGGAGGCTGAAGAGTTCTGGCGCAGAGCCAAACAGGCAACTGTCGTGGACGGAAGGACGGACGAGTAGGAAAAGCCCCCCTGGGGAAGCGACGGCGGTGCGAAGGAGGTCCTGGGCTGGTGGTGACGTCACGGCAGGGCGACGGGAGCTCCGGGGAAGCGGAAGAGCGTCGCGGAGGAAAACAGCGGCGCCCCCAAATCGTAAGTCGGACCAGAAGGGGGACCCGGAGCCCCGAAAACCCGACCGGTTCCCCTTCCCCCCCCCTGCCCCGTCTCCGTCTGTCTGTCTGGTGCTTGTTTAACGTCTCTCTGCGTGGCAGGCAGAACCCCCCCCGGGAGAGTCTCTTGCTGGAAGGGGACCCACCGGTGTAACTTCTGCCTGGGCTGCCCCTGTAAGCGGCCTTTTCCCACCGAGGGAGCCCGGAGATCCCGCTGGAAGAAGGGAGGGAGGCCGCTCTTGGGCAGCAGCGCTTCGAAAGGATTCAGAATCGGCATGGATCATCTGGAAGGGACCTTGGAGGTCATCTAGTCCAGCCCCCTACACTAGCTGTGAAAAGATTCTGATGATGATGATGATGATGATTTGAATCTTTTCACAGCTAGTGTAGGGGGCTGGACTAGAAGACCTCCAAGGTCTTCTATATTATTATTATTATTATTATTATTATTATTATTATTATTATTATTATTATTATTATTATTATTATTATTATTATTATTATTATTCACAAAATGACAGCATACACAGCAAACGAGATAACTATGCTGGATTTCCTATCACTAATCACTAGTCGAACACTACTATTATTATCATCATCATCATTATTATTATTGT
The DNA here is from genome assembly GCF_028640845.1 of Ahaetulla prasina. NCBI lineage: Eukaryota > Metazoa > Chordata > Lepidosauria > Squamata > Colubridae > Ahaetulla > Ahaetulla prasina. The sequence goes on along the minus strand of NC_080552.1, from coordinate 19,828,395 downwards.
TATTGTTATTATTATATTATTATTATTATTAAATATTCAGTTGACTGAGTTTCATGTTTAATGAATAGAAGAGATAATAACTGCCTCATCTGCTTACCCCCAGTTCTTTGGGCAGGACAATAGGCAGACAGAAAGGCCAAATTTATTCTGAACATCTGGCTGACTGTGCGAAGAACAACAACAACAACAATAATAATAATAATACCACCTAGGACGCTGGCAGCAACTCATATCAGCCACCAGCACCAGTCATTGGTATTTGTGATGCATTTTTGAATGTTCAGTTGACTTGAGTTTCATGTTAATGAATAAAATAATAATAATAATAGCCTTTATTGTCATTGTACATCATGTATAAAACGAAATTGGTTTAGCCTCTGCTTTTGCAATCCATAACAGAAAATACAAGACAATTCTCCCCAGTGGAGCTGCACATACGTTCCCAACCTTCTATTTCTCTGATATTCAGAATAACAGAGTCAGAAGGGACCTTGGAGGTCTTCTAGTCCAGCCAACTCAACCAGTACACCCTATAACATTGTGGATAAACAATGCTCCAATCTTGTCTTTAAAACCTCCAGTGATAATAGAAGGGACCTTGGAGGTCTTCTAGTCCAGCTCCCCTGCTCAAGCAGGAGATTCCTCCAGACAGTGTTTTTTAAGCTTTATTTTTCCCTCTCAGGACCCCTCCCCACTTTGGAAAATCCTGGAAGATCCCTCCCCCCCCCAGCTATGCTTTGTGTGGTTATATTGTTATATTGTGTTGTAAATGTTGTACCTTGATGAACATATCTTTTCTTTTATGTACACTGAGAGCATATGCACCAAGACAAATTTCTTGTGTGTCCAATCACACTTGGCCAATAAAATTCTATTCTATTCTATTCTATTTTATTATTATTTTTATTTACATTTATATCCCGCCCTTTTCCGAAGACTCAGGGTGGCTTACAGCGTGTAAGGCAATAGTCTCATTCTATTTGTATATTTACAAAGTCAACTTATTGCCCCCCCAACAATCTGGGTCCTCATTTTACCTACCTTATAAAGGATGGAAGGCTGAGTCAACCTCGGGCCAGGCTTGAACCTGCAATAATTGCAGGCTACTTGTGTTCTAATAACAGGCTCCTTACAGCCTGAGCTATCCACGGCCCTTTATTCTATTCTATTCTATTCGTTATATTGATTGACGTTTGCCTTACTCAGAATTGGAAGTGATACATTTCATAGAATGCAGGTAGTCCTTGTTTAACAATTGCCTCGTTTGGAGAAGGACCAGTGGCAGTAAATGCATCGATTTTAATTTTTAATATATTTTGATAAATATAACCCATAATAAACCAAAGCTCTTCTAGGATCCATGTTTTTTTGAAGTGGGAAGGGTCCTGGAGGGGGAAAAAAGTTTTAAGAAACACAATTTGCATTTAGTCTTTATCAATTGGGTACAAGAACCTCACTGTCCTATGTCTCCTGCTGACATTTTCACGCCACCCATTTCATTGGATGTCTTCCTCATCAGGCTGTATACATACACCTCAAATATGTTTCTTCTGCAGGTTTTTTTTTTTTCCTTTTTGAAGAGATGCCCAAGGTAAAAAGGAGCAGGAAACCTCCTCCGGATGGCTGGGAATTGATCGAACCAACCTTAGATGAGCTGGATCAAAAAATGAGAGAAGGTGTGTGTGTGTGTGGGTATGTGGGTGTGGCTGGCTTAGCTGTACGCATTACAGAAAAGTGAAAACATGTGAGAATGAACAAGTAATGTTTGGTCTGTGCCGTTTCTCTCTCAGCTGAGACCGAACCACATGAAGGAAAAAGAAAAGTGGAATCTCTTTGGCCCATCTTCAGAATTCATCATCAGAAAACCCGCTATATTTTTGATCTCTTCTACAAAAGGAAAGCCATTAGCAGAGGTAAGACAGGGAAGCGCTTTCATCCCGCCTTGAAAAGATAAACTTTGTCTTTTTTGTCGAGTGGAGAGGGAAAAAAAACAGTCAGCCCTTTGAGGTAGGCCAAGTCAGGAAACAGACTTAAAAAAACTGCTGGAACTCTTATTGTAGGCGTATAACAGAATCTTGAAAAGCCTGGCAGAGTTTCTCTGCATCTCTTATTAATAGCAAAAAAAAAAGTTAGAACAATATTGAGTTACTTTCTCAGTTCTGCTTATGCAGGACGGACAACCTGGGGGTGGAGTCAAGAAAGGAATCAACCTAGAATCCTTACATTCCCACAAGCAATCTCAGTCCAACTCCTGTTGAATTCTATGAATTCTTGTCTCGGGCCAATTTAATACTGTTGAGTAGATTCCTGTATATAGGTATGAACAGTAGTGGGTTTCAAAATTTTTTACTACCGGTTCTGTGGGTGTGGTTTGGTAGGCGTGGCAGGGAAAGGATACTGTAAAATCCTCATTTCCTTCCAATCAGCTGGGACTCAGGAGGCAGAGAATAGATGGGGGCGGATCCAGTCAGAATTTTTACCACCGGTTCTCCGAACTACTTAAAACTTCCTCTACCAGTTCTCCAGAACTGGTCAGAACCTGCTGAAACCCACCTCTGGGTATGAATGATAAATCAACTTAACTGGAGGTTAACATGTTTCTTTGTGCCTTACGGCTGAAGTTATTTACTGAATTATCTGGTATTTACTGAATTCCTCCTTCAAGGCCATTTCCGTACATCTTTACCAATCTTCACCTTAGTATTTCCAAATTCTAGCTCATTTAATCAGGACTATACTCACCCTTTCATTTATATCTGCCCCATGTAGAATTATACGAATATTGCATCAAAGAAGGTTACGCAGACAAAAACCTGATTGCAAAATGGAAGAAACAAGGCTACGAAAACCTCTGTTGCTTACGCTGCATCCAGACCCGCGATACCAATTTTGGAACCAACTGCATTTGTAGAGTGCCCAAAAGTAAACTGGAAGTGGTAAGGAATATTGTTTTTTTACGTCATTTGCAGCCATGCTTTTAGTATCTACATTCTTCTCCCCTTTCATGCATATTCAGAAGCCCGATCATGTAAAAAATTTATGAAATTCCCATCCTGTAAAAAAAATACCCCTGCTCTAAAATCAGGTTTTTTTCCCCAACCACTGAATCCTTTTTTCCCCCCTAATTCTTGCGTACATTTCCACTCATCTGTTGGTTTCATTTTACAGGGGAGAATAATTGAGTGTACTCACTGTGGCTGCCGGGGCTGCTCGGGATGAAAACGTTCTTCAAAAGAAACCCCAACTTTTTAGAGGTTTTAAGTGACTGTTACCATCAAGGACTGCTCATAAGAACTTTTTTTCCCCCACAACCTGCTGTCGAGATGACTCTCTTTGTATCCCGCGGTAGAATAATTAAATGTGTAAATGCAGTAATGTGTTTTCATGTCTTGTGTTGTCGTTGTATTTTAAAATAAAAGTCTTGCCTACTTCTCCCAAATGATAAGCATAATTCTTTCTTTTTAAAAATTTATATGCAATCGTTCTAGCAAAAAACAACAACAAAAAACGCCTAAATTAGGCACCTCTTTATCCTCTTAACGATTTGAAAATATTGAGGGTCACAAAGCCACATTGATCATTCGTTATAGGATTCTTAGAACTCAGCAACTCCCATTTCAAGCAAAGAAACCAGGGAGTTGAAACAAAATTCTATACACTGCCATGTTAAAAAGCTAATTGTCCATTTTTAATTAGGTGAACAGCTGTGTGGATACTCCAGGATAGTGAAAGGATAGAAAATAGAAAACCAAAGCACCTGAGGGTAGAACAAGAAGCAATGGGTGGAAACTGATCAAGGAGAGAAGCAACTTAGAACTAAGGAGAAATTTCCTGGCAGTTAGAACAATAAGTGGAACGACTTGCCTGCAGAAGTTGTGAATGCTCCAACACTGGAAATTTTTAAGAAAATGTTGGATAACTATCTGTCTGAGATGATGAAGGGTTTCCTGCCTGGGCAGGGGGTTGGACTAGAAGGCCTCCAAGGTCCCTTCCAACTCTGTTGTTATTATTATTATTAAAATATCCCTACTTTGAGAATCTTTACTGAAGCCCAATTTTATTTAGTTATGAAAGGTATATTTATATAGTCTCTTAGGTTTTCTCTATCAATGTACCCAGAAGTAGTTGGGAATCTTTGCAGCAAACAAAGGTGCTGAGGTTGCTCAGCGCTACCTGTACTTCCAATCACAGCTTTGCAATTTTAGGTTTCTAAATATTTTCCTTTGACGAGTTATAACCATTATTTCTCAACCTTGGTGACTTGGAAGCTGTGTGGACTTCAACTCCCAGAATTCCCCATGTTAGCAAATAAAATGGCTTAGAAAGAGACAGAACAGCACAATCGCCACAAAAGAAGTATAAGCTTTCCTTTAGAGTGTGAACAGGACAATAGGATAATCACCTCCAATAAGAATTGGTAATAGGAAAATATTATTTATTAAACAATATAATACTGTTCCAGATAAATTTGGGTTGCAATTGTATATACACCTAGGCGTTAATTTAAGCTCCGCGTGAACAGATACGTATAGAATTAATCAATTTTTAAAATGTGCCAGCATCCCTTAATGGATGGCCAATATTTGTTTTATTTTAGCTTCTGGCTGCTTTGATCTTGTTCCAGCCTGGTGCCTTCTTTGCCTGCTGCCGATTTCTTACATCGGTATTTTGTCCAAGGGTGTGGCGTTTCTTCCCCGGGCATCCATTTAAGCCAACGGAAATAGAAAGATCGGAAGCCATCGATTTTCTCTAGATAATGATCCTTTTTCTGGTACTGCAAGAAGAAAAATGCAAGTTATTAAAAGCATACCTTGCATTGGAAGAGAGTCTTGGCAGGCAGGAAGAGATGAGGGTCTCCTGCATCCAGTCATCCTTGGCCAAAGAAAAATTTGAGACTTACGGGCCAGCTTTTGTTTTTAATGTCCTGTCCCTACTAGAACGAGGCCTCCTTGGATTCAAGTATTACTCCTAGCAGTTCCATGGGCAATAACACGTCCAGGTAGTCCTTGACTTACAACCGTTGATTTAGTGACCGCTCAGAGTTAAAAACATCCCTGAAAAAGTGACTTACGACGGTTTTTCACACTTTTATTCATTCATGGTCGTGTGATCAAAATTTGTATGGTTGGCAATTGGCTCATATTTATGACGGCTGCAGAATCCTGGGGTCATGTGGATCCCCTTTTGCGACCTTCTGACAAGCGAAGTCGATGGGAGAGCCAGATTCACATAACAACTGCGTGAACTAATTTAACAACTGCACTGGTTCCCGTAACAACTGTGGCAGGAAAGGTCACAAAACGAGGCAGAACTCACTCAACAAATATTTCACTTAACACCATAAAATTTGGACTCAATTGTGGTCGTAGGTTGAGGACTAACTGTATTAGAACTGATGACGATGAGCCATCAAGTCAGCATCGGTTAATTAGATGAATAAAAGCATGAAAGGGGTTGTCAGCTTTGGAAGCCATTCTAGGCCGGAAGCTTCCGTGCTGCCACTTTCTCCTGTGTGGGAAAGTAGGAGTGGAGGGATTGAGTAGAGGTGTCAGCCTCCACTCCAAACTTCGTATCTCTTTGTGCTCCTTATTTTCAGTTGTTAGATAGAATGGGATTGTATTTCTAATGTAAATAGCTATTGGATTCAAGTTAAGAAGAGAGGGGCCTTTAAGAGTCTGACATAATTAAGGTGGGAGGAGAGATTAATGTTTTGAATTCACAGGAATGTTTGGGCGCGAACGCTAACAGACATTGCATTCCTGATTTGATTGACAACCAGAGACCTGCGGAAGAAGATTACCACGGGACCCCCGGGAAGGAGCTGGCATTGGACCAGACCTGATGACCTTTGGGACAGAGGAGGGAGGAATAGGGTGATACAGATTGTCAGCCATATTCTGTCTCAGATTCAACTTTAACCCTGCTGCAATCCAGATGTAATTAGTAAAAATACTTTTATTTGCAAATGAAGTCAAGGTGTATTCTTTCCTAGTTATAATCAGAGGCAGCCTGATAAGAGGGGTTGTCTTTAGACATAATAGCATTCTTCCTGTTGGTCAAGGTCAGGCCGATCCTGCATCTGGAGGAGGGGTGGCCGGATGCTGTCTCGAGATGGGATGGATGGTGATTGGAACATGTGATCGACTGAGGACTGAGGGGATGGTTTGGGGGGGTTTCGATTTACTGAGGGAAAACCCAAACCTCTCAGATTCGGGTTTTCCCAGATGTGCCAGTTTACCTATCCTAGTAAATAGAACTTTGAAAGATGCTTGCTTTGGAGTTTTTACTTGGAGTGTTGTTTTTTTTTCTGGAACGCTCCACCTTCTTTGGATTTCCATTCGGAGCATATATTCCCACAAGTAATATTTTTTTATAGTTCATTACAATTTCTACCATTAACACTCTTCCCTCCTCATCTTCAAATATTTGTTTGGATTGGATTGTTTGTTTAATATAAAACACCACTCCACTTTTACTTTGAGAAGCCAATGTGGTATACAACATCTCTCATTTTGCCCGCTCCAGACGTTTTTTATGTTGTATATGTATATGGACTTCTTGTAAGCATATAATTTCTAATTTTAACTTCTCTAATTCGTTAAATATCTTCCTTCTTTTTATTGCCGAATTTAGTCCATTTATCTGCCTAAGTTAGTTTCAATATCCATAGCAATTTAATGCCTTCCAAACATTTTACAAGAAGTTTTCTGACGTTTTAGGCGTGATTTAAATCGGCTCACGCGCAAGTTTACACCAACACAGAAGACAAGAGGATAATCTTACCTGATCGTAATTAGGAGGATACTGGGCTGCAAACTCCAGCACGTTAATGATAACTTCATTTGGAGCCACCTGATTCCTGCTCATGTCTTTAAGGATTTCTGTGAGGTAAGTGTAATTCAGCCGCTTCACAGCTGCGTTGATCAGCGCACCGTAGATCTGCACGTTGGGTTTTATTCCAGACCGCTGAAACGGATGCACAAAAACGACTCAAAACATTTGAAACAAAGGCGGTTGTGAAGGAAGAACGTATCTTTGCCTCGGTTCGAATCTAGGCAAAGATTGAAGTTACGGCAAATATTTCGAGGCAGAAAATTAGTGCCTCAAAAATTTTGAATTTCACGTATGTCTGCTAAAAAACAGTTGGATTGTTTTGTACCTTCATGTCCGACAGTAACTGCATCCCTTCTTTGTATTTGCGGCAGGCAATGGCTAAGTTGCAAAATGTGTACAGGTCCGGCGAAACTCCGCTTTGCAACATTAAAGGCAGCAAGCTCTGTAAATTGAAAAAGACCTTACGCAGGGCTGTATACATTCTCTAAAATATGCAGTAGCTCCAGATGAAGCTGACCTTTGTAACGTATCATTGTAAACTTGGCCTAAATAGAAAGCAGGAATGAAAGTCTTAGAAAGACAGCCAGTTTGACATCAGGCACCAGAAACCAAGAGAGACCATGAGTTCTAGTCCTGCCTTAGGCTTTCAAGCTGGGTGGCCAACCAATTTTCTCCAACCACCTCACAGGATTATTGTTGTGGAGAAAATAAGAAGCCAATGGAGTATTATGTATCTTTGTCGCTTTCAGTTACTTATAAAGTAATACTTTATAGAGCACAGCACACCAGAACAACTAGACACAAGGACAGTTTTTCCCTCAATGCCATCATTCTGCTTACCAACTAATTCCCACAACACTGTCAAATAATTTACTAAGACTGTATTACTATTCTTCTTCTCTTCCTTACTAGTATCTATCTCTTACCACTTATGATTATAACCATGTTGCTTGTATCTTTCAATTTATAGTTTTGTTTCCTAGTACGATTTGATAGCTGATTAGTAACCTTGACTATCACTAAGTGTTGTATCTTTTTATTCTCGATGCATGTATTTTATTCTCCTTATGTACACTGAGAGCATCTGCACCTAAGACAAAATCCTTGTGTGTCCAATCACACTTGGCCAATAAATAATTCAATTCAATTCAATTCAATTTCATTCCATTGTTTCAAATTCTGTTCTATTCTATTCTATTCTATTCTATTCTATTCTATTCTATTCTATTCTATTCTATTCTATTCTATTCTATTCTATTCTATTCTATTCTATTCTACTCTATTCTAATTCCATTCCATTCCATTCCATTCCATTCCAGTCCAGTCCATTCCAGTCCATTCCAGTCCAGTCCAGTGGTGGGATTCAGCCAGTTCGCACCACTTTGGGAGAACCGGTTGTTAACTTTCTGAGCAGTTTGGAGAACTGGTTGTTGGAAGAAATCATTAGGGCAGAGAACCGGTTGTCAAATTATTTGAATCCCACCACTGTTCTATTCTATTCTATTCTATTCTATTCTATTCTATTCTATTCTCCATTCCATTCCATTCCATTCCATTCCATTCCATTGTTACAAATTCTGTTCTCTTCTCTTCTCTGTTCTGTTCTGTTCTATTCTATTCATGTGGGATTTTTAAAAAAAATCAAATTAATCAATTAATTAAAAGTCTCTAAAAAGTTGAATTTGGCTAATGCAGCGCTCCCGTAATAGTGACCCACACCCAGAAAGGGACAATCTTACCTTTGCCGCCTCCAGATCGGCTTTCTTGCTCTTTTTTCTGATCAAGGTATTAAAAAAAGCCACATCTGGCTTCACGTTGTTCTCCTCCATGACGGCCAACAAAGACGATTCTGACGGGCTGTTGAGCGCCACGTTCTCGGCGAGCAATATGAACGTCCGGATGTTCCCCGCCACCTTGTCGTCCTTCATTTTTTTCAAGAAACCTTCCATGTTCCCCATCAGAGCCAGTCGATCGGAGGGCGTGGCCACCGTCCCTAAGGACACCACGTGTGGGGCTGGGCTCTGCAAATCCAGCAAGTTGGGGAGGGGAACGGCCGGCTCCCAGGAGGACTTTTCTGCTCTCGATTCCGGAACCAAGTGGTTCTGATCAGAGGTCACCAAACTCCCGTCTGTATCGCATCCTGATAAATCGGAGCGATCGTTTGACTCCGGCTCCACGCTGTCCTTGGCGTCACCTCGCTTTCTATCAGGCCTCTCAGTTTTGGGATCGTCTCCCGGGAACATGTTTTTTTCCAGAGCTTCGACATCCGATAACCTTAAAGCCGGAACATTGGCTCTTTTCTTATCCCGCCCTTTTGTGCCTTGCTCTCTGCCAGGATTCAGCCTCCGGTGAATTGGGCGTTCCTCCGAGGGTCTCAGTAGCAATTTAGAAGCCTCCTCCGAGTCACCAATGCCACAGTATTTGGCAGCGGTCAGCATCAAATTGTAAGTGTACAGATCAGGTTTGAGGTTCAGCTTCGCCATCTGCTGCCAAACCTGTTTTAAAAAAACAACAACGTGATGACCCAGGGTGTGGCACAAAGGCAACACAGCCAGAGAATAAGTACGAGTCCCTTTATTAGCTCCAAACTCCCCCCCACCCCACGTCCCTTTACTCTCAGGTCTTGTTGTGACTCCGGCCCTCGAGCCTGTTCCCATGGAGGAGAATGACTTGGAAAGTGAGGACCCTCCTCGCTGGCACCACCCCAAGTTCCAGCTGCAGGCCAGGAGGAGGAGCTGACAGGGCCTCCCTCTCCCGCACCCTCCTCCTCCTCCCTGGCAACGCCTCAAGTCCCAGCTGCTGACGATCAATCCTGGATTGATCTGAGGCAGCGACGAAGAGATAGGCGTGTGCAGCAGAGGAAGAGGTGTGGCAGGCTCAGAGATTGCTGAGTTACTGAGCCATACCCCACAGGGTATAAAAGTGGGTGAAGCTGCCATGCGGCCCTTGTGACGGACAAAAAAGCTACCAAGCGAGCACTGCAGCTCGGTTGTTGAGAGGGTTAAAGGACTTTGTCAGTGAGTTTTGGCAACGGATCTTGGACACGAGATAACGGACTCAGGACTTGGCAGGCCTCTGCACGGTCACTGCCAAGTATTTCCTCAACTGAAGAAATTCAGGTCTGTAGCAAATAAAAAGATTGGGAGACACGCGTCTTGGCGTTTGCTCTGGGAAGTGGGGAGGGGGACATTAGAGGTCTGGAGAAAAACCCTTCCGCAAACCTGTAAGCAGACAAAACTCCCAACCATAAATCCAACAGGGCAAGATAAGGTAATTAATCTGTCATGGCAAGCAAGATAAGGAATTCCAGAATTGAAGTAGCATGGCCGTAAATTAAACCAGTTGGGAGGATGCCAGCTCAGATCAAGCAGTCAACATGAACATGAATTCAGCATTTGGTCCTGACAACCTCCCCTCCCATTTGCCTCTCCTTTTAAACTCCAGTTCCAGGTGTGCCTTGTGAAGGGGATCGGGGCTCTTTCCTCCCTTGTAAGCCACACAACCCACGTTGCTCTCTTCTCCATTCTTCCCTGCGTGTCCTAGGATGAGGAGGGGGTGGGCTTTGGTCTTCATCAGAACCCCCTCTCCCTTGTTCTAACTCTCCCCTGCTCTGCCCAGCCCAGCTTTGCCCTTCCCCAGTTTCCTCCACAGCTAACAGAGCCACTCCCTCGCTCTCTGTCAGCTGTCCCTCTTCCATCCCAGAGTCAGACTCCGACACGGGCACGACAAACAACAGTACTGATCATTAACTCATGCGCGGCCATCTGAGTTAGTGTTTCTCAACTGGGACATCTTTAAGAGGGGTGGACTTCAGCTCCCAGAATTCCCCAGTCAGCATGCACCGGAGAAGGCAGAAAGAGCTTGGTTCGTACCCACCATTGGAAGGCAGCAAAGGGCAGAAAACAGACCTGTAAAGCATAGCGGAACCCGTTCTCTTTGTCGTTTATACATCCCATGAGCAGAATGTTGAAAGTATCGGTGGTGATTTGATGGCCATTTTCCACCATTTCCTAAGGAAAGGAAAGGATTCCGTAATTACTCTTCAATATAAACATATAAACAAAAGATCAGCTGTTCTGTAATCCATATATAGCATTCCAGGGAAAACAGATCTTAAGAAATTTGCCATAACTTTTTTTTTTTAATTAAGGATAAAAATTAAGGCTGAGGTCACACCTGTCGATCAGAAATGGATGTGCTTTAGTCAACAAAATACCATCTTCTGACCGTTTTCACCAACTCTACTAAACCACCATATGCTTTTTCTGGTTTTAGCTTAGTACGTTTTGTGAAGTAGGGATATTTTGATAACCCTGATAAGTGGCTGTACTGCAACATGTGAGTCCCGCCATAATTTTAATCTTGTGAAGACCAGAAAAAAATCAGCCCATTTCTAGGAACCCACCATCCATTTTTCTGCAAACAACCAAAAGTTTCTTTTCTGGTTTATACAGACTATTCCAAAGGATATATTTGTTCTGACCTAGGCTCCCTTAACAAGCAGAAAGCAGAGTCTCGATCCCGGCAAAACTTTTTATTTACACGACTGTGAATTCCTTTCATTCAGTCAGCAAGGCTTGGCAAACAGTCTTTCAAAGGAATATTTATCAACACAGACCGTATCTCGCTTGGAAAGCTGCCATATAGTTTCGAAATGCGGTACAAGGCAAAACTTGGCACAGAGTCACTTATAGTCACGAACAGAACTTTCCACTCTTGAAACGACTGACTGAACAAACTGTTTCCTGCAAAAGCCTCCCCCCCGCCTTCGCTCCTCTTTTGTTTCCTATGGGCCAATCACCTCCAAGGTGTGGCTTTACTCCCAAGTCGACCCTGCTTTCTGATTTGTTCTTTTCTTCCGGCAGCTCTGCGCATGCGCACACTGGGAACGGGCTCCAGCTGTTCCTCTGCCTCATTGCTGTCTAGCTCCCTCTCTGCCTCCAACACAGAGCCCTCGTCCGAGCTTTTCCCCAGCCCCCAGGACTGGCTCAAGTTCCTCCCCAACCTCCTCACTACCTGACTCTGCTGCCAGCTCCGCTGGCCGCCAGTGGGCCACAACAATATTTCACAACCACCATTTTTCCAACTGCAACTTCAGAAATTCCCCTTAAGCTTCTTGTGAAACATCTGTGGAACATGACACAGTTTATTTATACCTAGAGTCAAGCTGTCAGCGTTCCAGAAACCCTCCTTGCAGAAAAAGACTCCGAGGCCAACATCTTTCAAAGTTCTTTTACTAGCATAGGTAATCTGGCACAGTTGGTGGAAATCCAAATCTGGGGATCTCCCTCAGTAATACAAACTCCAAAATCCCCACCCTCATGACCCCTCTGCCGATCACATGCTCCAATCCTTAACCGTCCCATCTCGAGACATCCACTCCGGCCACTCCTTCTCCAGATGCGAGCTCAGCCTGACCTTGACCGGCAGGAAGAATGTTGTTGTACTACCACCCCCCTCCCCTCCTTTCCCACACAGGAGAAAGTGGCAGCGTGTGGAAACCTTCGGCTTAGTACGGCTTCCCAAGCTGACACAAGCAGCATATGAATTATTATTATGGCGATTTATGCCATATTTTGAGTAGGAGTGTGAGGTTTCTAAGGCAGCTGATAGATACAATTTTGCAAAGAATTATAAATTTATACAACGATCCGCCCTCCTTTTTTTGTTTTTTACCTTTAATATATCCAAGCACATGCGGAGGTCTGAACACAGAGCACAGCATTTCAACAAAGCGCGATATGTGATTGGATTCAAGGCGATGCCTTTTTGGATCAGTTCCTGTCGTAACTTAAGGGCGCTCTGCAGACCACTGTCTTTCCAGGGTGTCTCCGCGCAGGCGTTGAAAAGGGCCGTGTATGTGGCAATCGTAGGTGTCAGGTCTCGCTTTTTCATCTGCTCCCCCATAACAATGTAACAAGACAAAAATTTCAGCAAGGAAACGACTAAAACCACCTGTCATCTTGGCAACCACCCATCGTTTAGAATGGAGGCTTTTGAAGTATTTGTTAAGGATCGGCGTCATTTACGTTCACAACCTTAGAAAAGGTTGCTGTGTGGGAATATCGGGAAGGCTTCCTCGACAGAGGAGAAACAAGAGCATTAAAACGAGTAACTCGACGTCAAACGGCAGGAATAACACAAACGCAGCATTGGCAAACGAATTTGCGGTGCTGTTTAGGAAATACAGGAGGGAGCTTCAGTGAGAAATGACACACCAATTGAAGTTTCCAATTGAATTGGATTCCTCCAATCAGGGATTTAAACCAGCTAATTTTTTCCCCTTATTCATTTAAATCAAGCCCTCTTCCCCACCCACCCAGGGACAAAAAATTCCCTTTGAAAGAAACTTGGGGTATTTACATCATTGTAGAGCCGTAAGGCCTTCTTCAGGTATCCAACCCTGCCGCATCCACCAATCAGCACCGTGTAGTTGAACTCCTCGGGCCAGAGGCGTTCCTCCTTCAACATCTGCACTTCAAAGAGCTCAAGAGCCTCGGCCAGCTGCAGACAAGAGGGTTAAGGAAGAGGGTGAACTGTGAAACCCCACAAAGCTCAACAAGATCAAGAAGTCCAAACCACCAAAACCACATCGAGGCAAAAATCTGGGGTAAATACAGGGAATCCTCACTTAGCAATGGACTGCTTAGCGACCACTTGAAGTTACGACGGAGCGGCTGAAAAACTTAATAGTTTCAGGCTTCCGATGGCTGCACGCACACATCATCATCATCATCTTCATTTAACGACCCCATAATCCCTTGCGGGGTGGAGTCTGGGCAACTGATGGAACTAGCAGTGTGTTTTACTGGCCGGATGCCCTTCCTGTTGTCAATGCAGAGTTCTGTTCAGCAGCTATATTCTCAGTGTGCCCAGAGAGAGAAATATCTGCCTCTACCTAGGATCGAACTCACAAACTCCTGATTGTGAGGCGGGAGCTCCACCTCTAGGCCAGGGCACCACTCACTGCACACACACGCACACACACAAACATGAGGTCACATGACTACATTTTGGGGACAAAATAGAAGGAAGGAGTATTAGGAACGCTTTGTCACCTTGAGCCGCTTTTAAAATAATGAAGGTGGGATTAAAAAACTAATAAATCAATAAGCAAATAGATCTTCCTTTGTCCTTCAAGGCCATTCATTATGCCCTCCATCCCCATTTAAAAAAAAAAAAAACGCAGGAGAACATAGCCAAGATAATGACCTTATTTTGCTTAATCAATGCTTTGCACTGCAAAAAATACCAGTATGGGGTATTCCTTCGACCCCATCTGGGTTTTATTTGTAGCTCCTCCTCCTCTTCCTCCTCCTCCTCTTCTTTGGTGTGGAGCCGTACATTGTGAAAATCAGCCATTGCCGCCGCCTGAGAAAAAGGCTTGGGAGGATATTTCTGAGTTAACAACCCAAAGCTTTCATCAGCATCAAATTTCTCCTCTTCTTCCTCATCTTTAGAAAGTGCTTCCGACGATCTCATCATCTCCTCCAAATCTCTGTTGTGTAATTTATAGACTGACAGGGACGTGCTAATCAGCCTCCGGTTCAGAAGAGCTGTGGGTTGTGGGCTTGGAGGCGGTATCCATTTTTTTCTTCCAGGAATGCCTCTCAAACGGGGTACGGAACAAAGCCAAGGACAGACCGACCCTCTTTGGGTAAACAGTGCAGAGAAGCCCCGGCACATCTGTGGAGAAACCGTCATAATTTCGCCTTTCTCTCTCTCTTTTTCTTCTTATCTCCAGATGAATGAACTGAAATCCAGATCCAAGGAATTAGGATTGCAGCTTAAAAGCCTGCATCACCTGCTTTCCTGGGAAAATCGTCCGAAGTAGCAAGGATGCATTTTGCAGGAACCATCCTACAAATAAAATAAAACATTAAATTAATGATTAAATGAAAACCTTTAAAGGCATTTAAATCAGATTTTTTTAATCCAGCTTCTTCTAAACTCCTGAGGGGAAGAATCAGAATAAAGCTGGAAGGGATATTTGAGACCTTCTAATCCACCCCGCTGTTCAAGCAGAAGACCCTGTACCACTTCAGACAAGTGGCTGTCCAGTCTCTTCTTAAAAGCCAAGAGGGATGGAGCGCCCATAACTTCCACTGACTAATCAATCAATCGGGATAGAGCTGGAAGGGACCTTGGAGGTCATCTACTCCAGCCCCTGCTCAAGTAGGAGACCCTGTACCATTGCAGACAAATGGCTGTCCTTAAAAGCCTCCAATGTTGGAGTCCAGAAGCAACTTGGGAGGCTTCGCGCCTTCTTTCTCTCTATCCCTGACCCAGCAGCCTACCTTGCAGGGTTGTTGTTGAGGGGGAGAGAGACGCAAAAGGGAGGGAGAAGCGCTCAGGCACGAGCTCCTGAAGGAAAGGCGGGACAGAAATTAGATTAATAAGCAGATGGAATAATTAAAGAGTATTATAATTTGAAAAAAATCCTTTCGGAGCGGCCCAGCCAGCCTTCCAACCGTTCCCTCCCCGCCCCCCACAACCACCACGCGCACTCCTGTCCATCTCCCGCTCTCCCCGCCCACTAAAGGGGCGGAGCTTCTCCTCAGGGCGGGACGCCCTCCGTAGGCGTGCGCCTGGATAGGTCCGCTTCACTTCCCTTCCCCCCTCCATCGCCCAATCAGAAAGGGCCTCCTTCGGATTGGGCCGCAGCCCGAGAGGAAAAAACCCACCTCCGCTCCTCCATTGGCCCCTAAACGCGAGGGTCGACGCGACAACGGACGCGACTCCCAGCCTGCTTTGCGCGCAGCCCCAGCCGACGCGACGCGACGGGATTCCCAGCCTGCCTTGCGCGCGGGGCCGCGTTCCGATTGGCCCGCCCGGGCGGCGCGCGCGCCTCCTTCTCCTCCCATCCCTCCTTCCCCTCCCCCACGCCTCTTTTTCCTTCCCTCAGCGCTGCCGGCGAGGCGGCGGATCCTTTTTTCCCCCCCGATCCCGTCTCTCGGCCGGCTTCTCGCGGCCTCCCTTGCCGCCGCCATGCAGGAACTGATCGCCAACGTGGACCACATCAAGTTCGACTTGGAGATCGCGGTGGAGCAACAGCTGGGCGCGCAGCCGCTGCCCTTCCCGGGCATGGACAGTACGTGATGAAGGGGGGGGGGGCTCCTCCAGAGGCCTCCTCCCCTCTCCCCTCCCCCAAGCCTGATCATTGAAAATCTCATTAATCTGTATTTAATATATTGATATTGATATTGTTTCCTGATTGCTTATTTGTACCCTATGACTATCACTAAGTGTTGTATCTTTTTATTCTTGATGAATG
This sequence comes from Ahaetulla prasina, assembly GCF_028640845.1. Taxonomy (NCBI): domain Eukaryota; kingdom Metazoa; phylum Chordata; class Lepidosauria; order Squamata; family Colubridae; genus Ahaetulla; species Ahaetulla prasina. Next base: position 19,812,287 of record NC_080552.1, on the reverse strand, counting down.
TATTTTATTCTCCTTATGTACACTGAGAGCATCTGCACCTAAGACAAATTCCTTGTGTGTCCAATCACACTTGGCCAATAAAATATTCTATTCCATTCTATTCTATTCCTTTCCATTATTTTCTCTATTCCATTCCATTCCCATTCCCATTCCATTCTACTTTATATATTATTCTATTCTATTCTATTCCATACCTTGATGAAGGTATCTTTTCTTTTATGTACACTGAGAGCATCTGCACCAAAGACAAATTCCTTGTGTTTCCAATCACACTTGGCCAATAAAATATTCTATTCCATTCTATTCTATTCCTTTCCATTATTTTCTCTATTCCATTCCATTCCCATTCCCATTCCCATTCCATTCTACTTTATATATTATTCTATTCTATTCTATTCTATTCTATTCTATTCTATTCTATTCTATTATTCTATTCTATTCTATTCTATTCTATTCCATACCTTGATGAAGGTATCTTTTCTTTTATGTACACTGAGAGCATATGCACCAAGACAAATTCCTTGTGTGTCCAATCACACTTGGCCAATAAAGAATATTCTATTCTATTCTATTCTATTCTATTCTATTCTATTCTATTCTATTCTATTCTATTCTATTCTATTCTATTCTATTCTATTCTATTCTATTCTATTCTATTCTATTCTATTCTATTCTATTCTAATTTTATTCCATTCCATTCTATTCTATTCTTTATCCTATCCTATCCTATCCTATCCTCTCTTCTCTTCTAATTTCCTATTTCCTATTCTATTCTACCATTATTCTTCTCATCCTTCCTATTACCTCCTCCCACATATGACGATAACCTTGTTGCTTGTATCCTTACAATTTATATTGATATTGTTTCCTGATTGCTTATTTGTACACTAAGACTATCATTAAGTGTTGTACCTTATGATTCTTGATGAAGGTATTTTTTCTTTTATGTACACTGAGAGCATATGCACCAAGACAGATCCCTTGTGTGTCCAGTCACACTTGGCCAATAAAAAATTCTACTCTACTCTACTCTACTCTACTCTACTCTACTCTACTCTACTCTACTCTATTCTATTCTGTATTTAATATTCAGCTATTCAGCGATATTGAGACCTTCCTTGTGCTTCTTTTCTTCACAGAGTCCGGTGCTGCCGTCTGTGATTTTTTTTTAAAGGCAGCGTGTGGGAAAGGTAAGCTGCAACTGCAGATATATTGGAAATACATTTGTTTATATATCTAGCCAGTTTTCAAGTTACGGAAACTAATCATGTTTTATGAGGAGGGAGGAGAAATTGAGCATGAAAAATCCTTTTCTTTGCCTACATTCAGAGCCTAATTTTTAAAATCTTGGTTTACACGTTGAGCTGTCAGAATACAAATCGTATGTCAAGATGTCATAGCATAAGTTAAGTCTTAAAACATGGTAACTCGTGGTCATTATATTGGCGTAGAAGACACTATTGTAGAGAGGCTGGATTTACTGAATAAATACCTTATAAGATTTAAAAATACGTAGATTAGTTAGTCCCTTGTCTTTTAAGTCTGCAAATTAAAGCAGCATTATAGTGTAGAAGCATTCTTTGCAGTATTTTATATATATTTATTTTTCCCGGCAGGGGGGATGTGTCCCTTTCGGCACATCAGTGGTGAAAAGACAGTGGTTTGTAAACACTGGTTACGAGGCCTGTGCAAAAAAGGAGACCAGTGTGAATTCTTGCACGAGTATGACATGACTAAGATGCCAGAATGTTACTTCTATTCAAAATACGGTAAGGGCAAATGTAATAATGAATGGCTGCTATTTAATCTTGACTTTTGCTGCGTGTGTGTGTGTTCTGTAGTGTATCACAGTGGAATCCATTTCATCCATTGTTCTGGGAAACAGATTGTAAAACAATGAGTTTTACAATCTCAAATTTCAGTGACTTGAGCTGAAGAAATGAGAAGAAATGAGATTGTGACCAGACATGCATTGGTTTGTAAGTTGGTCTGTTGGCTATTACTCTATGCTACCCCTTGGTGACATTTTGATTAGGTATTTTGAATATTAATAGAGCAAATGATTGGTGTGCAGTCAGTCGTGCCCTGATAGCGTGCTTGCTTTCACTTTTTGATACGATTCTTAATGTTTAAATTACCAGTTTCTTTACACTCCTGCTCTGGAATGTGTATACGTGCAAGCTTAGCACATTCAATGTTATATTTCAAAAGGCTGATGGTGAAAGGTGTAGGTGATGGTCATAAGGAAACACGTGACTTTCTTAACACTTTCCAACTGTTCTTGAAATTGCATTGACGGCTTGGTGGGCTGAAGCTAGTGACTGTCTGTTGCAGGAGAATGCAGCAACAAGGAGTGTCCATTCTTGCACATCGACCCAGAATCTAAAATCAAAGACTGCCCTTGGTACGACCGAGGTTTCTGTAAACACGGTAAGGTATTCAACTTGTGACTGTTGATAGCTGTGCTGCCTTAGATACAGACTTCTCAAGCAACAGGGCCAACCTTGCAAAAGCCTCTGAACTGACATTTGGCTCCTTGAAAACTTATCTTCCCTTTTGAAGAAGAACTTAATTGTAGTTAAAGAGATAATTGTCTGAATTTGGGCCATTCTTGCTGTTTTGAAAACTTAAGAAATCTCAGTTTGCCTTGCATTTTATGTTGCAGGTCCTCTCTGCAGACACAGACACACAAGGCGTGTTATTTGTGTGAATTACTTGGTAGGCTTCTGTCCAGAAGGCCCTGCGTGCAAATTCATGCAGTGAGTATTTCCCAGATCTGCCCTAAAATTCCCCACCTGATATTAAACCACGTAAGTGTGTGCCCTTTAAAAAAATCTTCCCAAAATGTCAAGCTTAAGTTTCACGCTATCCCTCATTGACCCTCTTTAATGCTTAGCTGATTACAAGAGTTTCTGTACCTATGAAGCATGTTTTGGAGAAGATTTTATTTCTGAAGCTAAGCGTAAAAGTATTCCTGGGAGAATTAGATTCTAATAGTGGATTTCTTTTTTTATCAGTTTGATCTCCCTCTCTTTCCATACGCATATGTCCTTTTTCTTTTGAAAAACAGTCCTCGGTTTGAACTCCCTATGGGAACGACAGAGCAGCCGCCACTGCCGCCCCCAACACAGCCACAACAAAAAGTAAGCCATCCCTTTCAGCTGCTTCGGTACCTTGCCGATTCACCTCCTTTGAATTTCATTTAAAAGAGAACTGAGTCTGTTTGAATAGTTCAGTGTGTATGCATTTGTTGATGCTAGAGATGCTTCTCCTGTTATAGTGGCACTTGATTTGCAGAAGGGGAAAAGAATGGACCACTGACATTCATAGAGGAGGAAGAGGAGTAATTTTATTGGGTGCTTTTAATTAAGGGCACTGCAAGCATAGGCCAAAACCACAGATAATACTACAATCAAATTGCCTCAGGATTCTAACACTGTACAGGAAGATATTATTATTATTCTCCTCTGAGGGGAATAGAGCATTGGAAACGTTTAATATAGGCACCTTTCTTCACTTCTTGTCTCAAGCATGCAGGATTTGGGTATGGCCAGTCTAGAGAAAAGAAGGACCGGGGTGACATGATAGCAATATTCCTGCCACAAAGAGGAGGGGGTCAAATTAGTCTCCAAAGCACCAGAAGGCAGGACAAGAAGCAATGGGTGGAAGCTAATCGAGGAGAGAAGCAAAACCCTTGAATTAAGGAGAAACTTCCTATCACTGAGGACAGTTAATCAGTGGCACCAGAAGGTGCGGGTGCTTCATCACTGGAGGTTTTTAAGAGATTGTAGTCACCTGTCTGAAATGGTCTAGGGTCTCCTGCTTGAGCAGGGGGTTGGACTAGAAGACCTTCCAAGGGCCTTTCCAACTAGATTCTGATAGCTTTTTTTTTTTTTTGGCAGTCTGATCACATGGTAGGTCTCAGATTTAGGGGGAGGTTGAAAGGATTCCTGATGTTTTCCTTACACTGTAAGCTGATGAGGTACCTTTAGGGAGGTGTGGCTTGCTTTTGGCGCCCGAGGCACAAGTCTGGGGCAACACTTGCGATTTTTGTCCGAGTACAGAAAACTGCTACTAAGGTGTGTTAATACGTATCGTGCGGGTTGCTTTCCCTTTCCAGCAAAACAACAACGCGCCATTGCAAAGGTCATCCTCTCTTATCCAGCTGACAAGTCAGAAGTCTTCCCCCAACCAACAGAGGACCCCACAGGTCATTGGGGTCATGCAGTCCCAGAACAACAGCATAGGGAACAGAGGCCCACGCCCCCTGGAACAAGTCACCTGTTATAAGGTAAGGTGCCTAAGGCCGAGTTTCGTGAGGAGAAGGAGCTGGGGGGGGGGGAAGGGGGAGGCCGATTCTTGCAGTGCCATTCGCCAACTCTGAATTCCGCAGCTGACACGATAATCATGCATGTTTTCACTCTTTTGAACATGGGGATATTCCCCCTCCGGTCCTGGAACGTGGAATTTGAGAAATGACACGCTCCTCTGCTTTGTGAAAAGCGAGAAAAGTATTTTTTCCCCCCCTACATGAATGTTTTTAAGAAATCTATAGGATTGTAACGGAATATAGACAATGGGGAATGAAGGCTAATAATAAGATGGGCTGCAAAGTGTTAGCTTGAACACATCCCCGCATTTTGGTGGAAACATGTTGTATGGCATAGCTTTCTCGCTAGTAGTTATGGCAGTGCCAAATTTAGCCACATCGGGTGAAATTCGACCGGATCGGGTAAACCGCTAGGGACAAATTGAATCAGTTCGCCAAACCGGTAAAAATCACTACTGGTTCACCCCGCCCACGCTTGACCACTCACCTTTTCCAGCCACTTGCTCAGCCCTTCCGGCCGCTCGATATTCCACAGAATTCAACGTTAAATGCAGCAGAGAGAATTCACAGCGGAGCTGCTGCAGCCTGTCCCTTTAAAGTATTTAGACCCCTGGGAGGGAGAGGGTGGGAGTGGGAACACAGCATTCGCTATGAGCCCTTCTCTTGCTCATACACACATTTTCCTACTGGGTTCTGTGGGTGTGGCTTGGGAGGGGGGTCATGTGACTGGACGCGGCCATGAGACATCAAGTTGACCACACCCACTCAGTCACAGGACTGCCCCCAAGCCATGCCCACAAAACCGGTAGGGAAACAATTTGAATGTCACGCCCGAGCCACATGGATGTGAAGTTTTTCTGCCCACATACATGTATGCTATCTGTCCAAACGCAAATAACATGATATAAAACAGCAACAGTCCATTTTCACTATTAGATTATTATTTTGAAAAAGGCAGGTGTTGACATTTCTAATTCTGAGCTTGCAGAATGGGCTACTTAGGAAAAAAAAAGCAAAGATCTTTTCAATTGTGAATATTCAGATTAAAGGATTCATTAAAATCTCCCAGTTATATATGTACTTTGAGAAACAATGTTTTTGTTGTCGTCTTAGTGCGGTGAAAAAGGACATTACGCCAACAGATGTACCAAAGGACATTTGGCTTTCCTTAGTGGGCAATGAACCAACGGACTTCACAGCATTTTTATATATATATATCTTTACGAGCCGAATTCTCTCTAGTATCATCTTGAATGACTGAACTACCCATTTTTTATACCTGCACCAAAGGATTGGCCAGTGAAAGGATTACTTGATCTGCAGCTACTCTTTTTGTTTTGGCATTTCCTTTTTTTTTAATTTTTAAGGCTACAACATATTGCCTCCTTGTTCACAGCCTGAAGAAGCAAACATAATTACACAAGCCTTCTAAAAGAAAAACATTTGGGATAGGGATATTTTTGGTTCAAAAGGGTGGCGCTTCTCCTTCAAAAATGTTTAGTCTGTTCTTTCAACAGTCCTTGGCAGAAGATGATAAATGTGTGTGTGAGCGACTGCCCAGCTCTTGCTTTGTTCTGCATCTTTGTGTTCCTTGTCTAGGCTGGGCCGATGGCTAATTCACGATGGAATTCATCTTGTTTGTCAGGAAAAAGAGAGGGTCCAGTTTGTATTTGTCCACATCTATAGTTTGTACTTTAAGGAGAAAAAAGTTGTTTTTTTTTAATTGTCATGTTTAATGGCTGAACAAATGCAGGCAGAAAACTCCAAATTATGAAAAGCAGTGTTAGGTTAATGGGAAAAATCAAATCTTTCCTTTCATTCTGAAAGCGATCCAAGCTATATGCCATCACATGTGCCTACTAAAAACGATCAAAATTTCCCTAGGAACATAATATTCTGACATCCAAAATACTTAAATCAATTGAAAGCTTAAAAAAGAAAACAAGAAAAACAAATCCTGTTTTAGAAGTAAGCTGCAGTTCTTTATAAAAACCCGTTCTTTAAAAGATTCCCACTGCGGAGTATTTTGTCATTAATTTGGTCTGGAAGACTTCATTCCAGTCACAGAACTGAATTATTCTGAGAATCTGAATTGGTGTATATTTTCTTGGCATTCCAGACTCAAGAGTAAAAAACCTGCCATTTCAATATATATATATATTTATATAGAGAGAGATTGTGATTAATATTTCAGATCTTGGTGAAGCTAGTAGTATCTTCCCATACTTTTTATAATTTTAAAGAAAGGTCTTTTGTATTCCCACTCATCTTTTCTTCTAGCATTTGAAATAAGTTCTACCAGACACAGATTGAATTATTTTATTATTGGTCTCAGCGTACATTTGACACTTTGTAAGAGAAATACAGAGGTCAGTTGCTTGTGGTTGACTGATCACAGCGAGAGAAACTTGTATTCTTGTCGGTGGAATCTTAGTGGTACTTTCTCAAGCGTTCGTACTCTAAATAATCAGAACCAGTTTTGGTTAGATTGCAGTTTTCTTTAAAATTCTCAAACAGAAACTAGCTTTTACTGAAGACATTTTGTACATATGGCCAACAAAATTTATGAATAAGATAATTGAACGCTGAATATTCCTGCTATTCCACTGAGTGATTGGGGGGAAAAAGATGGAAGAGGGCAAGCTTATATCACCAATTCCTGTTCTGGGAAAATAGATTTTACCCAGCAGAAGGTACTTTGTAGCTACAGGTAGTCCTCGACTTATAACGGTTTATTTATTGACCGTTCAAAGTTAGAATGGCACTGGAAAAAGTGACTTATGACCATTTTTCACACTTACGACCGTTGCAGCGTCCCTGTGGTCACACAAACAAATTCCAGGCGCTTGTCAACTGACTCATATTTATGACGGTTGCAGGGTCCTGCGATCCCCCTTTTGCGACCTGGCAAGCCAAGTCCAGAGGGGGAAGCCAGATCCACTTAACAATTGTGTTGCTAATTTAACAACGGCAGCGATCCGCTTAACGGTGGCGAGAAAGGTCATAAAATGGGGCAGAACTCGCGTAACCAATGTCTCAATTAGGAACAGAAATTTTGGGCTCGGCTGTGGTCGTAAGTTGAGGACTACCTATACAATCTGGGAGAAAGCCTTACTTGCCACCTCTTCTATTAGATTCCCAAGACTGGTCTGGAGTCAGGTGAAGTAGCGCCTAGAAGTCCTAAAACCGTGATGGCGAACCTGTGCACACGCCAGCCCCACCCACCTCCCAGTCCACTGTGCACTCGCCTCCCACTGGCCAGCTGGTCTTTGGATCTCTGCTGCGCGTGCGCGGGGGTGGGTGGGGTGCATGCACGGGGAGTGCAGGAGGCTTTCCAGGCCCAAAACGGGGCACGTGGGACCCCCTGCGCTCCGTTTTGGCTTCCAGGTTGGTGCAGGCGGCTTTCCAGGGCCCAAAATGGGGCGTGTGCACATGGCGCAAGCACAGGGGGTGCTCAGATTGCATTTTGAGGGTTTAGCCACGGGCATTCTCGCGCACACGCATGCACTTTGGGCACTTGGCACCAAAAAGGTTAACCATCACTGTCCTAGAAACTGAATTTGGCCAATGACTTTAACTGCAGTGGACAGAACGAAATAAATTGTCCTGGATCAATGCCTACCAACCTCACAAACTCATGCAACGCTAAACAAGAACCGTGCCTCAGGCTGCCACAGCACCTCTCGCATCTCTTCCAACAATAAAACCATAATTCAGTGTGGCTCAACTCTTTCCCCGCGCAGCAAGCGAGGAGGGCTGCGCGTTTGGCTATTTTATCTCAAGCAGTTTGTCGCGTTTTACTTGTGTCCTATGAATCTCTCACCCCTGTCCCAACTTGCAGGAACCAGAACTTAAAACAAATCCTGGTTTCAAATCCAGGGGTGTTTTTTGTACATGGTAAGTAGGTTCTGCTGTATCCAGATGTGGCAGGGAGGCCTTGAACACAGCCCAAAACATTACAGAATCTTGGCACATCGTGCGAACATAGTGTAATTTTAAAAAACAAAACCCAAACATTTTACTTACTGAGTCGATCATACAATACGTAATAGCTGAAAACCACATAAGCGGATAAAAACATGGCAGGACCAGCGATGCCACATCTCTTCGGTTCCCAGTATTTCGCCAAGAACCTGTTTCGGCCTAATGAAAGTGAAAACCCACCTTAGAAGTCAAGAGTGATGGGCAGCGGTCATTCATAATAAAAACTTTGGGGGTGGGGAGAGGAAGAAAATACACATCTAGCAGCGACGAAAGTACAGGTAGTCCTCGACTTAAAACAGTTTGTTCAGTGACCATTCAGAGTTACAACGGCATTGAAAAAGCGACCTATGACCTGGTTTTTCACATGACCGTTGTAACGTCTCTGACCACGTGATCAAAATTCAGACGCTTGGCAACCGGTTCATATTTATGACGGTTGCATGGTCCCGAGGTCATGTGATCCCCTTTCGTGACCTTCTGATCAAGCAAAGCCAATGGGAAAGCCAGGCTCCCTTGCCACTAACTTAACTGCAGTGATTCACTTAGCAACAGTGGTAAGAAAGGTCATAAAACTCAAACATCTCACTTAACAGAAATTTTGGGCTCAAATTGTAATTGT